>NC_079969.1:4171436-4508262 GCF_029852145.1 Microplitis mediator | reverse complement strand
TTACGACCTACGCACGCCCAGCCACGTCAGCTAATCGGGAATTACGTTTCTCTATCAATATCAATGAAAAATTTCATTTTGTTACAAAAAAATTTTTTTCTTGATGCAAGAATTTTTTTTCTAATTTTTAATTATCTTTCTTCAATTTATTTTCATTTTATTTGACCAAATAATTGCTTTGTTTTTAATTCTAATAAATTTGAGACCGTACACTCAAAAAATATTTTTTCATATTTGAATTGAAGAATTTTCTTGACAAAAAAATCGAAATTTATTTACAGTACTCCAAAAAAATAAAATCAGCAGATCTCGAGCTGAGCTCAGATTTCTTCGATTAAGAAAATGATTTTGAAATAAAATTTTTGCACTAAAAATATATCAGATTGAAAATTTCCAATAGCATAATTACTTGTAAGAAAATACAAGATTTCCGTTTTTTTTTTCTTTCAGTGTATCAACTTAAGTAAATATTTGCTTGCCTCAAGTAATTGATTTTTCTATAAATTTAAATTTATTACTAAAGCGCGGCAAGTTTTTAAAATAAAAACTATCAATTTAATTTCCAAAAAAATGACTTATTTTGAGTATTTATAAAAAGAAAAAAAATTACTTGAATTTAATTTTTTTCTCTCAGTGCGGCTACGAGTTGGGGCAACGTAAGAATCGGTTTAGAAAGAGCCAGAAAATTCATAATTTCCACTCGATGATTTACTATTTTAATTAAAATAAATACCAATAACCGGTTGAACAATAACACGAAAAATTAATGGCTGTGATTGTTTTTTATTCAAGAAAACACTTTATTGCTGGATCGATCTTCTTTATTTTTTTTATTCAGCCTTTTTCAATAAAAAAAATCAACAGCTTGTTTTAGTAAAATTATCGTGGCGTGACGCGCTGTTTTTTTTTGTCATTTTCGACAGTTAGTAATTAAATCAGGAAAGTTTAAATTAAAATAATCTTCGACCTTGATCCATAAATTTTCAAATAATTATTTCACATGACCGCTAATCTATCCGATAAGTTTTTAAGTGCAGCATAATTTCGTAATCATTACTACTCTTTTGAATGAGGGGTTAATTAAAAAAAATTTTTTTTTAATACTATATATATACTATCTCGCTGGACCATTGACTCAACTGAAGGAGAAAAATTACTTCTGATTAGTTTCAAAAAAAATAAATAAATAAAAAAAGTCAAGGAATTTAGATGTGATAACAAAAATGAATGGTCCTGCAGACTTTTAACGATATTGTAAACCAAAATGGCTCGATAGAAGAAAAGATACCAGAGAATAGAAAGCGAAGAAAAGAAAAAAAATAAAAAACGCATAATCTAGAGTAGATCGAACGTCTCTGGATTTCTCTGAGTGCTTGTCTGTGCGTTGGCTATAGCAGTTGTCTGCTGACCTTGGCCTTGTGGTCCAGGAACAGCTGTACCGGTGACTCCAGATACTGCTCCAGGGAGGGCGATTCCTGCTTTCTGTTTCAGCATGGTCCAATCAAAAGTGTAATCGTACTGATGATTTAAAGTACGGAAGAGAATTCTAAAGAGCTGCCGTAGATACATGTAGTCAGGGCTCTCGTCAAATCGCAGACCCTTGGTGTAATTTATATACATTGCAAATTCCGCTGGGAAGCCCTGAGATAAAAAGTGAACGTTAATTTCATGCGAAAAAATTGTGTACTTAAAAGAAGAAATGAAAAATCTTTACTTTGCACAAAACTTCAACAGGAGTCGACATCTTTTTCTCACTAATTTTCTCGTACTTCTGTTTTTTTGTTGCTGCTTTCAACCCTTGCCAAGGAAGTGATCCTCTATTGAAATACATGAGGACGTATCCCAGTGACTCCATGTCATCACGACGACTTTGCTCAATACCAACATGCGCGTTTATTGATGCGTACCTCGCAGTACCTGTTAAATTTTTATCTTCTCGATATAATATATGACACCTCGTGCGAGTGTCTCGATATTTTTTCGCTAACCCGAAGTCAATAATGAATAACTGGAATAGCAGAAAATTATTCATTTAATTTTTTTCGATATAAATAATATTTAAATAAAATTAGCAATCAGTAATTAGTCGATGGCTTACTTTATTGCAATGACGGCCAATGCCCATTAAAAAATTGTCTGGCTTGATATCTCTGTGAATAAAGTGTTTACAATGGACAAACTCAATTCTACCAATCATTTGGTCAGCCAACATAAGCACCGTTTTAATTGTGAACCTTCGCGAACAAAATGTGAAAAGATCCTCGAGCGAAGGACCCAGTAAGTCCATTACCAAAACATTCCAATCACGTTCTTGTCCATACCTAGATTTTCAAAGTAATATAATAAATTTCAATAAAAACTTTTTTTTTACCTAAAATAAAGGTAAAAAAATTCAGTACTCGATCACTATTTCCCTGATCGGGTATTAGTTTTCCCATTAGGTACTGGTTGACTGATAGGATATTAGATTCCTGATTGAGTACTAGTTCCTTGATCGAGTACTAGATCTCTAATCAGGTACTAGTTTCCTGATCGGATACTAGTTCACTGATCGAGTATTAGTTCAATGATCGAGTACTAGATCTCTGATCAGGTACTGGTTTCCTGATCGGGTATTAATTCCTTTATCAGATACTAGCTCTTTGATCGGGTACTAGTTCACTGATCGAGTACTAGCTCTTTGATCGGGTACTAGTTTACTGATCGAGTACTAGTTCAATGATCAAATACTAGATCTCTGATCGGGTACTAGTTCCTTTATCAGATACTAGCTCTTTGATCGGGTACTAGTTCACTGATCGAGTACTAGCTCTTTGATCGGATACTAGTTTACTGATCGAGTACTAGTTTACTGATCGAGTACTAGTTTACTGATCGAGTACTAGTTCACTGATAGGATACTAGTTCCTTGATCGGGTACTAGTTCCCTGATCAGATACTAGTTCACTGATCGAGTACTAGCTCTTTGATCGAGTACTAGCTCTTTGATCGGATACTAGTTTACTGATCGAGTACTAGTTCTCTGATTGGGTACTAAGTCTTTTATCTTATAAAAGTTGTATAATTACCAGCGAATGTGTGGAATTCCGATGCCTCCGTGTAATATTTTGTATAATTTTGATTCGTAAAGTAATTGGGGATGACGTGCTCGTACATTTTCTAGTTTGACAGCGACTTCCTGCCGTAAGACAAAACAAAGACAGAGGGTATAAATGAACTATCGTTACTTTATTTGAAATATGTATGAAGACTCATTTAATTACGCATTTCTATGCATATATATATACACACATATATACATACATATATGTATTATATATATGTATATATACGCATACATGAAAATAATTTTAGAATAAAAATTCGTTGCTGATATTTAAAATAAATTCAAAGAATACGGATTCCTAGAAAAAATAAAGTGAAAAAAAAAAAACTAAATTGAACGGTATTCTCACCTCGCCATTTGAAATGTTGATGCCAAGATAAATATCACCAAATGAACCAGATCCAATTTTTCTCATAAGTCTATACTTCCCACCAACAATAAATTCGCTCTTGCCGAGCACACCACCGAGCATCGCCATTATTTATCTTGTAATTTAGTCTAAACAGTAAAACACACCCGTAGATTCTCTTTTCTTTTCACTCGTTGTCGTTTTCACTTGTTCTCTTTTTTACGTTTTTTCTCTCTCTTGTCTAAACGCAAACATACACAGATATTCGTTTTAATATTTGTTGATAAATTTACTGATAAATTTTGATGGCCCGTTAAATTTGACAATTCCGTGATTGGGAGATTTTATTAGTCACGGGAGAGCACTAGAAGGTACCAAACATTATTACGGATATATCAATATTGTAATGAAAATAAAATAACCACAACACATATCAGAATTACATGTGATTCTTAACGATATAGAAAATTTTTACATTTAATTTGTTTTGTAAAGCCAAATTGTGGTGATTATTCTTTATATTACTGAGTTGTTGGTCGAAAATATGGATAAAACGGTTGGCGAAAGTCACTAGTGGCACAGCGAACCCCACCAATTCGTCGACATTTTCATTCTCTGCAACCTCAGAGAATGGTGTAAAAGGACAGTGTGTTGAAATAACTCAAAAACTATAAAGATAAACCAATCAGAGTTAACATTGATCACTATGAAGTCAGCAACACGAACAAAAAATTAACTAAAGTGGGGATTGGCCGGAAGTGATGCGGCAACTGCAGGCCATACCAATTTTTTTTTCCTTCTTCTCTCTTTATACTTATATATGAATGTTTGTTGAAAATTTTTAATTATTTTCAAGAGGATTTTACGTACATTTCAAAATTTTGATTTTTAAAATTTAAAAAACTACTGATTTTGGCGGAAATAATTAATTATGTCGGAACGGAAAACGAGAAATTGAAAAATAATTTCAATCTGAAGGTGAAAAGTGTTTGCGTCATTGACCTTTATTATGTTTCAGGGGAATACATACGGAAATTACTGATGACAACTTTAGCTGCTGACATTTAACGTTAAGTTGACTGCAAAGAGTTGATGTTCAATTAGTTGAAGCAAACTTTCTATAATTTTCTGTCAATTTAAAAGTAACTTTTGTTCTTTGGATATTTCCCCGTGACTTTTGTTGTTGAACTTGACTTCTAAAAGCAGGGTGTAGTTTTTTGACAACTAATAGTTCGGTTTTACGCAACTTTCAAGACTGTCAAGTTTCTGGGCAAATGTTTGATCAGCAAAAGATTTTCTTTCAATTTGACAAGAAGTCGCTGTCAATTATGAGATATTCTGACAGGTGACAATTAGAACCACAAATTGGCGCCAATTTACTGCCTCTTTTGAAATGTAAGTTGACAGTTTTTGAAAAGTTTGCGTCAAATTGAAGGAATTTTTTACCAGCAACTAAACGTCAATTTTCAGCAGAAGCTTTCAGTCATTTTGCAGTCAATCGTATGTAAAAAATTTGAAATGTCAAGTTGGCAACAATTTGTTATCAAATTGAAGGAAACTTGGCAAACAAATTTTTGTTCAGCGAAAAAAACTATCGGGTAATTTGATTACTATTTACTGAAATGAAAAAAAATCAATTATCTAAAATAAAAAATCTCGTAGATCAAGAAATGTCCCTAGACTAATTGCTGGATAGAAAATTACCCCAGAATCTAATCAAAATCTGATCAGATGTATTGAACTGTGTTGTCTAATTAGAATAAATACTTAGCAGTAACTCATATATAAAAATGTCATCCACAAGATAACGAAAAAATTATGTTTTCGCCTTCATTAATTTAATATATTTTCGGGCTAGTTTATATTTAACTATTGCATAGATTCGAGAAGAGCGTAAAGAATCACCTGAGAAGGTAAATTTTCATTTATTTTTATTATAATTTAGATTTTACAGACATACATTCATAGTTTTTTACAATTACATTTTTTTTTTAATATACTCTACATACTTGTTGATTTCAGAAGGTTTTATTCTATTTTTACTGAACACTAGAAATCAGAGAAAGGAATTCTTTCAATGAACCTAAAAATTATAGAAAATATCCGTGGCCTGTTTATATAAGAATACCAAAAATATATGCATAATTTTAACTGTAAGGTAAAAGACCCAGTACCTAGTTCCTGATCACTTCATGTATTTGTATAGATATATCTAGTAAAATTTATTAAATATAGATATACAAATATATGAGTGATTGGGTACTAGTTCCCTAATCTGGTACTGGGTCTCTTACCATATATGGGCCATTTTATGGCGAACGAAAATTTTCTCTGGCTCCTTAATTTTTTTGCAAATTTTTTTCACAGTCCATATTTAAAAATCTAATTTTGTTACTTTTTATGTCCATATTTAGGGTCTAAGTACCATTTGTGGCCACTACTCCATTTTCGGGCACAATACTTTATGATAATTAACAAAATAGTATAAAAAAAAACTTAGATTTCAATAGTGTGATAAAAGCATTTCTGAACACATTTTAAAAATTAGTAATGTCATTGGGTATTTTACAAATTATTTTATTCAAATTTTGAACGAAATAATATTCCACGAGAAAGTGACAAAACGTGAAGCAGAAATAGCTTTGGAAACTTTACACAAATATTTTGAACATTCAGCTATCGGTGATAAAACAAAATTTGACAAGTTATTCGCAATTGAAAAATTAGGCAGATATACGACTCAGCCATAAGCGATCCTACCGAAAATAAAACTCTACCCAATGAAAGTCAGCCGTATCATACCTACCAAGAAAATTCGCGCTCCAATAAAATTTTTACCATCTCAAAATCTCTACTAATGAAAAAATCTACCATGATATAATTACTACCAGAAAAAAACACTACCAAGTTGCATTCATGAATAAACTCTATCGTTTGAAATCCCTACCATCAACTTTAGAATGTATATTTTACAGACAATAAATTTATTTTTAATTAATTGAGAATCATTTGGGAAGATTTAGGAATATAATTTTATTATTCAGCACTAATTAATTAATGGGTGATTATTTAATATTGTTTGAGCGTTTAGTGCGCATGTTAGAAAATATAACTAACACGACTTTTTCGTTAGCTAATAGTAAACTATTTGGGAAGAAAGTTATGAATTGTTTTAGTTTTAAAATCCCAAATGCTAATTACTCATTAATTAATTAGTCCTAAATAATAGAGTCATATTCTTAAATCTTCCCAAATAATTACAAATAAATTTATTGTCTGTAAAATATACATTCTAAAGCTGATGGTAGGGATTACAAACGGTAGAGTTTATTCATAAATGAAACTTGGTAGTATTTTTTTCTGGTAGTGATTATATCATGGTAGATTTTTTCATTGGTTGAGATTTTGAGATGGTAGATATTTTATTGGAGCGAGAATTATCTAGGTAGGTATGATACGGCTGACTTCAATTGGGTAGAGTTTTACTTTTGGTAGGGTCTCTTATGCCTGAGTCGTATACCTGCCAAGTATTATTATTTAAATTTTTATACATTAATTACAAATATTTAACTTTTATTTATTATGCTAATCTTGCCTGTCTGACTGTCCCTCTATAATTAAAAAACCTCAATAAGTGATTCAAAAATCTTAGCCCCTCCGAGTCTCACTTATCCAGGTTTCACTGTATATTTAACTAATTTTGAATATCTTCAAAAGTTCATTATTTACATCAACCAAAATTTATTTTCAACAAATGGATCATTTCTTTGCCACAAATAAACTACTTATTTCACACAATTAAATTCCTCAAATATATCACATTTTTCTCACAATTGAATATTTATTTGGCCATATCCAAATATATGTCTTTGGCTCAAATAAATCTTAGTCGGCTCATATAATTTTTTTTTTAGTCTGTAATACTATTACATCAATTGAAATAACGGAAACTAAATTTTGCTTCCAGAAGCTGTGATCAATATCAACTTCCTTTTACTTTATTATATTTTATCCTCTAATCAAAAATGGACAGTTCGGAATATGAATTAGTCCGGAACCTCACACTCTTGTTCTTCTTCGAGCGTCTTATGGACAAAGGCGGTCCACGCACACTGCACGATCTCAGTTGTCAATTCGGGGCCAAAGGTTTTACTAAAGAAATGCGTCAAATAGCAGGTGGTTCGCAGAGCGGCTTGCGTAAATTTTTAGCTCAGTACCCTACTCTCTTTGTCATCAACGGTGATTACGTATCCGTAAATACATTCGAACCAACTGTGGAACATGATGCCGGTATAAAAAAAGTAAACAAACGTGATTACGCAAAGGAAGCTGTTGAGTATTTTACAAACAAACTCGTGCAGTATGGAGTCGGAGCAGAAGTACCGATTAAAAGTTTGTTAGGACATAGATCGCAAGCATCACCTGAAGTGAGACACATTTCTGGTCAACACTATCGCGAATTTCGTGATTTTCTTCTCAAGTATTCCGATGATTTTATCGTGTGTGACGATAATGTCAAACTGAAGCAGTTTGAAGGCATGGAAGGAGTTCCGTTCAAGGAACTGGAACCTGAGGTTCCTGTTGACCAAGAAATGACTTCAAAGTTATTGGATTTTTTTTGTCAAACTATTAAACAAAAGGGTCCGCTTTGTGTCGAACAACTTTTGAGTCTAACTGCGGAAAAGTTGCCTGTTAAAATGTGGACGAATATGTTCACTACTCCACAAGATTTGACGACATTTCTGAGGATGTTTCCGGATGCATTTAATGTTCAGAAACAAATCGTTTCTTTACATGACAAAATAAAATTGCCATCGGATATACATCAAAAATCTGAACCCACACAGATTGCTTATAAAGAAAATATTAATTCGGAGAGTTCTGGAGCGCATCATTATTCTCACACCCCGAAAACTTCCATCAGTGATCAAATCTTGCCGGTAGATCAGAATCCGGTTATCAATCGGAATAGTGACACAGAGAGTGCTATAGACAGTCTTTCATCAATTGAATCGAATCCCCATTCATCACCAGTTAACTTACAGCAGCAAACTTTGAAACAGAGAATTAATACTCTAGTTATGAAAACTCTGGCGGCTAATACTGAAAAAGACAGAAATTTGCACACCCCTCAGGTCGGCGAGGCGTGGAAATTAAAAATATTACAAAAAACAAAAATAATTGTCAATGTGAGAGAATGCGGGCGTATTATTGATGAAATTTTGAACCCTCCGCGATTGCCAGCGGGTGAAAAAATTGCTGTTTCATTTGATTGCGAGGGTATCAATGTTGGATCGAAGGGTCAGCTGACACTTATACAAATTGGCACAATGGAAGGAAATGTTTTTATCTTCGATTTATTCACATCACCAAATCTTATAAATATATTACGTAAACTTTTAGAAGATCCCACAGTGATAAAAGTGAGTTCATTTTTTAAATTTCATATATACTCAGTTATGTAATTAAAATTTTGATCTTTGGCTTAAAATAATTTTTACTTCAAGTTTATTAAAGTTACACAGAAATAAAAGGATTTCTTGGCGCAAGAAATATTTTGAATTATTAATTGAAGACAAAAATTTTCTTAGGACTAAAAAAAATTTATCAATCCAGGAAATTTTTTTTTTCGTCTTAAAAAACTTTTATTGCGCCATGAAATTCTTTGTTTCTGTGTAAATATACAAATACATGATCGGGTACTAGACCTTTCATCTTATGGACTATTTATAAATAGTTTTCTTTCATTTATATGTACTTTTTAATCATCAGGTAATTCACGACTGTAGATGTGACAGCGTCAATTTATACAATCAATTTGGGATCACTCTCAAGAACGTATTTGACACACAGGTAAATATACTAAATTAAAAAATAATTATTAGTTATCATTCGTGTTCTATGAAGTGTTGATTAAGAAAATCCGATTAAAAATCATGTAATTTATTAATTTAAAATGAAATTAAAAGCTTAAGTCACTTGTACACATCCAAATATCAGGAGCATAAAAGAATATTTTGATTCTCCTCTATTTTGGTCATTATCGTTGGGTTTTTTGATAAAAGAACTTATCAGCTGGGAAATTTTGACGTCATATTTAATTATTTTTATAGGCAGCGCATGCAGTCATTCAATTTCAAGATACAGGGAAGCCTGTGGACAAAGTGAAAAACGTTAATTTCAATACACTCTGCGATTTGTATGGAGCGCCATGTAATCTTTTAAAAAATCAACTGAAATATATTTATCGTAAAGATCAAAAATATTGGTTGCGCCGACCAATGTCTCGAGATATGCTTATTTATGCCACAAGTGATGTTCTTGGACTTGTACCTCAAGCATTCACAGCCATGTCGAAGTAAGAAACTTATCAATTTTATGTCTATCAGTATTCACATAACTTTCAAAATTTTTCGCTTTTGAGCCTTTAGCCAATCACGTTACGATTAATTTATCCTAAACATTTTATTATATTTTCTAGGCGTATAAATCCTGAGATGCAAACGCTTTTCAATAATCTGTGTGAAGAGGCAATACTGACACATATATCTCCTGTTGAAATAAAAGCTCGCAAAAGGCAGCGCAAAATAGAAACAGAGGTAATAGATCTTCGTAAAAAAATGGATGAAGCTACAGAAAAAAATATTGTACTGAGTAATAGAGAAATAAGGCTTCTTCGTTACTTGTCTCTTACCGAAGATGAGAAGGTGAAGTTGAAGTGCAGCTACAAAGTTGCCAAAAAACTTGAAAAACTCAAAAGTTTAACTCATGATAAAAACGAGAGCACTGATGATGATAATGATAATGATAATGACGATGATGAGAATAATGATATTGACGATAAGGATGATGACAATGATTATGACGAATACTATGAAGATGATGATAATACTGATGACGATTATGATGATGACAACCACAATAAACCAAACCAAAAATCTGTATATACTAATCTAGATAATTGTATATACGATAATACTTCATACGGTAACTTTTATTTAATAAATTAGCAGTATAAAGAGACTCAGTACCCGATGGGGAAACTAGTACCTGATCAAGGAACTAGTATTCGATTAGGGAACCAGTTTCCTGATAGGATACTAGGTCTCTTACTTTACTTATGAATTAAAATTTTTAAATTTTAAAATTTTTTTCAGATTGTTCATCATTGAGATTAAATCCATTAACACTTACAGAGTCTATGCAAATGGTTGATGAAATTTTATCAGATGAAAATATGGACAGATTTGAAAAAATAGAAAAACTAGAGAATATTCTCTCATCTGTTACTAATTTCACTCCAGACAAACTGTCATCTAAAACTATGTATTCTGGTTCCGAAAAATGTTCATGTCTGTGTCATGAAATATCTGATCAACGACCCCAAGAACACATGATCGCAGCGGACGTAGGATGTCAAACTCTGAGTACTGGTGATATTGTCATCACTAGCTGTTATTTTTTATAACCATATTTCTTAATTAATTATTATAATTGTTATTGTTGTAGCGAGTTATGACAAATTATTGAAATTGTTACTGTTGTTATTTCTTAGGCATAAAAGGTCTTCAATTTTAACTCTTTATATTTCGTTTGATGAATTAGAAT
Source organism: Microplitis mediator (assembly GCF_029852145.1). Lineage (NCBI taxonomy): Eukaryota > Metazoa > Arthropoda > Insecta > Hymenoptera > Braconidae > Microplitis > Microplitis mediator. The sequence continues at coordinate 4,497,199 of NC_079969.1, read as the reverse complement.
CATCTTGTAACATTTTAACATTTTTTAAGATAATTTTGGCTGTAGAAAAAAATTTTTAAATCAGAATACTTCCGTTAAATATCATAAAGGCTTCTTATATAATTTACATGTGCTAGAAATTTTAAACTCACTTAAAAAAATACTTGATAGCAAAGAAATTAAAAGCTGGTGCTACTCCCGGTGCAAGTCGTGAACAAACAGCCATCGGTTTAATTGCCATGTCGTCAGACCTATTACTAGTCCAATCATTTTACTTTTATTCGCTATTTCAACTAATAGTGGAAAGCTAGTGTAATTTTTTTACTGTAATAAGAGAAGTCTTCTTTTTTTTTCTCTATCACTCGTGAGTTGACGAGCAGTACTAGCCTTGTCATCTAATAACTACTGGGTACTGTACTAATTAATGAGTGATACTAGAAAATGTGATCGACTAATTTCTTATAAATTTTATCAATATTAAGGCGACAAGTAAGTAATGATAGTTAGTTATTAAAGCAGGTCTGAAAATTAAAAATTAAGCACAAGCCTGAAATTATTGTTTTATTTATTCGAAGGTCATACGATAAAAATTAACCGAACTTTCAGTTTGTCAAACAATAACTGCCTAAGAGTAAAATGATAGACTAGTACTCCTTTTTTTTTGCTAATAGTTTACTATCAGGAGCATTGTTCCAGCTTTGAAGGGAAAAATAGTATATTACACACCTAGGGAGGAAAGTAGGTCACACAAACACGTGTAATTGCCGACCCGAGCCGAAGATGAGGGTGGCAACTGAGGATTTTGACATCTTACTCTTTTCTGTGGTGTGCATACAATTTTTTACCAGATCTATACCTGAACATTTCAAATTTGCCTTTGGTTGTGAGAAGAAATGCGCGTGCGCAAATTTTTATCGTTTGTTTTCTCGTGAAAAGAAAGAACTTCTCTTTATCTAAACAGGGGAGGAATTTAAACTTTCGGTGCAGATCTGGTGAAAAACCTCATGCACACCACGAAGAAATGTAGGACACTTTTATCCGTAGTGTGTACATAATTTTTCACTATATCTGTACCTGAAAGTTTAAATTTTTGTTTTTGGTTATGAGAAGAAATACGCATGCGCTAATTTTTATCATTTGTTTTCCCATAAAAGGAAAGAACGATTTTCTCCCTTCTAAACAGGGCAGGAATTAAAACTTTCGATGCAGATCTGATGAAAAATCTTCTGCACACCACGGAGGTGTGTAATGTACTAATTTGGTAAAAAAAAATTATTATGAATATAAGCTATCTAACAAAAATGTATTGTGAAGTAAAGTATTAAATGTATGAAATTACACAGTAAACGAGAAATTTTTTCAAAAAATTTAAAGAACTATTTCTGTATCACGATTTGTCACGGCGGAAATTTCATAATTAGATAATAACTTTGTAAATTTGAGTAGAAAAAAAAGTGTAATATTAATTATAATGACAATTGGATGAATTAATTTTCGCTAATTACAATATAACAGCCTTATATACAGTAAATTATAATAATTGAAACTATTTTTTTAATATTTTTAAATACTGCCAATTTTAAATTTAACTAACCCTGCTAATAATTATTATATAAAAGCAATCGCAAAACATATCATGTAACAATCTAATTTAATGTATTATATTTTGATAATTCTAATGATAATATAAATAATAATTATGGCTTTTTTATTTATTCGATGTTGCTTACAAGGAGCAAACCTCTAGGTAATTAATGTCGACAAAGAGTTAAACTGTACGACAGTTAGCCAGGGTTGCCAGAAGTGTTCAACAGAAAGTAACGTGACCTTACAGAAAAAGCGCACACTAACAATAAAAACCGCCCGATCCCTGATTAAACAACTGAATTCGACCGAATTAAAAATTTTAATTCTGTTATATTCTGTCGAATTCTGCAAAACAGAATTCAACTGAATTGAAAATTTGAATTTGAATTAAACAGAATAAAACCGATTTAAAAATTTCAAATTCGTTTTAATTCAGTTTGGTTCGGATTCAGAACCAGAAATTGGAGAATTACTTTTGAATTAATCAGAATTAAATCGAATAGAATTATTTAAATTCGTTTTAATTTGGACAAATTCTGGTTTTCCTGCCGAATTAGGCAGAATTCATTTTTAAGTTAGGTACCGAATTAACAGAATTTATCTGAATTAAATAGAATTAAAAATTTAATTCGATCGAATTCAGTTGTTTAATCAGAGATGTTAATAATTTTAAATAAATAGACATATTTATTTTTAAATAGTTTATCTCTGAAAATATATTGATAAACAACAAATGACGAATATTATATCTTAGTCAAGTTGATCGCAATTCACAAAAATTAACTTTTTGGTGACCAAATTTGGCTATTGGGAATTATAGTAAATTATGAAGACGTGGGAAGAAGCCGAGAACAGAGTAAGAAATTCAGAAAATATTTTTTTCCATTCTTAGATGATTAGTAATTATATAGACGAATTTCAAAATAGCCCAAATTGTGGAAAATCGCCTAATAAAAATTCTAGTTCAAGGCACGTCTGAAATTCGCCCAAATTGCGGTAATACGCCCAATCTGGCAACCCTGCAGTTAGCTCCCTGACGGCCCAAACTACTGAAATTTACTGTAAATTACGATAGTTACCGTGTAAATGCGGTTACTTCACGCAGTATTTTGCGGTAAATATAATTTACAGTTAATTTTCGTAAGCCCAAACTTAGAAGCTAAAACGTATAAATTGGAGACGAAATATTGAGTCCGTTTGATTGACTTTCGTTAAATCGTGATAAAAATGAAATATATGTATCTCATTAATAATCATGTATTTTTTATGCTGTTGACTTTAGTATCGTGCAACATGCAATTGCAAGTTTATTTCTATTCAGTATCTTATCTGACAATTAGATTAAACGTTTCAAATATTTATAATCATAAATATTTATGTTACTGTTATAAACTATCTTTGCAGTCTTGGCTTTCGCCAGGCATTGAATTGCAGATTTTTACTTTAAGGAGTTAATTGCTCATTAAAAAAAGTTTGAATAATAGTTTTTAAAAATGAAGGAAAAAGTAAAATCATCAAAAATATTTTATATTAATGATTTCCATAATATAAAAAAACTGGATCATTCTAAACAACTTCCAAAAATAAATGTGATAGGCATGAGTACAATTCAAGCTAAAACGCTGTCTCAAAAATATTTTATAGATTTTGCAAGTTCGTCGAGTATTCATGGCTTTAATCATATGACAGCACCTCGACGGCATCTTGTTGAAAGGTAAAATTGAGGTGAAAAAATCACTAATTTACTACTTTGGCACTGAGAAAAATATAACAAATTGCAAGTAACCCTAGTGGGTTAGTTAAGGATGGGCCGTATTAAAGAAATTATCAAATTTTAGATTTCTACTGATTTATTAATCGATTTTTTTAGCTTACGGAAAAATGCATAAGACGAACTTCCGGAAGAATTTTAGAATTCGAGTCTCATGATACAAAACTCTAAGAGTTTTTGAAATTTTTATATAATTCAACACTTTTCTATTGATTTTATAGATTTCTGGCTGCGTTTTTCGTTATTGGAGCTTTTGTAAGCTTGGTATTCTTATCGTTAACTTTTTGGCAACGCTACCAAGATTATTCTACCGTTATCGTACTAGATCATGAATATCGACGATTTACAATCACTAAACCAGCTATAATAGTTTGTCCGATCGTTCCCATAAATGATGAAAAATTTCCAGAAGTTTTTAAAAAGTATGAGTATAATCATAATTCTTTCATTTAAATATTTATAAATAAAGTATATTTTACACTCCCTGCTTAAAAAATCCGATAGATTCTTATAGCTGTGTGTGTAAGGCCTATAGTACTTCACATATAGAACTCATTTCTTCGTATCCCTGTTTAAAAATATTGATTGAAAAGAATTAAAAGTGATGAAATTCGAATTCTCTTCAATAATTTCAATTGATTTCAATTTTTTTGTTTGAATATATAAATATACAGTTTGCATGGAGTGACCGCTTCTCAATTCTTTTCAATCAATATTTTTAACCAGGGATAAAATCTCTATGGAAATTTATAAGAATCTATTGGATTCTATGAGATTTAGTGTGTGACCCCTACGGATCTTTTTTAAATTTTGTGCACTTATTTTCGATCAAAAAGTAGATTGAAGATCGAACTTTTAAAGACAATCAGCGACCGTGCGCACGAAGAGAGATAGACATGCTCATGGTTTCAACTAAATTTTTACTTTACAGATACGGTTTAAAAGACACTGACGACAATCGGTACTTTTTCCATTTTATTTCTAATGCAACGTATTTGACTTTCAATGAAACGCCAAAATTTACGAATGCTGATCCTACAAAGTGGTTATCAATTTTAAATGATCTCAAACCCTCTGTTAGCTATTTCAGTTCCAACGGATATCAGCCTACATGGATTATCACTGAACGAGGTTTTTGTTTGGCATTTAACAATCACGCAAGTTTATACTCTACTATAGAGTGAGTATAGGCAATGAGTAATATTTCTTCTTTCGTAATTCTAAAATGTGGTGATCAACATTTATCATCTTTCTTAAAGATCATACTAGACCTGATTCATATTTATTTCTTTTTAATTCGTAATCAATAAACTTGAAAGAAATCAATTTTAATTTCATTCAAAAACATCACGAGTTTTCGCAGACTGAAATTCAAATATTACAATTCATGACCATATTCATTATGACGTTATAATTTTTGAGGAAAGTTTGACGGATTACAAGATTTTGAATTTTCAGATATTGGAAAAGTGATAACTGGACGATTGAACCTGTATCTGATGTTCCATTTTATAATTATCAAAATCGAGAAGTACATGACACCGTAAAAATGATATCACACGACGTTATGGTAAATTAAATATCATTCATTGTAAAACTCAGCGTCTGTATGGTAAAATTATTATCAAACATTACGCCAAAATAGCAACCAACGATTATCTAACTGAGCTTACTCTAATTAAAAATTGATAGAATATCAAGACACTAAATACATTAAAAATGCAATCATTTTTTTGCACATCTCGAACGTGAAGCGATCTTGGGCTCTACTGTCAACATGTCGAAGTCACGCGATTTCCTCATTTTAAATCATGTTTAGAATTTATATAATGCACTGACACGGTCCCTCACCACGCAAAATACTATTATATTTATTTTTTTATTTAAAATTTTTTTTTCACAGTTCAGCATTTCCCACCCTGGTGATATGGTAACTTTTAATAATAAATTTTACCAGTGTATGCGACTAACTATGTCACAATTATCGCTCTTCGTCAGTGAGATAAGTAGTTCCGAACAAGTGAGAGAACTATCCTTAACTCAACGAAAATGCATGTTTTCTTATGAAGGTAGACTAAAAATGTGGCCGATTTACACTAAATCAATGTGTTCTCTTGAATGCAGATTCAATAAGATATTAAAAATTTGCAATTGTTATCCACATTTTGCTAGACCTATCCGTAAATATTATGAAATATTACTTTTTTTAAATTTACAGTCGGATTCCATTAACTCGGACAGTTAGTCTACGGAGGAGCACTAAGGTGTTTCAAAAAAAAAAAAAAAAAAAAAACAATTTTTTTTTTTTATGGTATCCAAAAATTGAAAGTATAACTATAAATAAAAATTTTGGTACCATTCCGAGCTCTTAATAATGATATTAAGGTTTGCCTCAATCCATTTTTCTATTTTCCATTTAATTAACACGGGAAAAAAATTTTTTTTTTTTTTAGAATTTTCCAGCTCATAAACCAATCAACGGATTTTAATGCACAACAAATGTTTTTGTAGGAAATTGAACGCTTTACAAAAAAAGTCTCTTATCATTTTTTGATAAATCCCACTGTTCAAAAGTTATTTAAGCTTCAAGTCAAATTTATTGTAAATTTTGAGATTTTTTAACTTTCCCGGCGAAACTATCAGTCTTATCAAAAAATATCACAGAACATTTTTGTAGATAATTTTATTCCTCACAAATTATTAAAAATAAAGTTTTTCGAAATTCTGCGTTGTTTTCAACTTATTTCCATTTCAATGTCAAGCTCTTAAAAAAATAGATTTCTGATTAATTTTAAGAGCTTGACATTGAAATGAAAATAAATTGAAAACAATGCGGAATTTCGAAAAATTTTGTTTGTAATAATTTGTAAGGAATAAAATTACCTACAAAAAAGTTTCTATGACATTTTGTAATAAGACTGATAGTTTCGCCAGAAAGTGAAAAGATCTCAAAAATTACTATAAATTTGACTTGAAACTTAAATAACTTTTGGACAGTGGAATTTATCAAAAAATGATAAGAGACTTTTTTTGTAGAGCGTTCAATTTTTTACACAAAGTTTCATTGCGCATAAAAATCCATTGAGTGGTCTGTAAGCTAGAAAATTCTAAAAAAAAAAATTTTTTTCCTGTGTTATTTAAATGAAAAATAGAAAAATGGATTGAGGCAAACCTTAATATTATTATTAAGAGCTCGGATTGGCACCAAAATTTTTATTTTTAAGTATACTTTCAATTTTTGAGTACCAAAAAAAAATTTGTTTTTTCTGAAACACCCTAATGCGCACTTACATTTACATGTATGAGCGTAGCTCGTAGTGGGGGTCAAGATTGAGGGCAAGTTCCGAATTAATGGAATTTAACTGCATTCAATTTCCAGAACTTTATGATTATTTTTTTCAGGCGGGATACCAATATGTAATTTTGAGCAGCTGCAATGTATTGGTAATAATGTAGATAAAATTGTTTTATTAAATGAAATCGACTTGAAGGAATGTGGCTGCTATGGAGATTGTGACACAACACAGTATGTTGCAGAATCATTCTCAACGATCGAACTGTAAATAATCAAAGAAATTTTCAAAAATCTAATGTTCTTAAGTAATGATGACCTGTTTTTTTTCTTTTCAAGAAAAAAAGGATCACCATTCGAAGCAGTAATAACAGCTCCAATTATCTTTCCTACAGATAAATATAAACGCGAACAACTATTTGGGTTTAATGATTTCTTAGGTAATTTAAACTATGATTCACTAAAACAAAACAACTAAAATTTATTTATTGTCACTATTTAGCTTCCGTTGGAGGAGCTGCAGGACTATTTTTAGGAGCGAGCGTCATATCCTTCGTGGAAATTTTATACTTCGCGACTTTACGTTTATGTTGGTATAAAAAAAAATTCAATGGAAAGAATAAAAAATAAACCGCTTAGATGGTTGTATAAAATGAAATTAGTCAATCGTTCAAAAAATAGTTTTTATTATTTCTGATATATTGTAATTATTAACAAAATAATAAATTAAAATAAATTTACTCTTTACAACTATACATAGAAGTTTTATATACAAATAATTATCATTGAAGATTTTAATTATTAATACTTTGTAAAGATGTCACAATTTCTCTAAAAGGAGATGTTAGTTCTGTATCAGCGGTTGAGAAGCATGAAATGAAAGCTTCTTTCTGTGATTCATTCGATAACTGAAAAATATTGATAATAATTATATTTAAAAATGTTTGGGAAATTCAAAAGTGCACGACTTTTAATGCTCATTTTATTGTCAATAAACAAAAAAAAATTTCTACGAAGAAATAGTTTTTTTTTCTTTCTGTCTCTGTTTACATTTACTACGTGCCCAAAGGCGAGTCACCTGTAATGTGCGCATACGCATCTGGTAAGACGAGAGTTCATATAAATGTAGATATAGAATTATTTTATATACAAATATTTTGTTTAAATTATAATTAAACCACACAGAGTTAGGTGGCCATTTGCAATAGGGATCTTGCTTTTGACAAAATGAATCTTTTAAAAAAAAAATGACTTAATGGAATTTTTCTCAAGATACCTTGTTATCATAAAAAATTTCATACATTTTTTCATTGATTAAAGGAAAAGTTTTTTAGTTTGTTTGGTGTTTTTTTCGTTTCTATTACACTAAATAAATTATTAAAGCTTAGACAAAAGTTACTACAGATCCTCCTTAAAGAAGAAAGACTTGACTTACCTTTTGAAAAAAGTCCAATGATGAAATAAATAAAATGTTTCTATCTTCACACTCGTCTTTGCCTATTCTTGATTGTATATAAGGAAATCTAAAAAATCAGTTCAAGAAAACACTCATTTTTTGTACTACTAAACCAGTTTTCTAATCAGCTAATTGGTTGCCGACAAAATAGAAAATCGTTGCCTGGTTTCATTTATTTTTATAAGTTTATTTTACCGTTTAAATAATCAAAGGATACAATGCTCTGAGCCATGGATTCGTTGATGCGCTGATGAAAAAACACGACAAGCACCAAGTAAATGTCTGCGCAGGTAAACTCTGAATGAAATTGGGTAAACTGAATATAACCCAATCTTGAAAAAATGTTAGTTGATCGACATTGCTTGCAACCCGTTCACAAATCTGCATAATGAAAGTAGATCTCTTGTGAATTGTATGAGAATTAAAAATTATTCAATATTCATAAGGAAAAACTACAATGAAACAATGGTACTACAGCCGAACTCCATTAACTCGGACAATTAGTCTACGGAGTGGAAATTTCTTAGAATTTCCGAGTTAACGGATGTCCCTTATCCTTTAAAAAATCAACTACACGCATGCGCACTTACATACATATAGCTCGGAGTGGGGGTCAAGATTGAGGGGAAGTTCCGAGATAATGAAGTTTGACTGTGTCTACAACTAATCTTACCTTAGAAACAATACTCGCAATCAATTTTTGATGTGGCTGCTGCGGCGATAAAAACTCACTTATGACTTTCGTAAGTATTTCAAAAGGTGGAAAAAAATCTTCAAGAATTTCTGTTAAAACATAGCAAAGTATCTTTACTTCGCCCGGATAACCTCTTTTTATCCTATCAAATATCGCTGATGTTTTTTCTATCGTCATCATGAGAGTTTCAGGATTAATGTTAAGAAGTAATTGTTCATTTGTTGAAGTGGTTGTTTCATTAATACGGCCTGCTGCTTCAGTATACATGCAGGTCAAAAGAAGTCTCAGAGCGGGTATGACAAAGAGAATATTGGGCTGCTTTAATCTTTCTAAAGACAACTTAACTATTTGGTCAGCTTCTCGTCCTGTGACATTTCTCGTCGCGATGAGTCTTTCGAAACCCTGAACAAGCGTTCGATGAAGCGCGACAGGAATCCGGGGAAGAGTGGTCAGTGTTGAAGCCAATTCTAAAACCGCTAACGATTCTATGTCTGATGTAGTTTCTTTTATGTGTTCATGAAGAAAATATATCAGTGCCCAAACTATTTGCTGATGCTGCTCACATTGATTTAGAGTGACATCGCTAAATTGTTTAGCGTCTACATAATTTTGAATGTAATTAACAGCAATAGGATGAATCACGTTAATCGTTTCTTCACATTTCGCTTGCACTGCGCTTTGTAATAAATACAAAATTCCGTGAAGAGTCGCGACTTGACAAGGAAAATACGTCAATTTCAAACCCTGATCAATTACTTGTTTAATTTTTTCCAAACTCTCAATATCTAGCGGAATCAAAACAGCCGCAGCTTTACAAATAGCAAAAATCAATGAGTGGTGCAAAATTTCATCGTCAATTGGATGAAACTGTTTCATTTCCCAGCATGTATCAAACATCCATTGAAATTGGTTTCTTTCGACAAAAAGTTCAGAAATAGCAACAATACTTTTTACTACTTCATTCAATAATCTAGGAAAAGTATTTGCGTATGATAACATCCATCGGCTGTAAAATTCAATTAGAAATCTGACACATGAGTCTAAATCAAGATAATTACTATCGAGTGACTGGTTCCTTTTATCTTTAAGTTTGAGAACTGATGCTGAAAGTTTGTCTTCGTGAAGTGAACATGAAGACCACAAATACTGGACTGAAAGTTGGCTGTAGGAAAAATAATCATATCCATTATTGACCGTGTCCCGTTCAATATTTCCTCGTGTAAATAAATGTTCGCAATCGAGAGGTTTCGTGACGTCTTTAAACAAACAGTCGGACATATTGAACTCCTTCATGTACTCATACTGGCATGAAAGAAGATTTTGCACGACATATAATCTTTTTGATGCTGTTTTTTTTAGAGATAATGGCCGATCACGAGTGTGATGCATTATACTACTATTTATTGGATACCCTGGATAAAGAAGTAGTAGTGTCTGCATTAATAATCTAGTGATTCCTTGCACTGCAAGAATCGTAGCTTCATTATTCGCTACATCATCGATTCCATTTACTAGTTTATTTTCACTGGACGATGCACTCAAAACGCTGAGAAGGGCCATCCAGATCTCCTCAAACTGATGACGAGATGTCCATCCAAGCAACGTAATCCGATGAACAAACTGACGTAACACATTCATTTCTTGTAAGAAATTTGATTCCGTAGTAGAAAGTAATAGAGGAAAATGGCACATTGTGGCACCGGACCCTTGAATATGCCAGCCATGTTTCCACACAAGTGGAGGCGTAAGGGCAAATGAGTTCACTAATTCTTGACGACTAATTATCACAACCAGAGTAATTATAGAATTTTTAACAAAACTAGGAATGACTTTCTCTTTATTTTTAAACTCGGTTTTTTCCACCCAAGTAATTAGACTAGCCATCTGAAGACAGGCATCGGCAAAAACTTTTGTAGATTCATTTTCCAAAGCTGCTACCAAACTGCCCTTGTCTATTTTTGGCAAACATTCTTGTTTGCTCAAATAACTGCTGGTTGAACTGAATGACTTTTTCGGCGAATGCCAAAACTCTACTAATTTTGTGAGAACATTAACAGCAGAGCAGACCCAAGTGTAGTGATTCGCGTTGCCAAATATTTGGCAAATATCTTGGTTCTGAAGAATCTTGATAGAACAATTCAAACAAAGATCTAAGTAATGAGGCTTGAAACAATCGATAGACTCGTGTTTGCTGTGAATCATCCAATTTATAACTTCTAGACAAAGGGTAGAAAATTTAACAAGTTCTTGATTGAACGTGGCATCGATACACAAAATGTCTTGATCACTGAACTGCCGAAGAGATTTCATGTACATCGTAACAGCCGGAATGATTTCGAATAGTTTTTCTCTATAAGTTTTATCTTTCATTAACGCTCGGAATTTCATTGCGTACTGTACCGCTCCATCTTTAACGTTATCTTCTATAATAGGATTATATACTACATGGGGGTTTGGAATTGATTCATTAATAGACTGAACATGACGAAATAAACATTCTTTCGTAGACAGATAAAGGGAAGATAAACATTCGGAATATAATTGGTCCCCGTATTTTGGCTCAGGAATATTATTATCACCTTTTATAAAAACAATATTATTAATATAATCTTTTAATGTTATTTGTACTCCAAGTTTTATACATTCGCGTAAAATTTTCAAATTAAATTCTTCAGACATTACAATTTCATCACAATTTTCACGACTAAGATTACTCAGTAATTCTGCGCATTCAGAAAATTCTACAGGTTGGCTGGCCTGACTACACCTGAATCTCACTTGCGAAATGAACCATTTTTTATCCAACGGGATTTGCTTACAAGTTTGAGAATCGAAATGTTGATGATCTTCTTTTATCGGAAAAATATCATAGAACTTAACATCCAGCACGTTGACAAGATCAACTAGTGTCCGATATTTTTTGATAAACTTTTCCGAGTTGAGGATTTTTATTAAGCCCGAAAACTTTTCCCGCGACAATTGTTCAAAAACTTGCCCAGGATTTAAACTTAAGAGAAGTTTAATCCTTTTACGTGAAATTTGGGCAGACATTTTCGCAAGAGTTATGCGAGAAGAAGAAAGAAATGGCAGCAAAGTTAAAACTACTTCTCCACTTAGACTTTTATGCGCACAATCTAATATTTGTAATAATTTCTTAATGAACGATGGGTCAGAACGATATAAACATCTTGCAGAAATTTCTTGTACGAATATTTTACTGACTTCGGAATTTTTCTGTATCACAGCCGTCACGAAGTCGCTCATCGGAGACTCATTTCCCAGATGTACAATTTCTTCAATGTGATTAATTATCAACCAAGATAACGACTCGACGTCATTCGTGTTTTCGCAGATGTAATTACAGAAGAGTATGATCGTACATTGATGTGATAATTTAGAATCAATACTTATTATCTCGTCATTATTTGATCTATGGATACTATTATTAACATTACATTCATCAGGGGATTTTATTTCTAAAAACTTTGACCAAAAACTCATTTCATTATATTCCAAAATGGCCATCATCTGAACCCACTGAATTGCCAGAAACGGGTTGTGCCTTTTTGAAACATCTAACATGAATTGGTTCAATTGTTTTACGGGATAAATAGTCTTCACTTTAACCATAGTCTTAGCCGCGCTTGTAATTTTACAGTAAGTTCCAGATTCAAATATATGAATGCATAATTTAATAAAAAAAACAAGCTCGTGAAAAAGGCAACTGTTCTGTTGGAGTTTCATAAACTTGTCACAATATTCCATGGAGTTTACGATGAGGTAAATCTTCATAGCGGAAATTGACATAACCTTAAAAATAAACAAAACAAAGATTTCTTCTGGGGAGAGAAGACAAGACTCGGCATCAAATGGATTTGAAATATCGGAGTAAATTGTTGGGAAATCAAAAAGATTCAGGTTGTCAATGATATCTTTCATAGACGCAGTCAACTCAGATAATCTTGTAAGAATATTTTCTTCTTTGTTGTACGATACAAGGGCCAAAAAAATGACGTTAACTCTTCCTAACCATCGTTCAAATTTAATTAAAGAGTCTTCCGTTACCGGTGGTGCCATGAAGAAAATTTTTAGTAGAGGATCTACTGGTCGCAAAACAACCGGAGATATTACGGAGAATAATTTTATGAGAGCAGTCATCACACTTTCGCATTCGACTTTTATATTTCCAGATGATAACGCTGGTAAAATTGCGTCTATGATCATCCGCGACCATTTCTTCCATTTTTCTTCACCATTTTCACTGTATCGACATTTCTGAAGACATCGAGCTAAAAGCTCAAGTATTTTATCATGTTCTACAAGTCTTAGCATCATTGACATCAAATATTCTCGCGTTGTGTCCAACTCAGCGTGATCTGTAGCACTTGTCAAGAATTTGGAACGCGTTAAGAAGATATCTTCAACAACTGGAATTAACGCAGGAATGCAATGAGTCGCTGGAGGCTGACCACTGGCCATTAATCCGTCGCAAAGTTTTATAATTTCTCTGATTTCGATCACCATTTTGGTGTGAAATTTTTCGTACGACAGATGAACGAAGAAAGTAAAAATTTTCGGCAATAAATTATCAACTTGTAAAATTTTTGATTCTTCAATAAAAGAGAATTGGCTCAGCACGAAATTAATAAAAGTCTTATCTGTATCCAAAAGACAGTAATTTACATGAAACTGTACCAGTTGGCTCAGCAAACTTAGAACTTGACATTGGCAAGACACTGAGTTGGTAGTCGTGTATAAATTGAGAGATTTTATAACCATCGGTTCGAAAATACGAATGAAAGTTGCAAAAAATGCCTTCTGATTATTGGATTGAGTGAATGATTTAAACAACATCGCTAATTTATGATGCGAATCTTTTCGTTTCGTTATCGAATTTCTTGATTTTTCTACATCGCACTGATTATCCTGGCAATTATTTCCAATAGATTTTATGAATTCCGCCATCTGTTTTGATGATTTTTGAAAACACCGATCATACAATCTTCTGATATCTTCCGGACTTCCTTTCGTTAATTGATCTACACTTTTGATGTCCTCGAACTCACTCCATCGGACACTGAAGTTCATTTCAAATAAACTTTTGAGTAACTGCCGGACGCATTGAATCGTCATTGTGACGGAAAGGGAGAGCGTACTCTCAAGACACCGAAGAATTTCTTCCGCGACTTTTCGAGCTTCGTAGGTGCTGGAGATTTCCAGTATCTGTGATAAAACCTCTAGCGCTGCGTTCAATAATCCTAGATACATTTGACTCGCGTCGGTGTCAATAGTGGAGTTATAATTCAAATGCGCGGCTTGTAAAATGTCATACAATTTAACGTAATGAGGAGTATCGTAAAAATAACTTTCGGACTCTTTGCCAAATTTTGAAGAGTTTGCCGGACCCTTTTCACTTCGGTCTTTAAGTTTGTGGTCTACTTGGACTCCTAATTTTTTTCTTGGTGAAATTGACTGTATCGTCGGAAACGAAGCAAAAGTTGACTTGTTGTATGAAGATGGAATTTGTATATCGTTGATAACATGAACGTAAATCTGTATAAGTCTCATTATATGTTTGAATAGAAGTTCAAAATAATTATTGATCTCAATACTATCAAATAAATTCCACATTTTCAATCCATTATCTACTGTTTCTTTTCTTTCATTTACGTTAATTGTCTTTATTTGTTTCAACGAAATTCCTGACAGCAAATTACCAGCTAAAGTAATCAAATGTCTGTGAGTCGCTAAGTCTAAACTCACTGGATCTGAAACCACCAATGAAAGAATGAGAGACAAAAGTTTTACGCTGATTGGCGATAGAGGGTCGTCTAATATCGAAATATCGATATTGTTATCGTTGTTGATGTTTCGATTACTTGAATATAATATTGAGTTATTTCTTTTACTCAAAATTTTAGGGAGTTTGCAGTCCCATGCGCCAGAGTACAAAGAAGTTGGATAACTTTGACTTAACTGACATAAAGTCTGAAAGCAGCCGTAGGCCAAATACTTTGACGAGTGCGCGGGTAATTTTTCAACCAATAGACTGATCACTATGGATAGAGAGTTTTCGACTTTTTTTCGACGATACGGACTGCAACATTTGTCCAGATAAAAAGAAGAGTAGGGCTCTATTAATCCGCTAACGAAAAAATTATACTCCACATTATAAGTTGGAGTTTCCATTTGATTTGTCGAAATAACGCGATTCAAATATTGTTGCTCTGTGCAGTATGAGGCCTTACGAATTACTTCGTCTTCATATGGGTTTTTATAGTACGCAACTTCTACAAACTTAACAATTGCATCACTTGCTGCTTGTCGGACCCGCGGGTCCTGGTCACTCAGTAGTTTTATGAATGTCGACAGAACGTCCTCTTGAAATTGAGAACTTGAGGTAAGATAGTTTATTGTGATGTAAGGTAATTCACTTAGTACCTGAACCAGATTCATTTTTACGAGGAAATACAAATTATCTGACAGTGGCAATAGTCTGTAAATTAACGTAATTCCTTGAATGCTGTCTGGAGATTCAAGAAGAGATGATAGGCAAATGTTAAGAGCTACGAGAGCTTGACGACAGGTTATTGCGGATTCATCATCTAGAGCCTAGACAAATTAATTTATTTTAAAAAATGGATTTCTAATTTGAATAGTTATTTTGAATTTAGATGGTTGTGAAAAGATACTTTTACTGTGCATAAGTAATCTTTTTCTTATCGACGTTCTAATTAGCAAATTGTCTTAATATTTTTTAGCAGGTGATTCTGTACTACTTTCAGATGATAGTAATAGTCAGAAAAAATATTATTTGGGTAACCTAGACAAAGATATTATACATATACTAGATATGGAATTGATTTTTAGCTGAAAAAACATTTTAAATTACTTTTTTTCGCATAAATGGAGGATTTTCTTAGACAATTTGCTCATTAGAACGTCGTTATATTGTCTAAACAAAAAACCATCCCTTCCTTTATACGTAAGAATAATACCTTTGCAAAAATTCCAATTAAGTATTCCAACTTATGAAATTCTGTTTCTTGACCTTGTGAAATTCGTGTCCTAAACTCATTATACGAAACTCGATACTTTATGTAAACTGTGTTCAACAAATAAGCAACAATCATAGAAACATTTCCGCGCAACTGTGGATCACAATGTTCAGCATACAATAGAACATCTGAAACCATTTGGTCATCTGTTTCGTTTACATTAAATTTTTTTTCCAGTCTTTTAAAAAATATATCTGGATAAAGTCTAACTATAGCACCGATACACGTCAGAGCAAGTGATTTAACACTAACTCGGAACACCTCATCAGGAACCAGCTGCCCTGGTGTTCCTCCAAGTAAAAATGTCGACGCCAAATAACGACAACAATATTTCAAAGGCACATCCGAATCATTGAAAGATCCAATATTCAATTTTGTTTTTGTCTCAGTTGTATCGTTCATATGATTCAATTCACTAGATTTTGATAAATTAACATCTTTTACATTTTCTGAAATCCAAAATAATTTCGATACATACAATAAGTTAGCAACTTTCTAAAGAGCTTTAGAATTATTCGGATTTAATAAGTGAATAAATTATGGAAAGCTGATGATTTGGAAAATTTAGTAAAATACGCACATGAAAATATTGATTTTTTTTTTCATCCGCCCCTAGAGCTAATGAAGTTTTTAAAAAAATATCAAGCTTGGAAGCCACTGGAAATTTTTTCCGAACCGAAAACTTAAGTAGTAAATTTAAATAATTAATTATTTTAAAGACTCTTACCATTACTCGTACTATCATTTGAAGGCAATCTAATAGTTTCTTGAACAGAAACAACTTTACTGTCACCGATGGGAATCCCAGTGCGAGAAGTAAGTAAAGTAAGTAATTCTTGATTGTTGGTACGGAAAAGTTGAGCTAAAGTTTCTAAACCGGCATTCACAACATTGTGGTCCGAGTGCCATTGGATAAAGCGTAAACATAGTGTGTATATTTGAAGAAGACTATCGAATTCATGAGTATTAAACTCTGAATCATCGTTATATAAATCATCTATATAAGGTAACATTATTCTAAAACAAATTAAAGACCCTACGACAAGATGGGATTTTTCTTCAACATTTGATATGGTTATCAGTGTATCTGCAAGGAAAGAATTTAATGGAGTTTTTTTATAGTGTAATAGTATATTATGTGACGAGGGATGAAACAAAACGATTTTAGACCAGGGTGAAGTTGGCTGACATCACCCGCAGTCTGAAATCGTCTTGTTTCATCCCTTGTCACACAATATACTATAGTTGTAACACATATAATTACCTATGAGATAACGTAGAACATAAAACAAAGATATTTTAGGCTTCGGACAATAAATGCACGTCGTTAAAATCATATTAGCCGCATTCCGCCGGAAAAATGCGTGCGGCGAAGACAAATTTGGATAAAAAGCTTTAAGTAGAGTCTAAAAAAAGTAACTCCCTTGACTTATTGATAAATTTATAGGTTTTTCTTTACATATACCTTGACATCCCTATCAGTCATAAATATCCCCAAGCTCTTGAGGATCCATGGCAAAGATTGAGACAACGTTTCTATTAACGACTCTTCAGTTCTTCGAGAAATAGCTTCAATACACGGAACCAAATTTGAAATGTACGGTTTCCCTTTGGCAGGTTTTATTGTATGACTTAGAAGACCAAAGTGACGTAAAGCTGCACGTAGAGACAGACAATTTCCATTTCTATGGATTTCATTATAAAATTCAAACTGAACTTTTAAAATATTCCCATCAGATATCGACTGAAACAAAGTAGTAGTAAAAATAAGTCTTACAGTTCATTCTGATAGAGATAAAAATTCAGTCGCATGAACCCATATAACAATCTTGTAGCAATCATGCCCAAGCCTGGTCACCAGAACACTAATTGTCTACGTCTTTACATAACTATGGATCTTGCTGCAGACACTGGTACAAAGTTTCAAATTCCAAGTCTTGTCCAAGACTCAAAAAAAAAACTTTGTGTTATGTCGTACTTGAAGAAGTGGGCAAGAATATTGAAGATATCTTGCTCAAGGTGCATTGGTACAGTGACTTGTGCTAATCTTGCAGAAATTGCTTGCATATACTAACGCATATCTTGCGCCAGATCTGCTCCAGAAGTGTCATATTGCACTGTCTGTCTCACTTCTGTCTCTGTCACTTTTCCCCTCCATTGGCATACGATACAGGATCCTGGGGTAAAGTGACAGAGATAGATGTTAGATATATAGAGAGTGTGATATGACACTTCTGGAGCAGATCTGGCGCAAGATATGCGTTAGTGTCTGCAAGTAATTTCTGTTGCAAGACTCGATCAAGATACGCGAAAGTAACTTTACTAACACATCTTGAGCAAGACATCTTCAATGTTCTTTTGTACAATATCATGTGCAAGTCCTGCAACAACTTGTCTTAGAATCTCGCATTAATATCTTGTGACAGATCGATAGGTATATAAAGACGTAGACACCTAGGGGTCTTCCTCAAGATACTTTCATAAAAATAGTAGACTACTACAAGATTGTCTTGTGTACGTCATCTTGGGCAAGTCTATGTAGTATCTATCAAAAGATTCTTGTGATCAGTGCTTTAACCAGCAACTTATGATGAAAATTGTTACATGGGAAATAGTTGATAAAAAAATGAAATTACTCTGATTATTTTATTGAGACATTCGTCAGCGACAGTCCTAACATCTGAATCTGCATCAGCACAAACATCTAGTAATGTTTTTATTGACAAACTGAGGACTTGGGAAAAATTACGTGCGCTTCTGACGGATGGACAACTGATCCCATAAACTATAGCTGAGCAGTAACTCATCTTTTCATCTTTCCTGTCATCAAATATTAGTTCAATTAATTATCTTCGGATGAAAATAAATTTATAATTCAATTATTATTATTTACCTTAATGGCTGATCGATATTTTGACTATCCTGGTGCTGATTAAGACTCTCTATAGCCTTCATAACTCCGTTCAAACTCGACATTTTTAAATTATTGGTATCGCAATTTTCACAAAAATATTTTTATCATCATTTAGACGACTTTTAAATTAATACGATGACTGGAATGACTATTTGTCAAAGAAAAATATCGCAATTGAAATCATTATGCGCCCACAGTCGTCTCAGTCTAAGAGCCGTAAAAAATTAAGTGGGAAAAAAATTATGTATTGAATTATCATAGTGGGGAGATATATTTTTTTAAAAGGTTTTATTTACTTTGTATTAAAATATTTGCGGTAATTATTTTGTAACACTGAGTATTTATTATTATCATAAAAAGATAACAAATATTTTGATAAACTTCGAGCTTTAATATTTTTATCAGATATGTATTTTAAAATATTGAATTAAATAAAATAATATTATGGTCATATTGATAGTTTGTAGCGGGTAATTTTAAATAGTTTTTTTTTAAAGATTTTGAGGCTAAATGTACTCTCTAATGAATTACGTCATAAACTAGGCATGTAAATAGTGAATTACAATCAATTCCAACAAGTTCCTGTGCAAATTTATTGGAAAATTGCATACAAGTGTCGTAAAAAATGGAAAAGTCCGAAATTGACGGAAATTTGACGAATAATGCAAGGAAACTTTTGTAAAGTAAACTTTTGCTGAAGCAAACCAGTGATGACGATTCATCGAAATTTTTTCATGATCCTGAAGTTAGCAGACAATTCAAAATTTTTTGATTTTTTTTTTAACAATTAAATTTGAAGAAAAAAAAAAACTAAAAATATGCACATGTAGAAAATTTAAAAAACTACAGGTTCAATTTTTTCAAATATTTTTTTTCTTCAGGTTTATCGTCTAAAAAAAAATCAAAAAAATTATTAGACGTGTGATAACTTCAGTATCATAATTTTTTCCCCCAAGTCTATTTTAAAATCCCCTAAATTCAAACCAAAATACCCTAAACTCGAAAGTGTTATGTCCTGGGAGGTTACTAGGATCGGAGCTGACGCCACCTCCTGGACAGTGGGCAGTTCGTTGTCACGCGGGACCAATTTTTAATTTGAAAACAGTGATAAATTTATTGTTGACTATGATGATGATGATGATGATGATGATTATGATTATTATTTAATGAAATTATGGATAAGGATAGGTGTAATTGATGAAATAACTTTTATCTGAAGACTGAGTTTTATTATAAAGTATAGATAAGATTTGATCAGTAATAACAGTTGTGCTCGTCAATAGTTCTCGGAGAGAAGTGAAGTTACATCAGACGGCAGAAAGATCTCTGACTCTCCACTCTTCGACTTCTCCCACCATTCTCATACTCACACACATACTTATGGAATATATGTACTTATACATATCAACGTTCTTTCTAATTATATACTTATACATTTATACTTCCTACTAATACACATACGAGATATGAGCTTACACATCTACGTTCTTTATTTATCCGTTCTATGATTTTACTTATTACTTATATTATTTATATTCCATTTTCCTGTACCTAAATACAATCTTTTAGTTGATTATTCTATATTCAATTATTCAATACGATTGACATTATTATTTATCATGAAACACCATTATAATTATTCTAATGCTATATTTCTATATTTCTATTAATTTATTTATTATACGAGTCACTCTGTATTTAATATGTATATATATTAACAATAATAGTTGAGTTCTTGTGATATGGTTTTCATTTATAAGTAACATTTATTTATTAAATATATCCTTTTCTTATTTGTTTATAGAGTATGCATTTGTTTATAACCATATTTACTGTTAACTATAGAACAAGAGCCTATTCATGATTTTTATGCGTGTGTTTTGTTTAGGTTTTAAGTATCGGGTGACAGGAAACGTTCCAAAACCACTCAAACTGTATTTATATTTCTCTGAATACAAAATAAAGATTTATTTATCTATTTATTTTAAGTTTCTTATAATAAAAATATATAATTTAATAAGTATGTGCCACGACGATTTATTATTTAAACTATTGACTAAATATTGATAAGACGCAATAAGTGTTGTAAGATATTAATATATAATTTCAAATGAAATTTAAATGCGCGCCTATTTATGGATCTCAAGTTCACTAATTAATTAACAGGTGAAGGCACCTGAGGCCACTGAGGACATAACAAACGTGAAAAATTTTGAATCGACAGTTTCATTTTATAATATTATATTGCTTAATAGAATTAATTAAATAAAAAAAAAATAGTCAAATATTTTTATTCGTTTAAAATTCGATAAATTAACTTATCGACATAATTTTTCATGTTAAATCAGAAAATTAAAAGTAAATAGGTTTTATTCAATTAGTACAAGAGATTTATAGGAAAAAATTATTATATTTATTAAACAGGCATTAGTACGTGTAATTTATAAATAAATAAAATATTATATATTCATAATTATAAACATTTAGAATATGTTAGTTCCCAACTCGTTAATAATTTCAAAGAACTCATGAGCTGCTTGTTCCTCATTAGTGTCAGTAATTTTAAAGTCATACATTTTTACATTAAACAGTTTTAACATACTAGAAGATGGAATAAAATTTACACATGAACCGTAGTTTTTCTGTATGCTAAATTGAACCATCATTAAACTTTGCAACAGTTCAAGTGTCAACTTATTCCTCAGTTTAATTTTGAATGATACTGAAATTAGCCGACGTCTAATAATTTTAGGATTTTTTAAAAAACGATAAATTATGAAAAAAAAAAATATTAAAAAAAAATTGCACTTGTAGTCTTTTAAATTTTCTACGTGTGCATATTTTTAGTTTTTTTTTTCCTTCAAATTTAATTGTTCAAAAAACAAATCCAAAAATTTTTAATTGTCTGCTAACTTCAGGATCGTAATTTTGAAAATATTATAAATTGAAAACGCGCGTTCCACACTTACGTAGAAAATTGGAACCGTTAATAAAACCATAGCAAACTTTGCAATGTTTTTAAACCGTTTATATCCTGCAGCATCACTGGTGGAAATTTTTCGGACTTTTCTCTGAAAAACTGAAAAAATCTTTAGAACTTTATAACTGAGTTTTTCAGAGAAAAGTCCGAAAAATTTCCACCAGGGATCACAATCGTCAGATACTTTAGCATAGAAGTCGGCCGAATGACTCGATGTCATTTTCATTGCCATATAAATCAGTTCTATGAATCTGAGTTAGAATATTATTGAGACTACCCTGGTGGCAAACGGAAGCGTGGTCATAGCGACAAACCACTATAGTAATCATATTTTATTGTCACGTCATTGATGATTTATCCAGTTCCGATAATACGTTGTAGATTTGCTACGTGGCCTTACAAACTTATTTGGTCACTCAAACAATTGCATCGGTAATAATCGATCTTTTTAAAACAACAATCAGATGTTACTTTGTGGTTTCGTAAATGTAGCGAGTGCCAAAATAAATTCTGAGAAATTTCAGATAGGTCTTTGTTTTACGTTACCAGTTATAATATCGACTGTTACTTTGATTCTTTGACCTTTGATAGCCAAGTTGGCCGCAAAACGTAATTAGAAAAGTAAAATTCGAAAATTCGTTTAGTACTGCCGACCCTTAAATTTGACGCTGAACGCTATAACTTATCGCTACATTTTTTCTGGGTGGCGCATATGTTAAATTCTCATCACGTGACCAAATTTGATGCTAAAAAGCACCTTTCCCTTATAGTAATTATACCTTATTGCCACGTTATTGATAATTTGTGTTAGAAAATTACATTAGTTGTGTTCATCGCAGGAATCATAAAAGAAAAGTTGTGTCAAATTAAAATGCCTATACAAAAAAGAAAACGAAACCTTCATAGAAATGCTCAACCTTGGGAAATAAAGGATATAAATCAACTACTTGAACGTGCAGACCGTAACGGACATGAGGACCCCGTCACTCTGAAGAATGATTTTTCTCACGAATTTAGAGGACACAGAATCGAGTGGGAGGTCGAGTTGAAAATTTCAAGTTCAAAGTTATTTCCCGGCGGACTGAGTTTATCATTCATCCCTGGAAGCGGAATGGATGATGACACCTGTAACTTTTACCTGGTTGATATCGACAAAAATGATCTTTACATTGGACCGAGTGACCAAAGTACTTATACTAATCGTGAAGACCCAGATTTTGTTCCTGACCGTTTCAAAAGAAAAAAAGGAGATCTGCTTCCAAACAATACTATGACACTGCTCGTAGAAGTTTATTCTTACTGGGATTGGGATCGTTATCCGATGATACCTCGTCCGGCATTTTCATCAACTATAGTTCCAATTATCGAGGTACCAATTGATTACTTTGGGTTATATAACAGTCGAGAAGATAGCGGTGATATTGTTGTCATACAGGTGCAGAATACTAAATTTCAAGTGCATAAAAATGTTTTAGAAAAAGGGTGTCCTGTATTGTACGAAGAAGTTGTTCGTCATCAGCAAACATCCGACAGCAATGACAATTCTGAATTAACTCTTACGGGTATCAATCCAGAGATATTTGAAAAAGTTGTGGAATATATCTATACTGATAAGGTCTGTAACTTAGACGATCATTCAGAGTATTTGCTAGAAGCTGCTGATAAATATGAATTGATAAGACTGAAATTAATGTGCGAAAAGTCGCTTGTCTCTAAATATCTCGACACGTTTAATGCTCCAGCGATTTATGATTTAGCTATCCGATGTCACGCTCCTCGATTAAAAAAGGCTGCCGTGGTTGTTCGACCGACTATTGAAGACCCCAACGCACCCACGCCTCTTCCGACCATCAGCACACATTTAACCGAAGACGGATATGGTATGTTTTTACTTCCTTCATTGTAGCGAAGCTTATAATTTTTTTTACTCTATCAAAGTATTAGATTTAAATTATTTACTCATTTTTAACTTTTTCAGAATTAACGAGAGTATAATAAGTTTCTCTAACGCGGAGTAGATGTTTTTTACATCAACAGAGATCATCTTGTTCATTCGTAACGATAACATTTTTGGTCTTATTAAATTCTATTATTATAAATTCAAGACTGATTAATTACATTTCTAATTCGTTCAATAAATTTGTTCATTGAACTTAACTTCTGTTTGCGTTTTTTACTTCCGCTACATTCTTTGATAAGAACTCAAATTTACTTCTAGTAACTTATGATCTGAATTTCAATTGAATATATTTAGAGGTATTTATTGAGTCATTAATCAAGGTATCGTATGAAAATTGTAATTTTTCAATTACAAACAAAGAAATAAATTAAAGTCTACTTATATTGAAAAGATTTATTTATTTCATAATCCAGTCTATTACAACAAAACTTTGAGGAAATTTTAATTATACAATTAAGATATTGTACTATTGAGATCAAATGGTATCATTAGCTGGTAAGCATTTTTTTTTATACACTATTAAATGTACCATAGCGTAAAGTAAATTTTCCATTTCATTGTTCACTTCTGAACAATTACGACGAAAAAACGATCTGTTAATAGAAATAGTAAATTACACACCGAGGGAGAATAATAAGACATTGCGATCCATCCAGTTCTGATAATACGTTGTAGACATACATAAAATTGTCAACAATTTGACCGTAAAAAAATACTTTACATTTTTTCAAGTCAAATTAACAATAAATTGATGTAGAAATCTGCCTGAAAATTGAAATATTTTTTTTAGTCAACTTTTGAAGTGAAGCTGCATTCTAACTCGGGTAGTAAATTTACGGCAAATTGTATAACATGTTGTATATAAATTGTCAACAAAAACGGAAAAGTCCGAAGTTGACGAACATTTGGCGAAAAATTCAAGGAAACTTTTAGAGTTTTTTTCTAATAAAAAATGTTACCGCAAATTTTTCTTTTCAAATTTAGCTGTCAAAATGTCAGAATTCCAGTAATTTCACCTGTCAAATTTCTGTCAATTTCCAGCTAAATTGGCTGTTAGGAAAAGTCTATCGTCGAGTTCTACAAAAATCCATGGTCGTATGACCGTAGACTTGTCATCAACATGAAGTCAAATAAAAGACGTGAATTTCTGTCAACTTACAGTCAGGTTGGCTATTTCAGTAAATTGATGTCCATTTATTTCAAATCTTCCCGGCGATGAGTCGCGCCATCGATTTTATCCCCCACTCTTCGAAAACTAGTCTATTCCCAAGTCGGAGACGGGATTGAGATTAACGGAATTTGCGACAATTCCCCGCGGCAATTTATTCTCTTGAAGGACTTTACGTAAGCCGGTTGTTCTAGAAGATTCCCATTCCGGACGCTTGCACAATTTCTGTACTTACATTCGTAAAGGTAAAAAAATCATTTAACAATGAAACCATTTTTTATTAAATTAATTATTACATCAACTCAATAACAATTAATACAAAAACTCAACTATTTTTACTATTATCAAATATATTTTTGTTTCGTCATCGTATTTAATATATAGACATACATTTTTTTGAATATTCATCGTATGCGTAATTGATAAGGAATTTTATTATCACCGTTATT
This sequence comes from Microplitis mediator, assembly GCF_029852145.1. Taxonomy (NCBI): domain Eukaryota; kingdom Metazoa; phylum Arthropoda; class Insecta; order Hymenoptera; family Braconidae; genus Microplitis; species Microplitis mediator. The sequence continues at coordinate 4,471,891 of NC_079969.1, read as the reverse complement.
ACTCAACATCTACTTTAATCATAAAATATCAAAACTTTTAGTAATTAATTCCTATTTGTTTGAACAGAACATACATTCTTACCACTATGCCTGTGCCATCACTTCAAAAACCCGCTCCTGCCTTCAAAGGTACCGCCGTTGTTAAGGGACAGTTCAAAGATATTTCATTATCAGACTACAAGGGAAAATACGTCATCCTATTCTTCTACCCATTGGATTTGTAAGAGTTTCAGCCAAACTTTATTATTTTTAATTAATTAATTGTATAATAATTGTGACGTTTTTTTCCAGTACCTTTGTGTGCCCAACAGAAATTATCGCCTTCTCTGATCGCGCAGATGAATTTAAAGCAATCGATTGTGAGCTGATTGCCGCATCATGCGATTCTCATTTCAGTCATCTTGCTTGGGTCAATACTCCTCGCAAACAGGGAGGGTTAGGAGACATGAACATTCCTCTGCTGGCTGACAAAAGCTGCAAAATTGCTCGTGACTACGGTGTTCTTGATGAAGACTCTGGTATTCCATTCCGTGGGCTTTTTATTATTGATCCTAAGCAGAATCTCCGTCAAATTACAATCAATGACTTACCAGTTGGCCGGTAAATATATCAATATCTTTTTATTCTAATCCACAAAGAATACAGAAGTCGCATGAATTTTTTATTATCACAAATTTATTTGTGGATAAAATAAAAAATTTTTAAAAATATGTTTTAATTAACGATTCTGAAGTTAGCAGACATTTAAAAATTTTTTGATTTTTTTTGAACAATTAAATTTGAAGAAAAAAAAAACTAAAAATGTGCACATGGAGAAAATTTAAAAGACTATAAGTGCAATTTTTTTAAATATTTTTTTTTTATAATTTTTTATAAATTAATTAAAAAAAAAAGTTTTGCTGCAAAAAAAATGACTTATAATTAGATATGACGTCATTACATTTGTTGGAGCTGAGAATTAATAAAAATCGCACTGTTCTCTTGTATTTTCTTTGTTGTGATCATGGACAATAGAGTCTCTATTCTCTATGGCTGTGATTCTCATAATGTAAACATGGATAATTTTGTATTTCTGTGCGATGGCGCCGGAATCTATACAATGATGTCACTCACGTTTGAATTTACAAATTTAAATTTAAAAATTAACCGAGAAAATTATTATATTATTTTCCCTCAATTTTTCTTAATAATTTTTATTGGATTTTTAAAAAAATTTGAATTATAAATCATGCAACTTCTCCACTTTTAACTCTGCGAGTGTGAATTATTTTTAGATATCAAAAATAATTATTTTTTTATAGCTCTGTCGACGAGGCTCTGCGTCTAGTCCAAGCATTCCAATTTACTGACAAACATGGTGAGGTTTGCCCAGCTGGTTGGAAACCTGGAAAGAAATCAATGAAACCAGATCCAGTAGGATCCAAGGAATATTTCGCCAGTTCTTAAATTATTCATTTTTTTTCCATTGAACTTAAATGTCAATGATTTTTTTTTCTTAATTTCTTTAATTTTTTTTTCATTAGAATATGAACCTCATTGGTTACTTTTATACTGGGAAAATTAAATGGTTCTTACTTTTACATGGAAATATACTATTTTTATAACGACATAAATTGTCGAACAATTTTGTATTAATATTTTCCATTTAGAATTAATAAATTGGTGATTTTCAAAACAATTCAAATTTTTAAAAACCTTTGTTGTAATTTAAATATTTTAAATGTCATCACTTGGTAAGATGGAAAGAGCGACTTGACACTGAGCGCATTCTCTTACTACACAATTGCGTCTTTGTTTTTTTGCTCTGAACTTGGCTCTTAAAAAAATTTTTATTCATGAGCGCATCGCATTTCGCTCAAGAAGTCGAACTTTTCAAAGTAACCAATTTCTCATGTTTTATTGTGATACGAAAACGTATAATTTTTTTTTTCTAAATTATAAAAATTAATTTTCATGGATGAAAGTTGTGAAATTACAATAACAAAAACAGGCAAGTCTAAGGAAAATTATTTCATGATTGCTACCTATATAAGAATCTTGTCCAAGTCTGGTCACCAGTACACTAGTTGTCTACGTCTTTATATAACTATAGATCTTGCTGTAGACAGTGGTACAAAGTTTTAAATTCCAAGTCTTGTCCAAAACTTGAAAAAAAAACTTTGTGGTATGTTGCACTTGAAGAATTGGACAAGAATATTGAAGATATCTTGCTCAAGGTGCATTGGTACAGTGACTTGAGCTAGTCTTGCACCAGAAACTGCTTGCATATACTAACGCATATCTTGCGCCAGATCTGCTCCAGAAGTGTCATATTGCACTGTCTGTCTCACTTCTGTCTCTGTCACTTTTCCCCTCCATTGGCATACGATACAGGATCCTGGGGTAAAGTGACAGAGATAGAAGTCAGATATATAGAGAGTGTGATATGACACTTCTGGAGCAGATCTGGCGCAAGATGTGCGTTAGTATCTGCTAGTAATTTCTGTTGCAAGACTCGCCCAAGATACGCGAAAGTAACTTTACTAACACATCTTGAGCAAGACATCTTCAATGTTATTTTGTACAATATCATGTGCAAGTCCTGCAACAATCTTGTCTTAGAACCTCGCATTAATATCTTGTGACAGATTGATAGGTATATAAAGACGTAGACACCTAGGGGTCTTCCCCAAGATACTTTCATAAAAATTGTACAAGACTACTACAAGATTGTCTTGTGTCCGTCATCTTGGGCAAGTCTATGTAATATCTATCAAAAGATTCTTGTGATCAGTGCTTTAACCAGCAACTTATGATGAAAATTGTTACATGAGTATAACAAAAAAATTATAACAGGATGGGGATTATGCAACTATTTTCTCATCGGACTGTGTGGCTTATGCACTTTAGTCGAAGCTGCTGCAGTGTCAATAATTTTCATCGCAATTCCTCTAGTCACATGTGATCTTCTCTTTAATAAAAGACAGATAATAACTTTGAATGCTGTTGGCTCCTTAGGTAGAGTATACTTTGTACGATTAGACAAAAATTTAAATTAAATTTTTTTCATCACCTACCAGGAATGATCGTCGGTGGATTGTTATTTGGTACCATAGCCGACCAGGGTGGACGTAAAAATTTAATTCCCATTTCTATGGTTACAATATTTTTGGCTTTACTTGGATTTTCATTCTCTCAAACTTATTTTTTAATTAATTTTTTTGTTTTTGTGTTGGGAGTTGGGTACGGAAGCTACTAATTTACTTATTTTATATTCAATTCATGAAATTCGGAATATATGACCTATTTATTGAATCATTAGGACTGCCGGAAGTAACACAATAATCAGAGTTTATCTGATTGAATGTGTTCCCGCTAAAAAGAGAGGAAGTTCTTTAGTAATCATTGACATTCTATGGATTATTGGCTGTGTACTATCACTAGGTACATAATTATTTTATTTATAATAATCCTCGGTTTAAATGAATTGAGTTACAAATCTATTAGGTTTATCTTGGATCTCAATTCCATCAATTATAAATATACTCGGTAATGAATTTCGTCCGAACTCCTGGCGAGTTCTTGTTGGATTAGGAAGTGCGCCATGTCTCATAATGGCATACGCTTCTAGTTTACTTCCTTATAGTCCAAGATATTTGCTGTATCGTCGCCGTCCACAGGAAGCTCTGATTATACTCCAACAAATGTTTTCTATCAACAATTCTCAGCATGTTAATAACTTCCCGGTAACGATAAAAAATATTTAAGTGCTAAAAGTTGAATTATTATTTATTAATATATTTTATTGCAGTCATGTAATTTAAATAATTGTGTCAGACCAGATGATGACGATATTTACACTAAATATTTTTTTGAAGTTTTAAAACAGTTTTTGTTAAAAACATGGAAGAGAATATCACTAATTTACTCGCAAAAATTTATAAAATATACTTTATTATTTAACATTATTCGACTTTCCCTTTTCCCCAGGTAAAATTTCTTAATATTATTAAAAAAAACGATTTCTAGAGGCGAGTATAAATTTTCGCGCCAAATCTATTTTTTCTGTGAATAGTTTATTTAATAATGTTATTAATTCAAATATAATTATAGTTTAATATGGATCACAAAATGGGCGACTTACTTGTCATATGAAACAATTTACGCGTCATCTTCTAATAAAACTTGTTCGATTGATGTTGGAAATATCGCTCTACATATTTTAAGTGATTGCCATGAAATTAATAATGTGTATTTTGAGTACTCTCTTATTTTTTTATCAAGCTTCATTTTAGGTGAAAGCTTGCTTTTTTTTTCAATCGATACTATTGGCAGACGAATTTCATTAGGCAAGAAATATACTTACTCTATTTGTTCTCATTTTTTTTTAAGTTATAAACAGAAATAGTTTTTTAATATAATACTGAAGTTAGCCGACATTTAATAATTGTTGAATTTTTTAAAAAATGATAAATTATAAAGAAAAAAATATTTTTAAAATTGCACCTGTAGATTTTTTAATTTTGTACATGTGCATATTTTTCTTTTTTTTTTTGGCAATTGATTTGCTGAAAAAAAAAAATTTTTTTAATTTTTGTCTGCTAACTTCAGGATCATTTTTTAATTAACTATATTACTGGGAATTTATAACTAATTTAATTATGAAAAATTTAAATAGTTGTTTCTGGATTAATTGGTGGGATATCAATTCTTGTAATGATCTACGGTAGACATCAAGACACCAAAAATATTTGGTTGATGATAGTTTTAGCATCTTTCTCGGTTATTTATACAACTACTAATATTGAGTTATTGGAGAATTATCCAACATCTGTAAGGTACGTCTAGATTTAAAATGTTTTAAGTCTTTGATTTCATAAATCAAAATGACAATTTATATTACAGAGGAACTGTATGGGGTTTCACGTTAATATTGCCCCAATTAACGATATTTTTTTTAAATTCTTTCGCTACAATGTCATGTTGGATGATAATTTACGTACTACTCGGTTCGCTAATAGGTAAGAAATGAAAGACAAAGTTTTGAATCTCATATATACAAAACTTATCTGGTTTGGAAAAAATTCGACATTAATTATGGTATTCTTAAGTATCGTATGTATGATAAATAGTTTTATTTCGCAGGTGCAATAGTAGCAACTTTACCTATACCAGACTTGACGAATTCCTCGATGAAAGAGTAAAGATTTGAAAGTCGTATACTCGTTGTAAGAATGACCGGAGAAGAGACGATTTTGGAATTAGTATAGAAAGTATTTAATACTATAAGGTAATTTCAAACGGTTTAAATCGTTGGGTTGGGGTTCATATTCACTTTGAAATTTGTAAGTCTGCACTTAAATACTGGGATTAGTCGTCGTGGGCTAAAGAGGGAAACCACCGACTACAAACAATTAAATGAAACAAATCTGATTTAGCTCAAATAAATTGTTCTCTGTGTGATTATTAATTCTTTTAAAAAAAGCGATCACTAAAATTTGAGACAAATGTTAGAATGACGTTCATACAAAATGCCGTCCAATTACCCCTATCTTCTTTTAAAAACGTTCATAGTGAGAAGCTATGAATAATTACTGTGATTGTAATCAACTTTAGGATAGTGGTTTGTTTGATATAAAATTTATAATATACTCTAGAAAGCATAGTAAATTTATTTTCATAGGTACAGACGTATTAAATCATAAATACATTGAAAAAAAAATATGCTAACAAAGAAATAAATTGTATAAGAAATAAAATAAATAATGAAGATTTTTTTTTATCTTCACTTTAAGTCAAAGTTATCACAGGTTGCACTGTTCTATAATGATAATACTTATCAATAATAATTTATAATATTTTAAAAATACTAACATCGAGATTCGGTTCAATTCATTTTTTTTTATGTATTTCAAATATATTCAATTTTTTTTTTTTTCGTTATTGTTAATACTTAAAGAATAAGTAATGAAATTAAAAAATTTCGTGTGGTTTCATCAGTTTCAGAGTATGACTTCTTTTGTAATATATATATGTATATATATAGATTTATAAAATGATAATAACTGGTTGTGATAAAAAATTATATTTACCATAATGAAAAAATATTAAAATAATATTTTTTGGTAATTTAATTCGAATAAATAATTTAAGTTTAAACATAAATTCGATTTTATTCTTATCTGCAGACCTCATTAATTTTTACTTTGGCAATAAAAATCTCATTTTTTTGTTCAGTACAGATTTCAATGAGAGCTATGCATCGATAATGTTTTTATATTTACACATATTACAGTCCAATTATAAGAGCACATGAAGAGTAAAATTTGAGTCCATTTCATATTTTTATTTTGAATAATCCAAATATTTTAAACCGTATTCATAATTAATTGTATTGCATTTTTCAATGAATGAATTCTATTCCCAACAAAAATTTTTTTTTGCTTCAGTAGATGGAATTTTATAACATTTTATGTAATTGAGTGATAACTTTTAAAATATGAAACAGCTCTGAATTTTTTTTCTGACTTTTGCATTTTAAATTCTATTTTTCTGTACTATAATTTACTATGATACTGAATTTTTTATATCACCTGCATTGAAACTAAGAATTTAATACCTGTTTTGCCTAACGAACTACACTAATTTCAGTCCATTAGTTTGTCTATAGCAAAAAAAAACGTCTAGTTTTTGTCCACTGGATAAGATTTTTACTTCTGGTAATTCAGTACTGTCAGAACCGGATGTAAACTAACAGTAAAAGTGATACGTATACAATTAATCTTAAATCGTCTTGTGTCGATTAGCACTAAACATTGAAACACTAAGTTTCAATCCAGGTAATTATGGGAAATATAGTGAGTGACGTAGGATAAAACACGATTTCAAACTTCATGTGATGCCCGAAATCGTATTGTTTAATCTCTTATCACACAATACACTGTGACAGGGGATGAAACAAAACGATTTCAGAACAGGGTGAAGTTGGCTGACATAACTCGCAGTCTGAAATCGTGTTTCATCCTGAGTTACACACTATATTTTTCATGATTACCTGCATTGGAACTTAAAGTTTCAGTGTCAGCAGCCAGTTAGAAACGAGTTAATTCAAGACCACTGAAGAAACACTGAAACTTAAAGTTTCGATGCTGGTATCATGAACACATACATGTGAGATTACATTACAATGATCTAAATTAAAACATATTAAGCACTTTATTTACGGTTACCTACTGTTTCTAAAACACAGTGGTTTCGCATACTATAATTAATACTAATTACAAAGCAATCAACATCGACTTACACCCTTTCCAGCGTTCGATTAATTTTTCTCGTTGATCCAAATGGTGATCCGACAAGGTCTTGGTAACCGTACCTTGATTCGATTTAAGTTTTCTCGGATCGAAATTCGCACCGAATGTTTGAACTCCTTTGGCAAATTTAGAAAACGGTGAGAGAATTTCTTTGGCCGTATTAGCGACCGGGCTGGTTGCATTTGTGATGTTCGATTTTATTGACTTTATTGCGGATTCACTTTGTGAAGACGTTATATTATTTTTTTGCGGTAAATCTTCACTAAGACTACTGTGCTTTCTTTCTTCTGATTGATCAACTTCTATCAAATTATAAGTATCAGTTTTACCGTCAACTTCACTTGATGAGTGACTGATATTCTTTACAAGATTTAAAGTCGATGGTGGTACAATTTTTTCTTTCTCATCTTTTTCCTGAGCATCAGTATTTTGAATAGTTATTGTAGGATTCGGATTTACAGCTTTTGTATTGTCACCTTCAAAATTTTCTTGTTTACTACCGACTTTATCACCATCTATATTTTTGTCTCTCCTCGAAAGTTCAAAGGATGGACTATCGCAGCTACTGCCGTCATAGCTGTTGTTATCGAAATCAAAATTTTCAGCTTCAATAGCAGATTCACACTTTTCAATAGTGAAAACTATTTTCGACTGTACATTTTGTTCCACTTTATCATTCGATGATTTTTTTTCTGCCTGATTCAATGGCAGTTTCTTCGAGCCACTGAAGCTATTACTTAATTTATTCAACTTACTAAATTGTTCAGACATATTATTGAACGCTTTGGTACCTGAAAAAAAAAAAAAAAAATGGCAAAATCCAAAAGTGCACACCTCAATCGCTCATTTTATTTTTATTTTGTAATATTAATTTACTTTCTTTTTAAAAATTAATTTTTATTCAACTTAAATTATTTATTTTGGATGTCCCGCCTTTTTGTCTTAGATTTCGCTCTTTTTTCAATCCTACTGTTACACTAGTGCTGCTGCCAGTAGTTAATGGAGAGTGAAAAAGAAAAAATAACAACAATAGTAAAAATAAAAATGGCAGCTAAATTTTACGTGAATTACAAATTTTTGAATTTTTATTAATTACAATTAAACGCAATAGAGTTGGGTAGTAATCAATGATAAGTTTCTTGTAGTCACCGAATTAACGCTAGTAAAAAAAAAAAGGTCCGTAATTGAAACCGATTAATTCCGATTAAACTCAATCGGAATTCTTAACCGAGGACTAATGGCACTGATCGGGTTTAGAGTTTTTTTACCTTAAACTATAAATAAAAATATATGAAAATAAATACCTGCATTCTTAAGAGCATGAAGCTGAGTTTCAGAAATATTTCTAGTTAATTGTGGAAATGATGATATGTCCAAAAGACCAGTAGACTCTTTAGTTTCTACTTGTTTACTTACTTTTTTAATTAAAGAAGTATTCATTACTATCGGAATTTCTGGTAATCCAGCAATTTCGATTGCTACTGAAAAAGCTTCACAAATTGCTTTCATCGATTCTAAAAAAATATTTGACAATAACTCAAAATTACCAGAATATTAAAGATTTTTCCAAAGGAAAATTTAAATTTTACGATTTTACTCAACCCACCTAATGCCTCTTCGTCTGTTTTAATAACGACTGCCATATTATTGAAAAACCTCAAGTTTGTAGATCGGAACATATGAAAATATCCGCTTTCATTGTTTAAGCGATAATTTATTCGAATGCAGTGATGCTGTTTGTTTTTAAAAAACGATGCACTAATTTCTGGCTGACCAAATTCAATTATTTCAATTTCAGACAAAAGAACTTGTTGGTAATTCGTAACTTTGTCTATTTGATCATCATAGTCTGCGATGTAATAGTTGTCTTTAGTTAAAATTAAAATAGTGTCCATTTCCGTCTCGTTGGGATTTCCCGTTCTGTGTTTAAATATTTATCAATAACTTTTTTGAAATAACAGATGTGGTATTGAATGAACAATAAAAAAATTAAAAGCTCACACTGGATCTGCATCAATAAGTCCCCAACTTCCTAAAACAGCTTCAGGATTTGAAATTAAGAGTTTTTTGCAATCCTCAATTAGTAATTTAACATGAAGTGCGGTAGCAACATTATCTTCTTCTTCAGTTCGCTCTTGAAATATTTCTTCACTGACTGATTTTCCTAACATTAAATCAATACTTGCTTGTCTATATACATCTTTAAAGCGATTTAAATAATACCTAAAATATTGATTTATGTAAATCAACTTATTATGTTACAATAAAATATTTAAAATAAAAATAGTATACAGTCGGATTCCATTAACCCGGAACTTCCCCTCAATCTTTCCCTGCTACGAGCTACGCTGTCTCCCACCCGGTGCTACATTTGTATGTTCTGTGTATACCCATGGATGTATAATTCATGTGTTAGTGTGCGCACGCGCTGTAGTTTATTCTTTTAAGGGGAAGGGGCATTCGACAAGTCGGAATTCCCAGGAAATTTCCGCTCATCCGTAAGCTAACCCTCCAAGTTAACGGAATTCGACTGTATAACTTTTAAAAAATAGTTATTGCAGTCGGATTCCATTATTTTGGAACTTGTCCTCTAGTAGAAAATTCAGTAGAAAATCCTGAGAAAAATTTATTTTTTGAATCTAGACCCATGTGAGGATAAATGAAGATAAATGAGGATGACACTTTTCATGCCTTCCTATGAAGAGTGGCCCGTAACTTTGCTCCTGTTGGGAATAACCCATCACAATATAAACGTTTTTTGTTCATTATGATGTCCTCTAGTAGGAAAAACCCATAAAAGTCCTAAGATAAATTTATTTTCTGAGTTCAAACCCATATGAGGATGGGTGGAGATGGGTGTAGATGATTCTTTATGAAGAGTGGCCTGTAACTTTCCTTCTGTTGGGAATAACTCATCACAATATAAACGTTTTTTGTTCATTATAGTGGCCTCTAGTAGGAAACACCCAAAAAAGTCCTAAAATAAATTTATTTTTTGAATAATCGACGTCGGGCAGATGCAGGCAAATGACACTATCTACGACTTTTTATGAAGAATGGCCTGTAACTTTCTTTCTGTTAGGAAAAACCCATCACAATATAAACTTTTTTTGTTCATTATGATGTCCTCTAGTAGAAGAAACCAAAAAAAAGCCTAGAAAAAATTTTATTTTTGAGTTCAGACCTATTTGAAAATGGGGGAACATGGGTGAAGATGCCTCTGTCTACGCCTTTTTATGAAGAGTGGCCTGTAACTTTCTTTCTGTTGGGAAAAACCCATCACAATATAAACGTTTTTTGTTCATTATGATGTCCTCTAATAGGAAAAACCCAAAAAAGTCCTAAGATAAATTTATTTTTTGAGTTCAGATCCATATGAGGATAAATGAGAATGACAGTGTCCTTGTCTTCTTATGATGAGTGGCCCGTAACTTTTTCCCTGTTGGGTATAACCCAATACAATACAAATATTTTTTGTTCATTACAATGTTCCCAAGTAGAAAAAACGCCAAAAAGTCCTGAGTGAAATTTATTTCCGAGTTAATGGAATTCGACTGTAGTAATAAAATGAATATTAAAAATTAAAAGGGGAAAAAATGTAAAAAATTATTTAACTGAGGATAAACAAACCTCGTAAATTTAAAAATATTTGTCACAAGTAAAATGTCAGGGTGATTTAATAATTGAAGCTCTATATTTGGCGGTTTAACAGGTATGAGTTCAATGCAACAGTTATCAAGAATATGTAAAGTATGCAAAAAATTGTTCTTGAGATTTTTAGTATCGATAGGATAACCGAGGGTAATATCTATCGCTGCCTGATAAGTCTCATCCAAAAAGTGTTGATGATAATATCTACGATTAAAGGAGAACCGAAAACCGGTATGAATATTCCAACAGTTTAATAAAAAATAATTAAAATTAAAAAAATGGATCTTTAATCTGAATATTAAAGTGATGTCAAAAAATTACGGAAACAAATACAATCTGTATGTTACCTATTTGCTGAATTGACTCCATCCTTCATAAGCCCGGTAATTTTTCTCTCGCCGGTTCGCGTATAGTCTCCCTAGTAAAGAGAAAAAAATTATAATAACATCAACAACAGGCGGATATTTATTACCTTCAGAGCATTCGTTCCCGCGTACTGTTTACTGATGATATCACCGTTATTTGCCCATAGTGACTGAAATGTCTGTCGTATATTTGACGGAAGCGACCCATCGGGCGGTATCAATCCGAGCTTAGAAAATTGCATTTCCATCACAGTTTTTGCTAACGCAGTCTGCACAACATTCGTTCTGTCTAAACAATCCATACAATTTATACGGAATACACCTTTTTGAGAGCAAATTGATCCTTGAGAATCACGCCAACAGTATCCCATTTCTCCTAGTACGTCTGACAATGCGTTAACTAAGATCGTCACATTTTCAAAATGCATTCCTCGGCTGAAAATTATTTTTGTTGAAATCAGTTGTGACTTTGACATAGTTTTTATGCTTACCAATATTCATGAAAATCAAATGTAGTGTAAATAATATCAGGACTGTTATATTTTATCACGTGATCACTGTATGCATCCCAAATTATTTTTTCTTTACCGGATTGTTCTACGAGATTGACAATACAAATGGGTCCGTAACATGAGGTTTCTTCAGCGAAATGTTTTTCGAATGCAATTTGAGTTTCGCTTTCATCTGCGATAAAATCATTACAATAATGGTGTTATAGTATGTAACACTCAGGGAGAAAAGTAGGGCATTCCGACCCGCGTGTATAATTGCCTATCCAAGCAGAAGATAAGGGTGGCAACAAAGGAAGGACGTCCTACTTTTTTTCCTGGTGTGTATATAATTTTTCACCAGATCTACACTTCAAATCTTCTATTAGATTACCTTTATCAATTCGAGGGGGCGGTTTGTATTTATAACCAGGCTGGGACCAGTATACAGGAACACTCCCACGAACTTGAACAAACGATACTTGATGATCGTGATACCAAATCAGTTGTTCAGTCTCAACATAATTTGCGCATTTACCGTCATCGTCAACGCCTCTTCTCTTATATCTGGTTCAAATAAATAGAATTTAAAACCGGGAGAAGTTTTGAGGCTGACCCGCGGGGTCAACCGGTTTCCAGATTTTTTTTAGACTCGGTTTCAATTCTCTAATTTACTAATCATGTTATTTGAATAAAGAATTTCAAATGAATTTTCTTAAAATATTTTTTAGAAGAATTTTCCTTTTGTGTAGAAATTTTCCGTTAAGTTCAAGTCCATGATAAAAATTATTCAGAACTTACTTCCATTTTCAAAATTTGTGTCTGAAAACTACAATCATTATTTACTATATGAAAATTCATACCTCGTCCCAGCTCGGAACCGGCTTCTTCTTGAAATTATCGCAAGGTGAAATATTTCATAAATGGGTTGCTGATCATAACCCGTTTCAACTTTGCACTTTTCAATCTGTACATAACCCTGGATTATTGGTAAAATCCAGTGATCCGCTAATTCAGTCTGTAATAAAGAAGAAGATAATCGTTATCACTTACGAAATTAAAATAATGAACAGCAAAAGTAACACATAAATAATAAGGCTGTGCGAATAATTCGAAACTCTACTATTTTTATGAAAGTATCTTGAGGAAGACCCCTAGGTGTCTACGTCTTTATATACCTATCAATCTGTCACAAGATATTAATGCGAGATTCTAAGACAAGATTGTTGCAGGACTTGCACATGATATTGTAAAAAAGAACATTGAAGATGTCTTGCCCAAGATGTGTTAGTAAAGTTACTTACGCGTATCTTGAGTGAGTCTTGCAACAGAAATTACTTGCAGACACTAACGCACATCTTGCGCCAGATCTGCTCCAGAAGTGTCATATCACATTCTCTATATATCTAACTTCTATCTCTGTCACTTTACCCCAGGATCCTGTATCGTATGCCAATGGAGGGGAAAAGTGACAGAGACAGAAGTGAGACAGACAGTGCAATATGACATTTCTGGAGCAGATCTGGCGCAAGATATGCGTTAGTATATGCAAGCAATTTCTGGTGCAAGATTAGCTCAAGTCACTGTACCAATGCACCTTGAGCAATATATCTTCAATATTCTTGCCCAATTCTTTAAGTACAACATAACACAAAGTTTTTTTTTGAGTCTTGGACAAGACTTGGAATTTAAAACTTTGTACCAGTGTCTGCAGCAAGATCTATAGTTATATAAAGACGTAGACAACTAGTGTACTGGTGACCAAACTTGGGTGAGTAATTCGAAAAGTTTCGAATTATATGATTCGATTCGAACACCATTCGCCACCCCTAGTAAATAAGTAACATTGAGCTTACATTTAAATTTATAATATCACGTAACATATTTTTGTTCCAAAAAAATCTATCGTCTACAGTTTGCCACAAAGGTCGTTTATTTTTTCCACTTTGTAACTCAGTATAATTACTTTGTCGTTGTAAACTGTTTGTTATATCGCCAGTATGGCAGAAAAAGAACGAACCAGTCTCAGAAAATATTTTACTCAGCTCTTCGAGTAGCCGTTTTTCAAGTTTTTCTTTGTCTTTTCCGCTTCTTCTGATCATTGTTGACTTAACTTGCGAAGTTGCAAGTGTCGCTGCTTGTTGAGTCGTACTTTTTATTGTGTTCGTCGCACTTTTTATGGTACCCCAAGTTTTAGCAAAGCCCGTTTTTTGTGAATCATCCAGAGGTCCACCAAGAGACTTGTTGTTCATATCGCGATGTTTTTTACAAGGAAGGAGATTGATATTTACATTCTTACTGCCAAGTTCAAGGAATGCCACTGATTTTATTTGGTAAATTATATGGTTTCCATACAATTCACCAACATTGCATACGTCTTTTATTAACATTATCCTTGACTCCATAAAAGATGTTTGGTCGATTTTACCAATGATTCCATAAAAAATTCCCAGGCATTCCAAATTATTAGCGCTCACCCACTCCCAATCTAAAAATCAAAACAAAAAATTTGAATATCGACTATTTATTTTTATAAATCAGTAAAATTTATTTTATTACAAACCAGATTTTACTGAAAATTCTCCAGAATTTTTATCCCACCAGAGGCTGTCTTTTTCTTTAACAAAAATAAAATGTGTGTCGCATCGAAATAATTCGAAAGCCATAATTATTTTTCGGACTTAATTATTCAGCATAAAAACAATAAACAGTAAAATTAAAATTTACTGCAAAACATTTTCTCTTGATTTTCTTCTAATTTTGTTCATTTGTATATAAATTACTCCAATCTTATATATTTAGTAAGACGTTTGACATTAAGGGATTGAAACAATGAAGTTTTATTTTTATTAATTGTTGTCTCGTGTAACAAACTTGAAAATTGAAACAAAGAAAAAATTATATCAAAATATTTAACTTAACTTTCCGTTTATCAAATTAATTTTCTTTAGTTTATTAATTTGAACCACATATTGACATATTTGTTTTCAATTTCTATGACGGACTGTCATTTTTGTTTAAAAATAACTAGTTGTGTAAAAAGTAAATTTTTAGTTCAAAATACATAGTAATACTAAAGTGGTTATTAAATGGTTGTCAATTGTCATTACAGGCCAACTCCAATAAGTACCCAGCCAATAGCAATTCGATTCCTTAATTTGCATCCCCACTAAAAGTTAAGTGTCTCCTACTAAATGTCACATTTCTGTCGCTTTCTTTTCAAGAAAATTTTTTCGCGCGCGCGCAGATGTGGATGCGCACTACCTCTGTGCGCAATTGTTTTAAGCGCGAATATTTAAAAAGTTGAGTGGATGTCAATGACAGATCCCAAATATCAGAATTTCCATTAAACAGATTTTCGATGATACAGATAATCGATCATCGAGATCTTGATGACACAGATTGATTTTCTTACTTACTGACGTAAATCTTTAATTAAAAAGAAAATTTTGAATTCGAAATTTCTGTAAAAAGACTACAGAGAATCAGAACTTGTCACCGTCTAAGAAAATCCATAGAAAATCAGAACTTGGCACCGTCACCTAACAAATGCGCATATGTAGAAAATTCAAAAATCTATAAGTGCAATTTTTTAAAAACTTTTTTTTCAAAGTTTATATTTTTTAAAAAATCCAAAAGTCATTAGACGTCAGCTCACTTCAGTGTCATAAAATATTTCTTTATGAGTGTGAATGTACCCAACATTACTAAAATTTTGAATGTTCAAATAAATAAATAAAATACAAGTAAAACAAAATTTTAAAAATGCGTATTAGATAATTGAAAAATCAGTACGCGCATTTTTTTAAATTTCATTATTTTAATTTATTTATTTAAAATTTATAAATTGTCTCGTATCTGCTACACTCACACTCATATTTTTTAAATTTTCGTTCTTATGGGTATCATTTAATTAATAAACTCAATAGATATTGAGGATGTTGAGGTTTAGTGCAACCGCTATGAGTAATTGTTTGCACAATCATAGATTGTAAATATATATATATGTGTACACATATGTATTCAAAAGATAAATTTTTTGCTCAGTAGATAAGTCGTTTTTGTCCTGGAACGAAATATAGCAGCTTATAAAATTATTAAGTTCTAATTGGATGTCATTGTCGTGATTGTTTTTTCCTTCTTAAATTAGAGTTCAATTACATGGACCAAACTACCAGTAATTGTAACAGTATTTTTTTTACAACTAAACATTTTCATATACAGACAGTTTATTAAAATAAATGTTTAATGATTTTGTGATTTTCGCAGTAATTTAATTTTTTTGTTAAACGTAAATTTTTTTTAAAAGTTAATTTGTTGTTATTCAATTTTTACGTTTATGTCAGGTAATTTTTTGAAAGTAAAAGGTCAAGTTATGGGTTGCAAGTAAAAAAAACAAATAAGTTTTAGTGTAGTCATGGAAATTGAAGAACCTATTAAACGAGGACTTTTACTTTTTCCTCCCCAAGGGGTTCTGAGTCAACTTAAGGTTTAAATTTAAAAAAATATATTTAAAAAATTAATTTAAACTGTCAGAAATATTTATTTAATTCATTTGTTTTAGAAAACGTGGCATAAACGATACTGTCAATTGTTCAAAGCGAGCAAATCTGGAATTGCGAGGTTAGAAATATGGGATTGTAAGGAAGATTTTGTTAATAAACAAAATTCGCCTAGAATTATTACGTTAGAAGCGTGTATTAAAATTGGCTTGAGTAGTCAACCAAAAGTATTTGAAGTTAGTATTTATTTAATATGTTGTCATGTATAAATTAATTGGTGACAGGACTAAATATCCACGACAAAATATCCATGAGACATAAAATCTACACTAGATTCCTGAAAAAAGTGTAACGCGACAAAAATATCCACGTCAAAATTATCCTCAAATCTCAAAATCCACATCAAAAATATCTACGAGACATAAAATCCACACAAATTTCCTCTAAAAAGAGTTACACGACAAAATATTCAGGTCAAAATTATCCGCGATTTTTAAAATCTACATAAAAAAAATCCACAAGACATAAAATTCACACAACATTCCTGAAAAAAGAATTACGCGGCAAAATATCCACTTAAAAATTCTCCTTAACTCTTAAAATCCACATAAAAAAGTATCAACGAGTCATAAAACCTACACAGAATTCCTGAAAAAGGGGTAACACAACAACCCTATCAAAAAGTTCCCATAGAATTCACTTAAATGGATCGAAAACCGCAAAGAATCCAATATTGTTTTTCGTTTTTAAACGATTTTTGACCCATTTGATTGGGTCCTATGGGAACTTTTGGATGGGAAAAAAATATTCACGTAAAAATTACCCACGCATCGTAATATTTACATAAAAAATATCCATGCGACATAAAATCCACAACACATGTAATATTTTACATGTATTTGGCCCGTTTTTCGGTGACAGGACTAAATATCCACGTCAAAATTCTCCTGAACTCTTAAAATCCACATGAATAATATCCGGTAGATATAAAATCCATACAAAATTCCTACAAAAGGGTACACGACGAAATATCAACTTCCAATTTAGTGTGAATTTTATCTCATAGATATTTTTGATGTAAATATTTAGATTCGCGGATAATTTCGACGTAAATATTTTCCCATGGATATTTGGTCGTATAACCAAATCAATTTCTTTGCAACTGTTTTAATAATTTATTTTAAAACAGGTGATAACCAAAACAAATGACTATCATTTTGGTTGCTTTACTGAAGCTGAGACTTGTGACTGGATAAATGTCTTCCAGCAAGTTGCGTTTAGAGACGATGCTTCAATTCAAACAATCGAAGAAGACAACGATTTATATTGTGCCAGTAATGAAGGAGTTTTTTCAGTGAAGCTCGTGGAGACTGAAGCATCGAAACGATGTCGATTAGACCCTAAGAATTACACTCTCGTGATTTCTACAACAGACTTGAAGCTTATCGACAACGACACAGTTCTTTTCGTCTGGCCATACAGATATATTAGAAAATATGGATACAGAGATGGAAAATTTACGTTTGAGGCTGGACGAAAGTGTCTGTCTGGCGAGGGATCTTTTAAATTAGAGCACAGTAACCAACAAGAAATTTTCCGATGTATTTCTTCCAGGATGAAATACATGAAAAAATTGTTGAAAAACAACGAGATTCCTGAACACGGATCTCTTTCGCTTGGATTAGATTGTAGTGACGTTCAGTATCAAGCTGCTTTGACGATGGAAGCTGGTTCAAGATCTCCGCTCCCACTGTCTTCTAACTTTAGCTCATTAAATTTAGGCGATGATGATCTTCCAGAATCACAAACTTCTCAGAAGCCTCTAGTATTTTACTCGTATTCATCAACATCCAGTTCGAATTCTGTATCCTTAATTAGATCTCCGCCAATGGTTAAACCGAAACCTACTAAACCTCCTAGAAAATACATCGATCCTAATTTAACACATGAAAAATTTGCCGACACGGAATCTCTGAATACATCTGACGTAAAATATAAAAAACAAAATTATTGTTCTTCTTCAAAGTTCGAGACTGCGATCGCTAATTTAGAATCAAAAGATGACGAAACAAATTCTTATGATTTAGTTGAGGTTCGAAATAACGCATGGAAAACTCACGGACTTGATACTATTCCTCACAATGAAAAACGAGATTCAAACTATTTATTGTCTGAATCGAATCCTGAGCAAATAAATTCTGTTATGAAAAATCTCGAACTTGCCAGGAAGATGAAAAGTATTAAAGAAGATCATAGTAATAGCGATAGTCACTACAATAATAATGAAACTGATGAAGACATAGGTATCGATTGTGAAAATTTTAACGATGATGATAAAAGTTATGATTTTCAATACGAAACGATAATTACTGAGAGCAGCAGCTCATCTACAATAGCATCAGTATCAACATCTGACCATAATCTATCCCTGAACTTGGAATCTCCTGCTGATTATGACAAACTCCAGCATATTGGATCTTTGTACAAAGGAAACAATAATTCTGGGTACAAAGTTCCATCTGTAGCGTCTAATAATTCGGAAAATTTTTTATCGTCTTATAATAGTAACTCGACTTCAGTAGAAAAATCGGTTCCTTCATGGAATGATTATGATGTTGTTGAAGATGTTCTTGCTGATAGCAGCAGTCGAGGGTATGGTGTTATAAGAAAAAAAGCTGCGCAGCCTGAACCCAAACATAAAGTTTACAATAATAGTGAATATGCCATTGTTTCAAAACCTAAGAGGGTATAAAAAAATATCATGATTTTAAATTACACATCACGTGATTTTAATTTGGTAATAAGATAAAAGATCTAGTACCCGATCAGGTTCTAGTTCCCTGATCGGGTACTGGATCTCTTACCTTATCTACATTCTGCGATAAGTGTATGGACTTCGAATTTTTTATGCTAATTTTATAAGTTATCGAAAATCGATAAATGTCAATAAATCCAGTGCTTTCATCAAAATTTTTAAATTAAGGAAAAAACCAAAACGCGGTAAAATGTATTCTATTCGCGTTGACCAAAAAATTATTTAAAAAATAGCAATACGTGTTTTTTACTGTGAAAAGATAAAGTATTTTCTATAAAGTATGACGTGAATATTAAATTGTAAATTTTATTCGATTAGGAAAACACTCTAACTAATAGGCAAAGCAAAACTGCTATGGAATTTAAATATTGCATTGTCAATTACTTTCAGTTAGTTGTTACATCAAGTTTAATTAAGAATGTATAATAACTATGATTCATACCAAAAATCTATTTTAAACAAAGTTAAAAAAAAATTGAACAATCAAACAAAAAACTTTATAAAAGCTTTTAAAATTCGATTTTATATATCCTGTTTGTGGGATTAACGTTATTTTTTTTTACAATGTAAATATTTTTATAAAATATGTATGTATAGTTTTTCATGAATTAACATTTTGATAAAAAAATTACAGTATGTGACAGAATTTTATCTAGTGGTTAACCATTTATTGTACGACCTTTAATTTTTTATTTAATATTTCCAGTTAAAACAAAATTATTATTTATATATGTATATAAATTTTTGCCCCAGGTTCTTTTATACCCTCTGCCTATCTTTAGTACAAAGTACTTGAGGATGGACAGTACTAATCGAATTTTACTTTTTTAATTACGTCTTGAATAATTATGAGACTCGAATGATAAAAATCTTCTGAAAAAAATTTTTTACACATTTTTTTAGAAGCTACAGTAGGACCTCGTTATAAGACTATTAAATTCTCTCAAACTATCGCGATACCTGGTTTATAAAAAAGACAGGATGATAGTCTTATAGCGAAGTCGAACTGTATAAAAATTTACTTAATAATTCATTAATAAATTAAAAGAAAAGTAAAATTCAAAAATTCAGTTAGTCCGCCTATGATCCTGAAGATAGCAGACATTTAAAAATTTTTGAATTTTTGATTTTCAACAAATCAATTGCAAAAAAATAAACTAAAAATTAATACATGAAGAAAATTTTAAAAACTACAAGCGCAATTTTTTTTCAAATATTTTTTTTTTTGTAGTCTATCGTCTAAAAAAAATCCAAAAATTATTAGGCGTCTGCTAACTTCAGTATCATGTCCGACTCCTGAAGTTAGCAGACAATTAGTAATTTTCGGATTTTTTTTTCACCAAATCAATTACAAAAAAAAAAAAAAAAAAAAACTAAAAATATGCACATGAAGAAAATTTTAAAAATTACAAGTGCAATTTTTTCAAATATTTTTTTTTTGTAGTTTATCGTCTAAAAAAAAATCCAAAAATTATTAGACGTCTGCTAACTTCAGTATCATATAATTTTTATGTATTTTTGAATTTAAAATTTATTTTTCTATAATTTATTAGTTTTTGGAGAAATTTTTAAGTCAAATAATTTAAAATATACGTGAAAATGATTTTTTTTTTCGATTAGTCTGAGCTACTACATGTTAACTGTGTGCACTTTGATTACTAATATCTCGCTTAACAAACAATAAAAAATTGTGATTTTTCAAAATTACATGCAGGACATCCACCTTGACATCATATTTCAATTGCATGAAATTCTTATAAAAAGTCGATTTGCAAGTGACCTAAGAGTGTCAAAAAATTTTTCATACTTAAAAAATTTCCCGAAACTTTAATATTACCGCTCATTTAAATGCGCAGACACGCTTGCGCATAACTCATTTGAATGTTATGCTAAAGGCCTATTTCCACCATGTGTGCTTTCAGTTTTCTATACTAAGTGCACAGGACATTGCACGTTGATGTAAATAATTTAGATTTGGAGATTTTTGCAGGAATGTGTGTTCTATTAATGAAAAACATTCCAGTCAATTCCAGTATAGTGTAAACAAGGAAAACAATTGATTTGAGTCAACAGTAATTACTTAGTTAATTAAATAGTTCATGTATTTTTATCAGTTCATCATAAAAAGACAACTGAAATGCAAAGTGACTGTAAATTTGTTGTTTTTTAGTGACTGTACGGAATTATATTAAAAAATACTTAGGTTCTAATAATTTAAAATTTAAAAATATTACTACGAATTTAAAACCAAACGTCAAAAAGTTAAATAACTTTTTCAAAATTTTGAAATTAAATTCAGACAGAATTTTATGTGTATAAAAAAATAGTTGAATTTTTTATTTAAATACGTATTCTACTCGCAAATATGTCAAACCTTTATGATCAAATTAAACTTATTTACGACCAGCAATTATACTCCAATGTAATTTCACTTGTAAGTAATTATTTTTTATTATTATAAATAGAAGGTCAGATAGCGATCCTGAAGTTAGCAGACAGTTACAAATTTTTGGATTTTTTTTTCATCAAATAAATTACAAAACAAAAAAACTAAAAATATACACATGTAGAAAATTTAATAAACTATAGGTGCAATTCTTCAAAATATTTTTTTTTTTATAGTTAATCGTTTTTAAAAAAATTCAAAAACTGTCAGACGCCTGCTAACTTCAGTATCATGGTCAAATAAGTATTTTTAAAAAACTTTTATGTTGACAGGCGAATTTAGTCCTATCACTGAGTGATCATAATGGTGATCTCTTACCTCCAACCGCAAAATTTCTTATTTATGTGCATTGTGCTGATTCGCATTTCCACCTTGGAGAGTATCGTAAAGCAGAATCATTGTACAAAAAGTCTTTACAATTTCGTAAGTTCTTATTGAAGTCAAAGAGCACATCAAAGTCAAATAATCAAGAGAGCTATAAAGATCTTCTGTCAGACATAGACATCAAATATCAAATCCACGTTTGCTTAATGAAAACTAAAAATCAACTGGAAGCCCTTCAAATTTTGCAAAGTATACCAGGAAAACAACGAACTGCTAAAGTATATTGATATTTTATTAATTATGATCCTTAAGTTAGTAGACAATTAACAATTTTCGGATTTTTTTTCAACAAATCAATTTAAAAAATAAAAATCTGAAAAACTGATGACCCTGTGGGCCAACTGTGAACTTTTAAGTTCTTCGAGGTCAAAAAAATTTTAATTTTGCTCAAAAAAAGTCATTTTTGTCAGACGATATCTTTGGAACAAATCGATCGCTCTGCGGTAATCGAAAGATCTTGTGGTGAATTAGATTTTATCAAACTTAGTAACAAATCAGTCGAGCGATTTACGAGTTATGCAACAAAAACTTTTGTAATCATTTTTATTTGTCCTACAACTTGTAAACTATTTGACTGATCGACTCCAAAATCTTATCAGTTCTAACTCTTAATGAGCCCTTTCAATTGCCGCGAAAATATTCAAATCGATTGATTTGTTCCAAAAATATCATGAGACAAAAAAAGTCCATCCGGAAATAGAATAGCGGGAAATTAAAAAAAAAATAAAAATATGCACAAGTAGAAAATAGAAAAACCATGGGTGCAAGTTTTGAATTATTTTTTTATTACAATTTATCATTTTGAAATAAAATCCAAAAATTATTAAATGTCGGCTAACTTCAGTATCATTATTAATTTTACGATTATATAAAAAAATTACAGATATTTGCGTAAACCTAAATAACATAAATATGTAAATTCTTCAATAGGTAAATATGGCATTGGCTAAAATATTTCATGACCAAGGAATGGAAAGATCTGCCATTACGACCTACAAAGAAGTTTTGAGAGAGTGCCCTTTAGCTTTAGAAGCAGCAGAAGGTCTTCTTTCACTGGGAGTTAAAGGGATTGAAGTGAATTCTCTGATCGTCGGATCTACGGCTATTTCGCCTAATCTAGATTGGCTGAACACGTGGATAAAAGCGCATGCCCACATGCATAATCGGGAGTACAGTCATGCAATTTCAGCTTTTAAAATATTAGACAATGTCAATTATCTTCGTGACAATTTCAATTTATTAGTAACTATGGGAGAGTGTTATTACTGCGCAGGAGACGATAAAAATGCACTAGCTTGTTTGAAACGAGCGCGTGCTATTGAGCCGGATACTATCAAAGGGTAAGCGAAATGAAATACTTTTTATAATATCCTCGTTATTGTTTGTAATAAAAATTTACAGTCTGGATCTGTATGCAGCTGTTCTGTACAAAGGCCAACATACCAAAGACTTGGAAAAATTAATACCCACCATAACAGTAAACGGAGAATGTTCAGCTGAAATTTATGTAGCGATGGCTTATACTTTATATGCAGCAAGGAAATTAAACCGAGCAAATACTTTGACTGCACAAGCGATAAATCTTAATCCGATAAATTTAGAAGCTATTATTTTACGCGGGAATATTCTTATCGATCAAAAAAAATATCAAGATGCTTTGCATCAATTTAGAGCAGCGGTTCAAATTAAACCATACAGATATGAACCACATAAAGGTTGCGTTGATTGTTACATTGGTATGCATCGTTTACGAGAAGCGTTAAATATTGCGAGCAGTGCTTGCAAACAACTGGGTCATACTCCAAGGGTTTTGTCTGTATGTATAAAATATATTTTGTCTGATAAAAGTAGAAAATTATGAAGTTAATTGACATATTTTAATTGTTTATTTTAAAGTTGTACGCATCAGTTTTGATGAAAGATCCGGTCTCTGTAGGAAAGGCTAAGAATCTTTTAGATAAAGCGTTGGCTCAAGATGAATCATATTTACCGGCGGTTTATTATTTAGCTGAAATATATGAACAGGAAATGAATTTGGAATCTGCTATTGATTTACTCGAGAAACAAGTTGAAATTCAGCCGAATTGTAAATTACATCAAATGTTAGGTGATCTTTGTGCCAGGGTCCACAATGAAGAAAAGGCACTAGATCATTATGCAATAGCTTTAAGGTTAGTATTACATAATATCAGAAGACACGGTAGTGTCTCGCACCAAGTACACGTTTAAATCATATTAGAAATCTTTAAATGAAAATCTTCCTAATAGACATGTATAATATTTTTCAGTCTTGACCCAAGTAATAGAAGAGCACTCGAAGGTATGCATCGCTTAGATAGCACGGCTACTAAATTTGAGACATCATATTATATGACTGTAAGTGAAGAACATGCTGATACAACTTATGATGTCGGAGATGGTTTACCTGACTCTGATAATGATGAAGCAGTTGAAGAAAGTGAAACTGAAGCGGTCTGGTCTGATATGGATTTAGAAGCAAATAGTCAGTGAAACATTTTCAGTCGGTTTACTTTTAATTTATAAGGTGTCAAAATAATTTATGAACTTTTGTAAAAAGTTTTCCTACAATCCGTTCGATAGGATTCGTCTGCTGAAAAATGTGGCAATGATCTAGAAATAAGACTTCACTTCTTTAAAAAATTCTTAGATCTTAATCAAAAATCTTAGTACGTTTTGAATATTAAACGATTCAGTTATCTCATTTTAGTTAATAAGTTAATCAATTTTTTTGCGTTGCTGCAGTAGCGTTAAAGTTAATACACGTAAAAATTATTGTTGTTTAAAATGATATTGTGTCATGGTAAAGCCGGCATGTTGAACACCCGCAGAAATTGAAAATCGTATACTTGGTGCGAGATACTACCGTGTTTTTGCATGTTTTTATCCAGAGACGTGGTAGTGTCTCGCGCCAAGTTCACGGTTTTAAATTTCTGCAGGTGGCCAACATGTCCGGCTTTACTATGACACCATAGCACTTCAAACAAGAATAATTTCTCCGTGTATTGACGAACCATCTTTTTTTACTGTGTAAAACTACAGAGCAACGTCACATTATTCTGATCCAAAGTTTTGTTCAAGTAATTAAGGAAATCTTTCAAAAGTTAATGTACTGTCTTTTTCCATAAAGGTTCTAATCATGTGGCGACAAAATTAAAATTCTAATTTATGTATATACTAGACAATTTCATCAATTTATATATGTATTTCATGAATAATACAACAAATACATCGATACGAACGGGGAGAAAAATAATTTACGTTACCTTTAATCATGTTGAAAAATTTTTTTTAAGTATACAATATATTTTTTTTTATTTTTTACAAAGTTAATTTATGTGTTTTTAATTATTTTAAGCTCCTACCCTACTAGGTAGCTCAGCAAATTTTATGAAATTCTATACAATCATGATTTTTGGCATTAGATTTAAATTTTCCTTTTAATTGACAATCAAGTCACCGTCATCAGTCTATCGAGTGCCGAAGAAACTGCAGTGAAGTGACGAAAGATTTACCAACAACTTCTTATTTTAATGAGAAATTTATTTCCATTCCAGCTCCCGGAATATTTGCGTGCATCTACATATATTCGGATATATATTACTGTATATTCTCATTTTATTAGTACTAGTACTAGTACTAGTATTCAATAAGTCTTTAGTTACCGAAAACTATAAATTCTTTCGTAGTCAGCATCAACTGAGTGTGTCGTTAATAATTATAAGAATAGAACTGAAAAATGAGCAGAAGTATTTCCTATTAATTTGTAAATTTTTTCAATGAGAAGCCTGCACTCTTCGGTTTATGTAAATTTTGAATTTAGAGGCACATTTTTGAATAATCGAGAATTTAAAGAAGAACTTCTGCATTATTGAGAAATGTAAAAAAAATTCATGATACTGAAGTTAGCAGACGTCTAATAATTTTTGGATTTTTTTTAGACGATAAAACATTAAAAAAAAAATATTTTAAAAAATTGCACCTGTAGTTTTTAAAATTTTCTACATGTGCATATTTTTATATTATTTTTTTGCAATTGATTTATTAAAAAACAAAAATTCAAAAATTTTTAAATGTCTGCTAACTTCAGGATCATAAAAATTCATTATATTTTTCGTATTATTCTGAAATTTCCAATTCAATCCAATTATTAAAAAATATTGTAATAGATATTTTATAAGTTGATTTAAAAAACTGACATTTAAACAAAATAATATCAGTAACTATTTTAAAATATTGTATATTTCAATTAAACATGAGAAAATAGTACACTTGTAAATAGTCTATAATTTATAATAATCAATGAGTTATTTTATTTATAGTAAATTCAGGACATATGTGTAACAATCTGTACAATATCAGTATCAGTAAAGTATGCGTCGACAGTGCGAGTGCGCGTTCGCATAGAAGAGCATCCATGACATCGTAGTAATAACAGCCACCTGTCGATCCGACCGTATTCCGATGGCTAGACAGTAGTTAAAAGTAGGCTTCTCATTGAACAAAACATGTTAAAAGTATTACATGCACTCATCGTTACTCAATAATATTACGATCAATAGTTATAAGATCATATGATAATACCGAAACATTTTAAATTTCTAATTCGTTACTGAAAAAAAATATATGAAAAACTTCTTATTTAAAAACATGTTAAAAAGTGAATGAATTTTTTATTACATACAAGAAATCATTAAAATAAAGTAGTGAAAAAAATACTGGCTTAGTCATCGCTTTAAATATTTTTTGATATCAAATACAGTTCATTTACTCACAGGAAACTGACTGGTATGTACGATTTTTGTTTGAAACAAATTCTTGACCCACGTTCGTATATAAATATATATATCTTAGTTTTTTGCACAATATGTATATACAATAAGTATACAATCGATTTGATCTAAGCTATAAAAGAGTATGTATAAAAAATATATGAGAGATGCGCCGATAAGTTAATTCACAGCGCGATTTAACGTAATAAATATAAGACGATGTTTTTATCAACAGGAAAAAAAATTTTAAGAGATGAAACTAGAGTCTAATTTCTGGGACATAAAATATTTTTTCAATAGTTTTTAGGGCGTGAAGGAAACCTGAGAAATAATATCGTCTTCCTGTGTTAAGTAAAGTCGAGATAGACAGAAGGGTATTGATAATTGAATAGCAAAGAAAGTAATATTAGACTATCAATGGATAAAAGAAAAATTCATCAGTTACAATACTGTTTAGTGCAAAAAAAGTATTGTAAATAAAAAGTAACAGCTGTTATAGTGTGTCACTAATTTTCAGTATTAAAAGGATATATAAATTGATAAGTAAACATAGATACTATACAGCGAATAAAAAAAAACCGGAAATACAACTTTTTTTATTGCTTAGATAGGGAGAGAAGTCATAATAATGATTGTGTGCTTTAGTTGTAAAACTTTTTAGTTTTTTACAATAACAACATTTTACCCTCTGTCACCCTAAGCTTTTTTTCCGCTTTATTTATTTGTACTCCCTAATTTATACTTCCCCTTTATTTATACTCCCTAAGCTTTTTTCTCCCTTTATCTTGCGGCTGTGACCCGACTTGTGCTTATACTGTACTGCAACATCACGACGTTGCCCTACTTACCTCACCTTGCCGTGGAGGTGTAGTGACATAGGGAAACTTCAGAGAAAACCTATGCCACCCTGATTAAAAGAAACGATTCGAAACGTCAAATACCCATAGAAAGGGTGATTCAAAAGTATTAAATTTTTTTTTTCTAATCGTTTTAAATCGTTTCTTTTAATAAGGGCAGTATAGTTTTCTCAGTTTGGATAAAGCTCTAGTGATCGATAAAATTTGATAGAGAGATAAAGTACATATATACCCAAGTAAAAGAAAAATCATTTTATATAAAGTATAATGAAGTTTGTGTTTTAATTACAGGTATAACATTTTTCATCTGTTGATCACTCGATTTAATTTAAATGGAATGCTAATTTTCACTCGAAAATGGAATCCCAATATCTTTCGAATAACTTGAGGAGTAAAACTACTAAGTGGGTCTGTCCAAGTGATCGTCAGTTGGCGCTGCGGGGAAAGTAAATATTTTGATTATTAATTTCACGATATTAACTTTCAACTTTTAGCAGAAAATTAAGAAAAGAAAGCTATGGATTTTCATCTAATGTGAAAGTTCTTTTTCTTACATATTCCACTATATATACCCCCAGTACATGATTCAGCGCAGTAGTTCGCCGGTCAAACTTTGAATCTAACCGACCCAGGATCGAGCCCAGTACATTCCGCGATGTTAAAAAAAAAAAAAATTATCTATTCCAGAATTGATGCTTAGTCTGTTATAACACACAGGATATCTGATTCTCATTATGTTCTTTTTTTTTTCATTATTATGGCACGTGACCCAATTGGGACGATAGCCAAAAGGAGAAAAAAAAACAGTATGCGATTTGAACAAATTTTCCCTTTATTTATCGTATATATCGTATTTATTTATCGTATTCCAAAGTAATCTACCTGTTTACGGTGAAAATTACAAAAAAAAAAATCATTGAAAACAGTAACAGTTAATTATTAACTACTGTTGTCTTGTAATTTTATACGCCCATTCTAAAATGATTTATAGAATTTACCATCGAACTGTAACTTACTGTAACTTTTATACAAATGAAATACGACGAGTAATTAATATAAAGTTTGACTACATCAAGAACACATATTATGAACGCCTGAAGAAGTGTCAATAAAGACACGAAACGTCGCGAAATAATAAACAATCTTGAGCTGTTATTTTGATCCTACAACCTCTCAATCAATAATATAATATTTATCTACGGATCTTACTCTACATAAAGTAAAAGTTAATTAACAAAGTTCAAATGTTAATAGTAATATTATAATCCATTATATTATAGATTAAAAACTGGATGGTCAGTGAAAAG
Organism: Microplitis mediator; assembly: GCF_029852145.1. Lineage (NCBI taxonomy): Eukaryota > Metazoa > Arthropoda > Insecta > Hymenoptera > Braconidae > Microplitis > Microplitis mediator. The sequence continues at coordinate 4,442,994 of NC_079969.1, read as the reverse complement.
TGTAATTCTAGATGGTGGATATAACGATCATACGTTACATTCATCCTGTTCTAGAAGTCTTTCTTCACTTAATAATGTATCTCAAAGCTCAATCGGCTTGACATCTGAGGAACAAAAACGAATAATTGAGGTATTAATTTTATTAATAAGCAGTAATGGATGGTCCTCGGTAGAGTCGGACTCCCAGAGATAACCCCCTGCGCATTTAAACAAACAAATAATTATAATGATAAGTAATCTTATAGAAGAATTTTTATAATTTCCTTTTTGAACCAGGTTATTAAGCGGGCAGAAGTCTTAGATCTCTCTGAACAAGAACGAGTTGGTAAACTAGTTGAACGCCTGGATAATATGAAACGCAATGTTTCAATAGTTGCCTCAAGATCAAACAATAAAAGTTGTGGAAACAGGTGTATCCGCGACAACAGATGTGTTTGTTCTTGTGCTTTATGCAGTGAAAAATTTTCCGTTCTTGGAGCTGGATCGGTTTTGTGTAAAGATTGTTGCAAATACGTTTGTAAAAAATGTGGTGTCGAAACTACAACGATATCAGCATTAGTATTAACAAATGAATCACGAATGAAGTACAAGAAACCAATCGCTGCTTCTTCAACACCCAATATTTCATTAGCTAAAACTTTCAATGATGATGAGCCAATAAAAATATCCACTAAAATTTTTCTATGTCGTATTTGTACTGAGACACGCGAAATGTGGAAAAAAAGTGGCGCTTGGTTCTTTAAAAGTTTACCCAAATATATTTTACCGGAGAAAAAGGTATTTGTGTTTTCGTTATCATTCATTTTAAAATAATAACAAAGTTATCAATTTTAATAATTAACTTTTAGAAAATTAAAAAGGAGCCTGAAAACGTCAACTGTGGGCTAAGTACTTCTTCAGAACCAATTGAACAAGATTCGTCCTCTGACGATGATGTTACCCCAATTTCAACTAAAACTCATTCATTTCTTTCGCGCAGTTTGTCTTCAAGTCTCACTGGGTTTCCTCAAAAACAAAATGTCGATATTAAAGCAGAAGTTGAAATCGAGCATGATACCGAAACAGTTACTGAGATTAATGAGATGAAAAGTAATTCAAATAAATAACATTTAAAATTTTTACAACTTTATTTTTTCTCTCATCATCACTTAATTGTAACACAGAAATCTTCATCTTTCGCTTTTTAGACTAATGATAGAAAAGTTGTAAGGGACAATAAGAAAATGAGTGATTGGATTGTTACTTAATTTTTAATTAATTTCACAGAAATCAATCAAACGAAGTTAGAAATCTAAGGTATGTAATCGCCAAACATATATATAAGCGTTCAACACTTTCGTGCCGAGTGAATTATTCGAGCCTATGCGATATTCCATTCAATTGTACGGTAGCATTTTTAAAGTAAATAAATAATGCTGTTAAGTGGGGAAGTATGTGCTCATGCGCACACAAATACGGGAATATATACGTGATTTTGGTTTTGAAAATAAAATGTTACCTTATTTCTATTTAATTTTATTCAATTAAATTTTTCTTTATAAGTTAGATATTACACTACTGCTCTGCGACAAATCAACTTGTCCATTAAGAACTTTCTGTTGTAGTTTTTTACAAAATATTTTTGCCATAAGATGATTTCTTCTTACTCGTTCGTCTTTTTCTTGTTGTTTGCGTTTACTCCTAATTTCATTTAGTCGCAAATGCCGTAAACGAAGCCTCATTTTCATTTCGTCATCACCGATTTTTCTTAAACTTTTAGCTGTAAATTGTTCAAAAAGTGATAATATTATGAGTAAGAATACATATTCGAGTCATTATACTAATGAATAAATTAACTATGCAGGCACTTTCTGATATTAACCTTCAGTCAATCACGCAATGAGAGAACTGACGTTAATGGAGAACCAGAAATTTTGCATACGGAAAAATTATTCTTGTTTGAAATATGCTGTTATAGTAAAACCGGACATGTTGGCCACCTGCAGAAATTGAAAACCGTATACTTGGCGCGAGATACTACCGTGTTTTTGCATGTGTTTATCCATAAACACGGTAGTATCTCGCGCCAAGTACGCGGTTTTCAATATTTGCAGATGGCCAACATGTCCGACTATACTGTAATAGCATAGCATTTAAAACAAGAACGATTTCTCTGTGTAATGATTGGGAAAAATTGATTGTACAACAGGTATATGATGAAAAATTATAAAAACATTTAAACTTACTCGAAAGTTTTGGTTTTTGGTTGACAGCCAAGTTAGACACTTGATCGTTTACTAGTAGTTGCATTCTATTTTTCTTTTTTAATAATCTTAGCTGTGAAATTTCAGATATATAACGTTTCCTCATCTCTACATTATCTACAAATTTTGGTTTGTTCTTTTTCAAGTAGTCCTGAAAAATTCATATTATTTGTAAAAATTGTAATCATCCTGAGTATTTTCTTATATTTAGTTTTTTTTTAATCTAAATAAAACAAACCTTTAAATGAAATTGAATCGAATCGCAATGAGAATTATCGCCGCTATCTGACTTCGGCGAGCCGGGTGAATTTGATGTGTTTTCGTATGATTGGTTCACATTTGAACCTTTTTTTACATTTTTCTTCTCAAAAGATAATTCATAAGCAATAGGCTTTATATAAATTGAATTACCTGATAAATTCGGATTAATTTTACAATGAAATGTTTTACAATCTTCACAAAGGATCGTTTGATTTGCCTTTACACTTTTTTTACCCTTCTCTTTATCCTCACTACGTTTTTTCTGTGACTGCCTTTGATCATCTTCACTATTTCTTTCTCTTTCTACATTTTTGTGACAACATTTGTGACAGCATTTCGTTTTATCAATTCTTTCTTCATTTTCACCTACAAAATCACTCTTGCATTGATCATTCAATCGATTTTTCGTTTCTTTTTTAGACCCAATTTGAGACTGACTCCCTCTAGATGTTTGATCATCCGTTGATTGTTTAGCTTCTGAGGTTAATGGACGTCTATTACATTTGTGTTCGTCACTTTTGACTTCCTCATGTTGAAAAACTTCCGGAGATGACGATGACACTCCAGCCAATTGGGATCTCGCAGTCTGTACTCTATCACTCAACTCATTCTTTGTAGCATCATTTGAACCGTGTTTCTCATGACCATTTTGCCTCTCTGAAACCTTGTAATTTTCATTACATTTCTCAACAAGATTTCCATGTGAAGACCACGGTTTATTTTTAAAGTATTCGCTCTTAGGTAAATTTTCTCCCAAACGTTTCGACTTTTCTTCGATATTCAAAAGTAATTCTTCCCTCGAATAGTCATTTTCATTTTTTTTAATAGACTTTACCGATTCTTCGAGCAACTTTTTCAAACTTGACAAGTGATTGATTTCACTATTGATCCACATAAGCTGATTTTTCTTTTCTACTTCAACATAATCTATGAGTCGAGTTGCCGATGCTATTCTAGAAGTGCACCACTCATCTGCAAAACGTCTCTCTGACATTGTCGAGGGTAATCTCCAATCAATTTTTTCCCGCCCAATGTTCCGCTCAATCTCACTTTGTTTCTTCAAATTTTTAAGTGAACTATTAATTGAAATAGGAGTTGTAGTGTTAGTAGTAGTAATAGTATTAGTTGTGGTAGCAGTTGTGATAACTGTCGAATTAATAGAAGCATTTGGTGTAGTAGTAATTGTAGTTGTTGCAGTTGATGTTGAATTTTGGATGATTCGGGCAGATGTCGTGGTTGCAGTGGGTGCTGATGAGATCTCCCTCATACCGTTAAGTGATTTGATCATTAGTTTTTCTTTGTAATTCAAATTTTTTAATTGCGGCAAGAAGCTATCGGAGCTTTCGTATTTGTCAACATCAAAAACTTCACTGTCTTTCTGATGATTTGATTGGTTATGTCGGTAATGATGTAATCGGCGCTTATCATTTCTCAGGCCCATTCGGGCTTTTCTTCCATCTAACATGTAGTCTGTCCGATCTGTATTTCTTTCTTCAAAATTATCGCTACTTTCGCTGTTTACAAACTGATTTTTTCCTTTAATTTCCCTGTTGCCTTGATTTTTACAATTCGACGGAAAAACTCTTTTATTTAATTTAGAATCCTCGGACGATTCTTCCGTACTGTTTTGTTGGTTTCTTTTCTTCGCAAATGCTTGAATCATTTCTGTACAATAGATCTTATTCCTCGCATTATCTGGGTTCCATGGTACGTTATCTTCTAATTTGTACTCTATTTTATCGTCAGTGTACTTGGCTGTGACGAGCCTTTTGATTACGTGATGAATTAGCCGCTTTTTCACTTGTTTGTCGCATTTATTAGCGTTAACAAGACTCCTGAGAATCGTCAAACTCCGTTCGAGATCATGAAGAAGACTATCGGAGTGACCCCAAAGTTTTTCATCTAAACTTGAACTAGTATTCGGCATCGTCGAACAAGATCTTTCAGATTCAAAAGAAGATGTGCGACTGGCGTTATCACCGTGAGAAAAATTTCTAAAAGTATGACCGGGAAAATATTCAAAACTATTAGATGTTCGACCGCCTTCTGTCTTTTCTTGATTTTCTGAATGAAAATTTTCATTCATATTTTGAATTTCTCCTTTTGTTTTACTGTATTTAGTAGCATTAGCTTTGACTTCATATTCCGAAATCGACTGTGGACTTTTTAATGGATTCATTTCTTCTTTTATCAAAAACCTTTCATTTGTTGGTTTGTTTATTTCATCAGGTAACTCAGTTTGCCAATTTTTAACTTTTTCTTCCGCATTTACTTTCTTAGATTCATCTAAATCTGCAGTTGAAGAAATTTTAGTTCCTTTTAACTTTTGTTTGTATCCATACTCAGGAGTAGAATTTATTTGGATAGATTTGTCACATAAAATTGGTTTATTTTTTACAGCGAATGATGAACTAGATTGAAACTTAAAAGGTACTGAGAGTTCTTTATAGTCATTACTTATAATTTTTCGTAAGTCCAATTCACTTATACTTCGTTTAGAAGAATCAATAATAGGGGTTATAATAATATCATCTACTGATATATTTTTTTGCGACGGATTTGATTTGCCGGCATCGGATATTTTTGATTTATCAATTTCTTCAACATTTGAAGCTGGACTTTCTTCATCCTTTTTAGTAGGGACGTCACTTTTAAGTGATACATCTTTATTACCAGTTACATCCCCAACAATAATATTTGAATGACTAGTTTTTATGATCGGAGTGATTTTGATCTCATCTGAGTCTAAAATACCGTCAGTTAATCGGGTAGAGTGAGCGTCAGGTTCTGAGGAATGTTGGCGAGTTTTTAACAGTGAGTTATTTGTCTTGTCGTTAAAAGACTCGACATTTGAAGCAGTCGTTCCTTCGGGATCTAAACGAAATGATGTGGAACATAAGCTTTGAGTTGAAACTTTTTGTTCAACTGTTCGAATCATATTTAAAGATTCTTTTTCTGTCAACGACAAAACATTATTGTAACCAACATCTGCCCAACTATCCCATTCTAGTGGTTTATGAGATGTATTACTAGATGATGGAGATAAAATTTTTAGGTCTCGGTCAATTGTTTCAAAATTTGAATTTACGGACTTATCTAATCTTTGACTATTTTCAGTTCCTTCTGTTTCTAAAAAGGTATCGGTTTTTACAGGAGTTTCTACAGATGTTCTTGGCTCTGAAGAAATTCGTTCAATATATGAAGACGGAATAACGTTACCGGAAGATCCAGATAATTGTCCAATAAGAGGGGGTCTAGTCCATTTCCGTCGTTCTTTAGGGGCATCAAGAACACTCACAGTTTTGTTTTCATTTGACGAAGCAACGGTTTGTCGTGATCTAGGTATTATTTGGTCACGAGCTTTCCAAGAATAGCCATGCCGCTCAGCGTTGGCATTAGGCAATGAAAAAAAACGATTCAAGTTTGAATTTTGAGAATATTTATGATAATACTCCATTACTTGAGAAGAAAGAGATTTATTAATTTCATAGGATACACCTGACGAAAATTTTTGTAACGGTTTTATAGATATAGTATAAGGTTCTAAATTAGTACCACTATCCAAACTTTTTGTACTGTTATGAGGAAATTCAAATTTTTTAGTTTTTGTAAGATCTTCAATTCGCTCATCACAACTGGACTCGGAATCATCTTCCATTATGCATTTTGTTTTGGCTAAAATAATAAATATTTTTAAAAATTTTTAATTAACAAGACCGCTGATAGTATTCAATAAAAATTCAAGTCGTTCTTTAGAAAGTCAAAGTTAACAGACTCAACTTTTTTTTTTCTTTCTTCAATTAGTGTCAAAAAAACTCTAATTTATACTTGAAAACAATAACAATACTATTTATCATTATTATCACTATATATTATAAAAGAAAGTCCCCGCGCTGGTCTGCCTGTACGCGGCAAATTCAAAAACTACCGAACGGATTTTCATACGTTTTCCACCAATGGACTGAGTGATTCATAAAGAAGATTTAGTTGTATAAGTCATTGAGATTTAGTGTAAATTGGCTGAAATATGACGATGATAGTTGAAGAAGTAGGAAATAATCATGCGACTGGGAGCTTTTTTCTGGCGCACGCCGCGTAAAGTAATAGAGTTTGAAGAAAACAATGTATTAAGGTAAAAGCCCCTATACCTGCTCACTTTTCATTGGAGTGAGATTAAATCACTCAATATAAATTAATAAATAAAATGAAAAATCATATTTTTTTTTTATAGTTATTTTTTTAAGTTTCGAGTATTAGAATAAAATTTAAGTTTGAAGAATAATGTTGATAATTAATTATCATTAATTTTTAAAATAAGGTCCTTGAGTGTACCCATAGTCACTCACTAAAAGTTGTGATGTACCATTACTCGATCAACACATGGCCTTATAGTTGTTCGAAGACAATATCAATCAAACTATGATAAGTTCATTGATTTGGAAAATAATTTATAAATTATACTACTTTATTCTTTCATAATATAAAATTTCATGAATTTTAAAAATGTATTTAATAAGATATAGTTATAACAATTCTTAAAAAATTTGACGTACCCTAAATTTAATCTAACGAATGAACGTTAAAGTAAAAAATGCCCGGCTTTGCGCGATTTTGAAAACAGTCATTTAATTTAAATTTATAATCTATTATAAAATAATTTGATACATCATATTTTAATATATTTAGATTCACAAATAATTATTTATCAATAATAATATTTTTAGTTGTAATTTTTTTTTATAAAAATTATAAAAAAACGCCTTAAACAGTTAAAGTGAGCGACTAATGGTACTGAACGGTGATAGGAGCTTTTATCTTACAGAGTTATTTCTCTTATAAAAAGATCTATCAAACTGTGGCAATACTGTATGTCAATCTTCTAAGATTAACACACAATGATTAAAAAATACCCGTGCGAAGCTGGGGCTGGTTACCAGTAGTAATATTCCTGATTATACAAAATGATGAAAAATTTTGAATGCTGGCCAAGTCATTTCACATGATAACCGGTGACAGAAATTCAAATATTATTTCAGGATTAAAAAGTATTCGGAATGATTTACATGATTTGGAAGGATTAACAAATTAATCACTTCAAATCATTAATCATTTTTTTAAATCAGGGATAAATTATCAATGAAAACTTAAGTTTGAATTGTGAAAATTGAACACAGTCGAAGTATTGGTTACAATTACACGTGAATTAATATCTATTAGCTCTACAACGTGGGAATTTGAATCAGGTAAGTTTTAATTTTGAAATAAATTTAAGATGACATCAATCATAACCAATTTGACGAAATTCGAACCATAAAACTGAAGAAGACCCCATGGAAATATTACGTTTTGTTAAATTTTTGAAAGCACATTCGAACCAAATAACGAAAAGAGTTTATAACCTAGAAATTTTTACTTTACTATTAAAAGGAATATTTATTAATTTAACAGAACTAAACAATAAACATAATACTCACTCAAAAAACATCGTGTGAATAAAACGTTCCTTATTATTTTTTAATATTAATTAAATAATCAGTTTCAGAATATAACGATAATCAAAAATTACTTTTTTTTCCTTAATGTTCAATGTATTTAATGTTTACCGAGAATTGTTTTGGTAATTATACTGTACACTTATGTTTAATAATACAGTGTACAGTCAAAGCCCGCTTCTTCTCCCTCTCAAACTTTACCCCCACCATCATCGACGTAAACTATGGGTTGAGTACTAGACTCAGTTGTCATCAATTTGTTGCACTGAGTACATTTATAAAAAAAAAAAAAACGAACAACGAACAAACAATAATTTTGGGCAGACAATCAAGAACAAAAGACGAACAAACGATTTGTTTATAGAAAAGTAGAATAAATTGAATTGCTTCCGTCAACTTGAGACGTGATTTGATGATCCTGAAGTTAGCAGACAATTAAAAATTTTCTGATTTTTTTTTCATCAGATCAATTACAAAAAAAATTTTTTTCAAAAATGCACATGTAGAAAATTTTAAAAACTACAAGTGCACTTTTAAAAAATATTTTTTTTTTTAATTCATAATTTTGAATCAATTCCAAATATTATTAGACGTCGGCTGACTTCTGTATCATGTGTATTATAGTGATGCAAAATGAACGTCATTTTGAGTTACGATCCTGAAGTTAGCAGACAATTAAAAGTTTTTGGATTTTTTTTTAACAATAAAATTTGAAGAAAAAAAAAACTAAAAATATGCACATGTAAAAAATTTAGAAGACTACAAGTGCAATTTTTTTAAATGTTTTTTTTTTTTTATAATTTATCGTTTTTTTTTAAATTCAAAAATTGTTAGACGTCGGCTAACTTCAGTATCATTTTTGAGTTCCGGTCACAAGACGGTCCGCTGACGGTCACAAATTTTTCAGTCAAAGTTCGTAGAATTTTTGTCAGAACTTCTTAATGACACATTTGTTTGGGGATGTAACCCAAAAAAATATACATTTGAGTTTGACAGTTCAGTAGTAGAACATTAATTGGTCATAATTACAATAAATAAATTGTCGAATTACAATGGAGCGTAATCTTGAAACAACAATGGAAGATGCGTAAGTTAAATAATTTAAAATTTTTGTAAATCTTGTTTTTAAAAATACATCAAGTGCTAAAGATTATAAACTTTTCTATGATTAAAGAGTAAAAGCAGTAGGAATAACAGGGTGCATTTTGACGGACAAATCTGGGCTCTGCCTTGGAGGTAAAAAATTCTAACTCACGAATTGATGTAAAAAATTATTTGTTTAAATATTTACGATTATTTTTTTTTATAGCAAAAGGAAATATTTCTCCAGACAGCGCAGGAATCATAGCTGCTATTGCCAATCAAGCTGCGAAATTAGATCCTGAGGATGCTCCTATAGTTTCTCTTCAAAGTGACTCTAGGTATGGAATTGCATAATATTTTAAAAATAAATATTTTTTGTTTTTCCAGCAAAAATATTTTTTATTAGAACTTCAAGTGATTACTGGCTGGATTCATTTATTATATTAACAATAATCGTAAAGAAAAATTTAAGAATTTCTTACTTGTTTATAATTGGCGACTTGAATTTTCTTGGTTTGATTAACAATATTGTTATTCACTACACTTTTCTCTAATCGATAATTTGTTTTAAACTTTTTAAAATTTATATTTATTAAAAATTTATACAATGTTTCAGACAATGTTTAATTCATCGACATGGTCCAGTAATAGGAGCTATATTTAAAAATTTACCTCAATGAAAATCAACGTACGTTCTTGAGTTATCAAATTTTACAATGGATTTTTAAATTTATAAATTTTAATTTTTATATTGAAAAGAAAAAAAAAGGAATTATTTATATCGTGATATTTGTACATATGTTAAAACAAAATTAATGCATTTAATAATGCTCGATGGATGTATAGTATTTAATAAATTTGAATCATTTAAAATATTGGAGTAACGTTCGCCGAATTTCAAAACTTTTTGATACGCAAATAAATATTGGAAACGTAAAATGGAGATTCTTCAGCGTTTTCTAGAATTTGAAGGGCTGAAAATTTTGTATTTTTGAGAATTTTAATTCGGCTCCGAGAAAAAACGTTTTGAAATTATCATTTACCAAAAATATATATAAGGCGAGATACCCAGTATCCGATCGGGGAACTAGTACTCGATCACTTATGTATTTGTATATCTATATTTAGTAAATATAGATATACTAATATATGGAGTGATCGAGTACTAGTTCCTTGATTGGGTACTAGGTCTTTTACTTTACATGAATAATTAAATTACTTTGTTTATAAACTTTTTAAAAAATTCAAAACATAAATCTAAGATTACAAAATAATAGTAAAATAAAAGTAATGATTGAAAACTAATATAGTAATAATAATAATAATAAACTATTAAATATCTATTAGAAATATTTTTTCAAAAATCTATACCTGAAATAACTCGAATGAATTAAAAAAAAATATTACTACGATTTATTGATTAAGTTTCGAAGTCTTTATTTATTAAAAAAAATTCTTTTTACTTTAAAAAATAATTATAGTTCTTATTTGAATTATTTTTTTAATATTTCTTAAGTATAGGAAAAAGTTATATTTATTTATTTCTTCTATTTTCTTTCTTCAATACATAACTCACGTTATTTCTTTGTCATCAAGCTTGTTGTACTGAAACGGCTCCACGGTTTGTTGGAATAACTTATAGAATTGTGCATCAGTTTTTATTTGATGAAGGTATCGACGCATAACTTGAATACTCGGTAAATTCATGTACTGATTCAACAAGAGGAATCTGTACATCCGAGGTGACTCAATGTAAATCAAAAGGGAAAGAAATAGCCAAGTTTGTGTAAAATTAACATTATCATTATTCGCATCAACGTTCAAAGATTCTTTTATCATCAACTTTTGAAGCTCTGGAATATTCAATGACTCAATCATTTTAATGAACATTTGCGGGCTGTCTTTCATAGCTTCATACTTTTCGTTGCGTTTCGTCATCTTCGAAAGAAGTTTGTGCAGTTCGTATATTGTCTGTTCTTTTTTCACAAGCTCTGTACTTTTTTCCGGGTCGTCATATTGACCTGGCTTTCGAATTTTGCGTCTAATAGAAGGCAAACTCAACGAATTACATTTTGAACAGCGAGTTCCGTTATTTTTCATCAGAATCGGGCACTCATTATGCCGCCACTTTACATCTTGACGATAAATTATTAAATTATCAATATCAGTAGATGGTAATTTTTCTAAACCATCACATATCACACGTTGATCAAACTCTTCTATAAATTCTTCAACGTCACGTAGCGCATGAACGATAAGACTTCGTCCGTCTGGGAATAAATTGTGCTCTCGAGGATCGAGTGCATTTCCTGCAGCAGAGCATTGCAGAGTCATGTCACTCTTCAAAAAAACTTGTTTCTGGACGTAGGGTACACCAGTTTGCGTCATGTTCATACGAGCATAGATTACAGTTGTTGCTCTACCCGCAGAAATTACCATCGTGGACCATCCCCGTGGTAAAGGGACTTCAGTATAGCTATCCAGGAGATCTTCAAATAGCAGGGGATCTTCATTTTCATCACGAGGATCCACAATATCAACTGTCATATCTTCGTAACTGGATCTACGATCTTCGAAATTGGATCTCCGATCTTCGCTTCCATTATTTGACATTTTTTCACTTTCCTCTGAATCCCAATCGATTGATTCTTTCAATGATTCCTCGTCATTAGAATCATAAGTTTTTATTTCCTGAGGAGATTCATTGGATTCATTGGTTTCTTTATTTTCTTCACTTTCTTCAACTTTTTCATTATCTCCAGGATAATTTACTTCTTCAACATAAAGAATCTGAGAGTTGTCATTTGTTTTTAAATAAATAGTGTTATCATTGTCACGTACGCCGTAAGAATTATCAACTTCGAGTGTTCTCAAGTCTTCCAACTGATCATTGGCGACAACAATCATGTCGCCATGTTCTTCAAGAGTCGAATTAGCTTCGTTTATTGTTTGCGTAATGTAAACTAGCTCATTATCCTCTTCTTTTACTTTACCAGATGCATTATTAGGAGCTTCGGAATTTGAATAAGTTATAAGATCTGCGCGGGGAATCAGAAATACTTGCTCTTTACCATCAGTAAAAGTAACTTTTTCTTCATTTCCCCACGTGCGGTTTACTTGAAATATCTCATATTCGTCATCCGCTTCCACTTGCATGTTTTCCATATCACAGTTCACACTGGGAACTGCGCCAGGGCGTAGTCGGCATTTTTTGTATTTTATCTGTTAAATTTTTACGTATTAATTATCAATAAATTACAAGACTAATTAAATAGTTAATTACTTACTGTTACTACATGAGGCGGGACGCCGCTAACCCAGTGAGTGATGATGTCCCCTGGCGTAAAATGTCTACTGCACACAAATGTCTCATCATTAACAACATAATCCTTTATTCCGATGGCTTCTTGCCATTTTTTACGAGTTTCCGCATCCTTTGGGGCGGAAAAAAAGCTGTAGGAGTTTTTGTAGTTCGTTTCTTTACACAAAACGCACTTGCGAGTCATTTTGTTTCGCTGATATTTATTTATTTGTGGGAAACTTTAATCTGTAATACAAAAAAGACGAATGATACTGATTTTTAAACGAATGTTTGGTTATTATACAAGTTAACTAATTTTTTCATAGTTACTCGGCGAATTTTAATTAAGTGGACAACTTTACCTGTAATTATTTAGTAAATTTTTAATTAATTAACATCACAATAAATATTATTACATACTTGGACGTTCAACGCATATATTTACACTGCATTTGTTTTACTAACTCATTACGCACATTTGTTTTTTTAGGTACTTTTCGGCCATTTTGAGTAGGGACTTTTTTTCTAGTGACATCTTCCTGCGACCCAAGCGCTAAAAGTTTACTCTGTGGTAAAATTCTATTTCTGTGAGGTCGCTAGTTGCTGAGGGCAAGTTTTTCAAACTGGGTTTATTTATAAATTTTAAGTAAATAAATAAATTAAAATAATGAAATTTAAAAAAATGCGCGCTGATTTTTCAAATATTTAAATATGCATTTTTTAAATTTTTACTCTGCTTACGTGTTATTTATTTATTCAAAAATTTTAAAATTTCTACTTGTCAGTTACATACATTGATAGTATATATATAAATATATACCAGCAATAATAATTAGAATTCGGATTAAAAATAAATCCGGTTTGAAAAATGATACTGTAGTTAGTTGACGTCTAATTTTTTGAATTTTTTCAAAAACGGTAAATAAAAAAAAAATATTTAAAAAAATTGCGCGTGTAGTTTTTAAAATTTTCTGCATGTGCATATTTTTAGTTTTTTTTTTTTTTAAATTCAATTGTTAAGAAAAAAATTCAAAAATCGCCTGTTAACTTCAGGATCATGTCAATTTCAGGATCATTGCTGGTATATCTTACGGCAGTCAACTTGACATCAAATTTCAGCCGTAACTTTCTGTCAACTTACAGTTAAATTTTCCACTGAGTTTACTATCGGCTATTTCCCTAGACGACATTTCAAACTTGAATTGTAAACAGGGTCGGATACGTGTGACAGAACATTCAAAATCTTGCATAGTAAATTAAAATTTCTACCTCCGCCCCTGCCTGAGATCTTAGCACCATACAAGGTATTGCATTGGCTAATTAAAAGTACATACGTAATTTTTGTTTAAATATTTAACAACAAAAAATGGAGGCTTTGATACAACAAAAGGTATTGGAAGTAGCGAATCATGTCGAAAAACAATTAGATGCTGAATTAGAACAGCTTGAAAAACTTGACACCGATGATCTTGAAAAATTGAGAGAAAAAAGATTGAAAGAGTTGAAAGAAATTCATCATCAAAAACAAACGTGGATCGCCGCAGTAAGTTTTTTTTTTTTTTAATAATAAATTTCTTATAAAGATCTAGAAGTAGGGTCTCACTTATTTCGGTTTCGACGAATACTTTTAAGATATTTCCTCATTTCTTTCATCAGCTCATTCATTTGTCAGCCAAAACAGTAAATTGTTTTAAAAAATGGAAAAAAAAAAATAATAAATAAATCTGACATTCCTAATTTTTTAAAGAATTATCAGAGCTTGGGATATAAAAAAAGTTTTCTTGAAATCTACTTTGAATTACAGTAAACTTTTTTACAGTCCAAAATAAGTGCTGCGCAATTTCTAGACCTCAGTGTAATTTTTAATGGTTGGATAAAATAAATGAATTTAAAAATATATTTACTGTGAAATAGGGCCATGGAGAATATAATGAAATCTACAACGAAAAAGAATTTTTCGAAGTATCAAAAAAATCTCAAAATATTGTATGCTTATTCTATAAAGATGACTCTCCTAGATGTAAAATAGTGGACCAACATTTCAAAATTCTGGCTAAAAAACATGTAGAAGCACGATTCTGCAAATTAAATGTTGAACGGGCTCCATTTTTAACAGGTGCGTTAATACTTTATGTTCATTTACTTTTTCCTGGGAAATCACGAATGGTTTGTGACAACAAAAGATGATTTTTCTGTACGTCAACTGGTTTCAAGAGTATTTTGTTTTAAAAATACTCTGAATAACAATTAAAAATAAAATTGACCGGATACAAAATTCGGCTGACTGTCAGTTTTGAAGATTCATTTTTTTATATTTGATTTGAATATCCGTAAATTATTTGAAAATCTACAGGTATATCAAAAAAGTCGATAAAAAAATCAGAAATCTACGATTTATTATTACGGAGATTGTTTTTTTTTTTTGATAAAAATGAGCGTTATCACAAAAACTTCAATGAGCTATGGATCATAATTAAGTAAATAATTTATATGCCTGAAGGGCAATTTTGTAATCAAGTATTTACTCATAGTCGTCTTGAAAAATGACTTTCTTTTTTTTGAGTCTAACAATTTTGATAACATTTCGTCTACAGAACTTTTTATCGTAGCAGTAAAATAATTACTGATACCAATTGCGCCTTAGTTGTGATTTTTATACTAAACTATAACTGTTTTTGTGCCGAATATTTTCAAAAGAATCATATTCTTGACTTAAGTATTTGATTAATTAGAATTTTTTTAATTCCAGAACGACTGAAAATAAAAATAATTCCAACCATGACTATTGTCAAAGACAGCAAAACTGTAGACTATATAGTTGGGTTTACTGATGTAGGAAACTGCGATGATTTTTCAACTGAAATGTTAGAGTGGCGTATTGCTCGTTCCGGAGTAATTTCATACAATGGAGATTTATTGCATCCTCCTGAGGCAGGAGGGAAAAAGAAAATTTCGATCGTAAAAAAATCAAAAACCATCAGAGGTAACAATGACTCTGATGACAGCTGTGATGAAATTTAAATTTGAAATCATTTCATTCATCTAAAGATTTTGCATTAATTTTCATTTTTTATATCCTTGCCTTACATCATATTATTTAACAAAGATGTCAATTTATAACAAATTTCTCGGCGGATTCGTCTCAAAAAAATCTTTAGTATTATAAGAGTTAATGAATCACAAGTTGCATTTAATATACTATAATTTTTTCCCATTTATCTACACGCTGCTAATTATCTCTAATTTTGTAATGTATCACAAATTATTTTGTATCTTTATATTGTCAAAGGTTTAATGAATTTTTCACGGGCTTTTATACTCATCAATTAATACTTAGAAATTTACCAAATTATAAGTATATGTATTATAATACGAAATATATTTATCGCATATGCATTTAAGAATTTCGTAATTGTGATTTTTGATAAAATTAAAAGTACTTCCAGTCGAATTCCACTAAGGCTGGGCCGTACTAATTTTATTTTTGAATTTTACTTTTTTTTTAATTTATTAATCATCTGATGTCACAGAAAATTTTTTAGTACTCGAAAAAATGTGTAAAACATTTTCGGAAGATTTTCATCATTCAGGTGACATAATTATTCAAGACGTAATTAGAAGAGAAAAAATTTGAAAACTCCCACCCGATAGTCCAGCCAGGTATGAGTGTGAATGTAGCAGACATCAGACTGATTTAAAATTATAAATAAATAGAGTAAATAATTTAGAAAATAATATTTATAAAAAATTCACTTATAAATTTGAAAATTTTTTAAATTTTATTTTATTAATTATTTACTCTATTTATTAATAATTTTGAATTTGTCTGATGTCTGTTACATTCAGTCTCATCAGCCAGGTCTGATTTTTTGAAGTTAATTTCAGAACATGATTGCAAAACATACCAAAAATTCATGGTAAAATTTCAATTAGACAAGTGAAAAAAAAATAAACACTTTTAATTAGTGTTTTATCGAAGAATTAAATTAAACGAGTATGAATGTAGCAGATATCAGACAAATGGAAAACTATAAATAAATGGAGTAAATAATTAAAAAAATAAAATTTTTAAAAAATGCACTTTTAAAAAATTTCGACATTAATAAGTGCATTTTTTTGAAATATTTTTTTTTTAATTATTTACTCTATTTTAAGACTCGTTAATGAATCAAGTCTGACATCTAGTTTATGGAGAGCAGAAATTTCCTGGAAATTCAAACTTGTCGAGTGCCCCTTTTTCTCTAAAGACAAAACTACGCGCACGCGCTGTAATATCACATGAATGACAGTTATATGACAGCTATAAAATATGAAGCATGGAGTGGGTGTAGGAGTCGACTGATAAGTTCAGCATTAGAATTTGACTGTACCTAGAAGTTGCAAAAAAAAAAAATATTTGAAAAAATTGCAGCTATGGTTTTTTTTTTTACATGTGCATATTTTTAGTTTTTTTTTGTCATTGATTTGTTGAAAAAAAATCCGGAAATTGTCTGTCAATTTCAGGATCATTACTTTTTAGTTGACAAGCTGACGTCAATTAACTGTAGGTTAACTTTTTGCAGTCAACTCTGCGTCAATTCTGGCCGTAAATTTCCGTCATCCGTCAACTTGCAGTCAAGCTGATAACGAAGAACTTGACACACATGATTAGTCATTTTTTATGATGAAATAATAATAATAATAATAATAATAGTCAACAATTAAAGTGTTTTATTTATCATATTTTGGGGTATACGTTCATGACAGTTTCATACAAGTGATATTTTTAATTCAGTTAAGGAAAAAAAGTACGAAATCATGTTTAATTCTACCCAAGAACCTGACATTCCAGCAGCTCTTGCTATGCTCAACCATTTGAGTAATGATGAACTTAAAGAAATACTAAACAATGATGGAAAATTTGAAGAAGTTGTCAAAGATATTAAGCAAGTAAGTTTAGAAAATTTAGTAGATGAAAATGTACATGAGTAGATATTAAATTCATCTGAATTTTTAGTTCAAAGAGCTGGAAACAGAAAAAGAAATGCTGATGGCTAGCAATCGTTCACTGGCTGAATTCAATTTAGCGAAGCAACCAGAACTGGAAGAAAATAAAAAAATACTCCTGGAACTTGGAGAAAAGGGCAGTGACTTGTGTATAAATGTACAAAAAATTATGAATGATATAAGTACGTATCCATAATTGATATATTATTAAATAAAAAGTATAACTGACAACTATATTTTAATTTTTATAGAGAATAAATCAGAGTCATTGTCTATTGATACGGCAATGGAACTTTTGCAATCTTCTGCTACAGAAATAGAAGAAGAATCTGAGGTAATGTATCAGATGTTAGACTTCAATGTCACAGTGATTGAAATTCATTACTGTGCCTATATTATGACTGCAATATTTAGACGTGTACTCATGAATTAATAGGCTGTAGCGACTATTAATTATTCAGAATTTATTAAATTGTAGACTTAATAGTATATTGTGGAACAAGGGATGAAACAAAACGATTTCAGGCCAGGGTGAAGTTGGCTGACATCACCCGCAGATTCATCCTGAGTTACACTCTATATTTTTCCTGATTACCTGCATTGGAACTTAAAGTTTCTGCTGCAGAGACACTGAAACTTCAAGTTTCAATGCTGGTTTCATAAAAAAAAATTTTTTTTTCACGGAAATTTGTGACTCATATATATTGGGGTGGTCGTTAAAAATTAAATTTTCACAGATGCTCCATAAAAAGTTTCTTTTTAGTAAAAAAATACATGGGGAGTTTGGTTTTTTCGTTTGAAGGAAAAAAAACACGTGCCTCAGAACGATCAAAGTTCACTTTTCGATACAATCGCGGTTTTTTTTAAATACCTCATTAAATATGCAGATTAAAGGAAAAAATCATAGAGACAATTTGGTAGGAAATTAAATTTTTGAGAAAAAAGGTCATATTCATTTTTTTTATAAAATGTGTATTTCTGAAGATATTTTAAGAAAACTTTTTTAGATCTTATCAATTGAGCGTTTCAAGGATTACAAATTTTGAAAATAATATTTTTCTAAATATATAAAAATTATAACAAGCAGATTTATGTTACGAGTTACGAAGTTGTTTATATTTAAGAAGAAACGTTATTTTTAACATTCGTAATCTTTCAAATGCTCGATTGATAAGATCTAAAAAAGTTTTTTAAAAATATCTTCATAAATACGCATTTTATAAAAAAAATTAACATGACCTTCTTTCTCAAAAATTTAATTTCCTACAAAATTGTTCCTATGAGTTTTTCCTTTAATCTGCATATTTCATGAGATATTTAAAAAAAACTGCGATTGCATCGAAAAATGAACTTTGATCATCCTAAGGCACGTGTTATTTTTACTCAAAAAGAAAAAACCAAATTCCCGCGTATTGTTTCACTAAAAAGAAGCTTTTTATGGGGTGCCTGAGAAAATTTAATTTCTAACAACCATCCTAATATATATGCTATTATTTTTTTATTTTTTGCCAACATTTTGTCACCATTTTCCTTCAATAAATTAGAGTTACTGAGTATGGACGTAAACAACATTAATTTTTTTTATTTCACAGAAACACGCGGAAAATTTTCTCGCAGGAAATTCAGATGTTGACGAATTTTTAGACCAATTTCTTATCAAACGTAAACTTATGCATTTACGTAAAGTAAAAATTGATAAAATGAGAGAACTAAGAAAAAAATCAAGATTTTCAAAAGGTGGTTCGAGTTACCCACCCGGCAGGAATTTCCCTGAAACTAATACTTCAGTTCCATATCCAACGGGTCCTGTTTCAATGCCAATGCCAGTGTCATCATGTTTTCGACCCTACTAAACTTCTTATATTTATTTATATAAACTTCAAATCAAAAGTAAACTTTTATCTTTTTAGTTTTAAACATTACTCCTAATATAATTTACTTTTTATTGAGTTATGCTAATATTTACATTTATAATGTCTTATTTATTATTTACATGAATAATAATTCGATACATTAATAATTTACTATGGTGCAATAGACTTTTATTATTGGCCCAGCCAATGATCCTCTTGCTATCACGTTGAATCCTTCGGTTTTTTTGAATCATCATCATCACTATCATTTTTTTTCTTGTCTATAACTAAATCGTCCAGTATATCTGACTCAGATGGCAACAATAATCCAAAAACTACCATTGAAAATGTTGCCGTGATGAAAACCATCAAAAGTGCAGACTCTACACCAGCAGAATATGAATTTTTCGCAGCTTCTTGTTTCGCATCAGTATACATTTTATATTTTATTTTTGTTTTACGCGTTTTAGCAAAAGTTTGACCGTAATGAGCTTTAGTCCAGGCATCGAAATCAAAAATTGGAGTTCCATCATGCTGAGTTTTACGTCGCATTATCTCCATATGAGCACGATGAGCTTCCTTGCTAATATCTGCCGGCTTATATATTACATGTTCCCGTGGTTGATCAACTGGTGATCGAACTTTTATTTTACGGTCATACTGCTTACGAGTATCGTAATTTCCTAAAACTTCGTAGGCTTCTGATATATCGCGAAATTTTATCTTAGCTTCTTCACTACTATTTTTGTCCGGATGATACTGCATTGATAATTTGAAGTAAGCTGATTTTATTTCACCTTGAGTTGCCTTCGTTTTTATTTCCAAATTGTCGTAATGAGTTTTGACCTTGGAACTAAATAATTTATTATCGTAAAATTTGAAAATCCACCGCATTCTCAAATTATATGCCATGTTTCTAATTTTCATTATTTTCACTTGTACTATTGTCTGAATATTATCATTGGAATAAATTTAAATTTAAAAATATTATTAGTAATAACAATTTTAAACATTTTGAATTATTGCAAAACATTAACAGTTTTTGGGTTCTTCGAATTTAATTATCATTCAAAAGTTATTCAACTCCAATTGACATTTAGTTTTTACAATTTTACAATGTCGATATATTTATTATTAGAAAAACTACATATATTTGTTTACTACATTTTCATGGTTAAACACTCAAAAATGTATAGAAAAACTGACACAATTAATGGAATTTGTTGGGGTTGATTTCAATGTAAAATTGATAAATTAAAATTTTTATACCGCTAGATGACGTATTGTCCTGCTATGCATTCCATACCCTAATAGCCACTTTATCTTGAAATTGACAGTAATTTAACAATTCAAATCACTGAAATTTGCTGACAATTTGACAGCAAAAGTTGTAAAGAAAAATTTGCGGTTTATTTTTCCTCAATTTAGAGGTAATTTTTTTACTAGAAAAAAACCCTAATAAAAGTTTCCTAGAGTTTTTCATCAAATGTCCGTCAACTTCGGGCTTTTCCATTTCTGACGACAATTTGCTTACAACTTTTGAAACGATACTAAAGTTAGCAGACAATTAAAAATTTTTTGATTTTTTTTTTGAACAATTAAATTTAAAGAAAAAAAAAACTAAAACTATGCACATGTAGAAAATTTAAAAGACTACATGAGCATTTTTTTTTCATAATTTATCGTTTTTTAAAAAATCAAAAAATTATTAGACGCCGGCTAATTTCAGTACCATACTTTTGAATGGGAGTAGTTAGCAGACATTTGAAATGAAAAAAATTTTTTTTAACAGATAAATAATGAAAAAAAATATTTCTAAAAAAATGCACAAGTCGGAAATTTCATAAACTATATGTGCAATTTTTAAAAATATTTTTTTGGTAAAAAAATCCAAACATTTTTAAATGTTTACTAACTTCATTGTCATAACTTTTGAAGTGAATTTGCATTCTAATTCGGGTAGTAAATTTACGTCAAATTGTACAGCAAATTATTACAAATTGTCGTCAAAAACGGAAAAGCTCGAAGTTGACGGACATTTGACGAAAAATTCAAGGAAACTTTTGCTAAGCAAACTGTGCTAATGGGGTATATTTACAATTACTAAGAACTATATTAATATTGAATCAACTTAATCTTACGTTGGAAAACTGGCCCTAAGTTACAATTACATTTAAATGCGCTTCAGATAATTGACGTAATTTACTATTGAAAGTAAATATTATTAAATAATAACGAGTATTTTTTTTTATAATTTTGAATTTTTAAAATACTAATCTATATAAATAATTTGATCGGGTCTTATTAATTTTAATCATTTAATTTTCAGATTCAGTCAATTGGTTCCTATTTAAATTGAAGTACTTTTTTGGTATCTGGTATCGGCAAATTTTTTGAAAAAGGCTACCTGTGTATCATATTTATTTAAATATCTTGACAAATCCATTATTTTAAAAAAATATTTGTTTTAGTCAATTATTCAATAAAATGGCGTCAAAGGTTAGACTTGTATAATTAAACTTTTTTTTCAATTGACTATTTTTATTTAAATTTGATTTAATTCAGATTGAATTTGCTGTGAACATGACTTGCGAAAAATGTGTTAATGCAATAAAAAATTGCCTTAGCGATAACAAAGACATACATAAAGTAGATATATCACTTGATCGAGGAACTGTTTTAGTTGAAACAAAACTTCCGTATACAGTAATCCAAGAAAAAATAGAAAGTTCCGGTAAACGGGCTGTCTTGAAAGGCTTCGGAGGTAAATGAATTTTAAAAATACACAGAAACAACGGATTTCTAGGCGCAAAAAAAAATTTCGTTGCCCCAAGAAAATTTTTGTATTACAAATTGCAAACAAAATTTTCTAAGGGCAAGAAAAATCTTGGAGCAAGAAAAAATTTTTTGAGGCGGGAAAAATATTTTTGCGTTCAGAAATTTTTTCGAATCCAAAGAAAATTTTTGTCTTCAATTTAAAATATGAAATAATTATAATGATTGTAGATAATTCGAGTGCAGTTTCTATGATTGGCGGAACTTCTGGTTTTTCTACGAACAAATTAATCCAAGGAGTTGTCAGATTTATTGAAACTCAGAAAGGTTGCATAGTTGATGGTACAATTGACGGACTAGATCCTGGAGATCATGGGTTACATATTCATGAATGTGGTGACATTTCTAATGGTTGTGAATCAGTAGGCCAACACTTCAATCCTTACAATTGCAGTCATGGAGGCCTAGAAGATGACATTTCTAATCGAGTAATTATTATCACTAACAACAGCATCCTAGGATTAAATATTGTATTGTTTTCTTTTGTCTTTAATTTTCAGCATATGGGAGATCTTGGGAACATAACTGCAGATACAGCCGGGCGAGCCCTGTTCAGATTTCAAAATAATGATTTGAAAGTTTCAGATATTATCGGAAGATCTCTTGTCGTTACAGAAAATGCTGATGATTTGGGAAGAGGGCAAAATTCAAATTCTAAAATTGACGGAAACAGCGGATTCAAGTATTTTTTCATTCTAAATAAAATGACAATTAGTATGGTTGTGATTAAATATTAATTACTAATATTATTATTACAGAATAGCCTGCGGAATAATAGCAAGATCGTGTGGGATATTTGAAAACACAAAAAAAATTTGTAGCTGTGATGGAAAAACATTATGGGACGAACGAGATGAATCGAAAAAAAAGGTTTCTCAGATAATTGCCATTCATACAAAAATATATATTTAGTAGGGTGTTTCTAAAAAATCGATTTTGTGATTTCTTCAAATGGCCAGCAAATTTTTTTAGAGAATGCCAAAATAAGGACCTCGTCAAAGTAAGAGTTCTTAATTTGAAGATTTACAGGTCGCGGATCGTAATTTTCTATTTCCCATTTAAATAACATGGGAAAAAAAATTTTTTATTTTTTTATTTTTCTAGCTCGGCATTCGCACCTCATATGAATCAGTCCATAGCATATTCTTGTAGAGAATTTAACGCTCTACAATCATTTTTTGATAAATCCATCCATTCGAAAGTTATTGGAGCTGGAAGTCAAATTTATAATAAATTTCCAGATCTTTTTACTTTTTCAGTAAAACTATCAGGCTTTTCGAAAAATATTATAAAATTTTTTTTATAGACAATTTTATTCCCTAAAAATTATTCTTAATAAAATTTTTTGAAATTCTGCATCGTTTTCTAGTTATTTTTATTTTAATGTTGAGTTCTCAGAATAGATTAGAAGACTATTATTTTTACGAGCTTGGCATTAAAATGAAAATAACTAGAAAACGATGCGGAATTTTAAAAAACTTCATTAAGAATAATTTGTAGGGAATAAAATTGTCTATAAAAAAAATTTTATAATATTTTTCGAAAAGTCTGATAGTTTTGCTAAAAAAGTAAAAAGATCTGGAAATTTATTATAAATTTGACTTTCAGCTCCAATAACTTTTGAATGGATGGATTTATCAAAAAATGATAAGAGATCTTTTTTGTAGATTGTTAAATTCTCTACAAGAATATGCTATGGACTGATTCATATGAGGTGCGAATGCCGAGCTAGAAAAATAAAAAAATAAAAAATTTTTTCCCATGTTATTTAAATGGGAAATATAAATTACGATCCGCAACCTGTAAATCTTTAAATTAAGAACTCTTACTTTGACGAGATCTTTATTTTGGCATTCTCTGAATGAATTTGCTGGCCATTTAAAGAAATAACAAAAGTCGATTTTTTTGAAACACCCTAATATTTAGTTATATTAAACTGAAGACTTTATCGATTGTATTTTTTTTCTTTCAGTACACTCAATTATTGGACTACAAGAATATTAATCTAGATGAAAAGCGATGATTTTTTTTTGCGGTTTAAGGCCATAGTTTGTAAAAAGGCAAACTTAAAAATTTGTAATGATTTTATGTGATAGTTGTTTTTAAATAAAGAGAAAGTTTTTTATTTTAATGATTTACTTTGAAATTACCAGCTGTTTAAACTTGTACTCAGAAGTAAATCATCTAAAGCAGTTTAACTATTGGCTACAAGTTGATTTCAACTGTTGCGCTCGCAAAGAAGTTGCAGAAATGGAGTCAAGGAAGTTGTAATACCGACAGCTACTACCATGAACATAAATTTTTTCGATTATTTCAGTAAATAATCGATCACAGATAATCGATTAGTAAAAACTACGATAACGTTGTTCACCATCGCGCGTTTCTAGATTCAACAATTCCTGACGGGTAGGGGGGTTTGTTATCAAAATATCACGTCAGGGTAGAAGTTGAAGGAATCTGTCACGTGACGTTGGAATAAGAATTAAAAATTTTTGAAACATATTAAGGCCACGATAAATTGAAAATCTTGAGAACAAAGATCTGTCATTACTTGAAGCATAATTTGATAGCTGATTCCATCATTCTTAAGTAATTATTTGTTTTTTTATTACAATACGTAAAAAATGTAAGCCAAAGAATCAGTTTCTCCATTAACAAATTTTTTCATTAACTTTTAATAAAAAATTATGAGAAACAGCGCAAGAATAATTTAAGACTTTTTTTCAACTTGCAAAAATTTCAAGGTCTTGAATAGAATTTTTGACGCATTTCTTGTCACATAAATTCTTCGATTGCTTTCTTTTTCCTATTAAATTTAAATAATTTTACGAAAACGCGTAAGTCTTCAACTGTAAAGATTAAGGGGATAAAAATTTATGATGCATACGAGCTCATATATAAATCGCGCATCTCGTAGACCTGGTAGAGGGGGTAGAGTGATAAAGATAACACTTGACACAAACTAGTACAAATGTCATGTAATGTGCAAATCTATAGCATTATGAATATGCACTTTTTTTTAATTTCTTGCGCAAGTTTCTAACAAAAACTGCGTACATGATTTTTAAATTTAGTCAGATATAAAACATCTGCGGTATACTTGCGAACACTAGCAAGTGCAAGTGCAAGTAAATACATAATATCTGCACTTGAATAAAATAGTAGATTTGACTAAGAATTTTTTAAATTCGAAGTATTTTTCATACATTAATCTGCTGCAATTTTTTTCTACAGTTTGATACAAGGCTTCAAATAAGGAATTCAAACTATGACGAGTAATTTGAGTTTATTATAGAATAAATATCTAAATTAATAATAACATAAGTATATTAATTTATGTAATTTATTGTAATAGCACTGCGGCTTGCTTTGGTACAGCTATTTGTCAATTCCAGCAAACGTGCGAATATAGAAAAAGCTGTTTCATTTATTGAACGAGCGAAAAAACAATCTGCTGACGTTGTCATTCTTCCGGAATGTTTCAATTCTCCTTATGGCATACGTTCGTATAATATACCATTTCTTTTTACTTATTTTTTATAAAAAAAAAATCGAAGTATATCAGAAGTACTGTAACTTCACCGAAATAATGTAATTTATAGTTTTGAAGTAAAGAAACTTTACTGATTAAATTTTTTTTTATAAATACGGTTGTTACTGCAGAACATTTTAGTAAGTATGCCGAAGACATCCCTTCGGGAGAAACAAGCTTAGCCCTATCAAATGCGGCGAAAAATTTCAAAATAAATGTTATTGCTGGTACTATTCCTGAAAGAGATAATGACGCATTGTACAATACCTGCACTGTCTGGAATACTGATGGTCATCTTATAGCGAAACATAGAAAAGTATTTATATTTGTGATTTAAACTAAAAGTTACTGTAATTACAACAAAAATGACTAAACTGGTTTTTAATAATTCAAATAATTTTTTTGAAATTTTTTAAGATGCATTTATTTGATATTGACATAAAAGGCAAGATACGATTTGCCGAGAGCGAAGTTTTGAAGGCGGGAAATACTTTGACGATGATTGACCTGAATGATTTTAAAATTGGTATTGGAATATGTTATGATATCAGATTTGAAGAAATGGCGCGCCTTTATCGTAATAAAGGCAAGTTTATTATTGGATGCCATTAGAAATAAATAAGTGAAATGTTTATTATATTTTATATTAGGCTGTAGTTTATTGGTGTATCCAGCTGCATTCAATATGACTACCGGACCATTACATTGGCAACTTCTCCAACGTTCGAGAGCTAATGATAATCAGTGCTACGTTGTTAGTGTCTCTCCAGCACGTGATACTAAATCAGAATATATCGCGTGGGGACACAGCCAAGTGACTAATCCATGGGGAGAAGTAATTCATGACTTAGATATTCACGAAAATATGATAGTCACTGAAATAGGTATGAATAATTGGCAATGGTTTATGATCGGGGCTCCTGTTTATTGCGTCTTTATATAAAAATTATAATTATATATTTCAAAAATTTGTAATATTTCATGTTTAGAAATTTCAAATGTAAGCACTTGGAATCTCGAAAAATGTGTGGAGTCCAACTTACAAACTATTACCGAATTACTTTCAAAAGTAATTTAAGTATCGCTTATGAACTCTGTGTACTTTTTTTTTATAGATTCGTCTATTGTAAAAGAAGTAAGAAGTCAAATTCCAACTTTTATGCAACGGCGCACTGATATCTATGATACCGTTTACAAGCATGATGATAAATAAGTAAAAAAGAACGTTTTCAATATTTAAAACACCTTGAGGTCTTTCAAAAAGACTCATAGTCAATTGGCTATAATTAATTAACTATCATAAATTTTTATAAAAAATTGAAAACGAAATCCGAAGTATACATTTTTACTAATTGTTATGTATTAAAATGTCTATTAAAATTTTGTACATCACACTGAAAAAATTTTTTATTTTTATTTCATTAAATTAAAAATTTAAAATTAAGTTAAACTAAAAATTACATTAAAAAAGAAAAAAACAAATTTTCTACAAAAAAAAAAAAAAAAATGCATCGTTGTTTTTAGTATTTAAAAAAATAGTAGTTCCTTAATACTAATAATGAGTAAAAAATTTGCTGCGGAAGAAGATATATATGGAGGAGGAGAAAGTCACGCCCAATGAAGTTGATGTATCTATGATAATACTGTAAATATAATATTCATTTACGGAATCTATAAAATATTGTTTTCATTTATGCAGTATTTACTCTGACTAATGCCACGAGGATAAAGTTATTGTCTCTAATGATTTCTTGAACTCGACTGTAATTCCAAATTGCTCTCATCCTTGAGTAAGGAATCTCGTCATCATAGATGTGAATGATGCTGAGGCGTGACAGCAATATTCGATTAATGACATAGTGCAGCATTATTATTGAACATTAACAATCTCAATACTTGGTCATTTGCCAATATTGCCATGTGCAACCGAAAATCTGCAGCTGGCTGTATTATTACGAAGTCTCGTGTTCTGACAAAATTTTCTACGTTCACAATAGGTATGTTGCGGAAATAATGAAATGACCACAAAAAGCACATGTTAACTGTTTTCTTATCTTTATTGTTTTTTTTTTAAGAATTCAATTTATGCTTCTTGAATTAGTAGTTTTTTTATCGTTTTTTTATGAATAAATTTATTTTATTTAAATTAAAGGTATGTACTTTAGATGCCAATGTATATAATGTATATCTATACATATATGCTGATGACAGCACGTAAGGGCCCAACGCGAATGCATCCTTAGTGGCAAACAGCTAGATTACTATTATAGATTATACTAGTTTTTCTTGGCAAACAGAAGTAATAAAAGTGCGACCAAGGTGACTAAGCTACCATAGTTGATACACACTATTAAATGTACGATAGTGTAAAGAATTAGTACATTACACACTAACGGAGTAAAGCCGAACATTTCAACCCATATGAGCAATTGCCTACCCGAGCCGAAGATGAAGCTGGGAAATGCAGATTGGGACGTCCTATTATGCTCCGTAGTGTGTATACCATTTTTCATAAGACCTACACCTGAAAGTTTAACTTTTTGCACATGTTGTCATGCGCGCATATCACTCAATCAGGTTCTGCACAGTAATCAGTGTGGTGCTGTACCACAATCGAGCATTTTTTTCTAGCACCGTACTGAGTCGGGTGCAGAACAGTAACCAGTCGGGTTCCAATCTTTCCGTGAAGATTAGGAGGATAAAAATTGATGATCCGTAGATCTGGTAGAGGGGTATAGTCTAGTCAACATGTGCCTTTTGGGTCAAAGTTTTTTATTCGCCTCGGAAAATTATGATCGAGGTGTCATTCGATTCGTCATCGCATCTAGAAACTTTTTGAAAAATTTGGAGTGGGGCGCGAAAAAATTACAAAAGTTATAAACAATTTAGTAAAAAAAAAATAAGGGGGTTTTGTTTTTTGCGAATATCTCAAAAAGTATTCAAAATTTTGAAGCTCAATTTGTTTATGAACTAATGCAGAATGAAAAAGATATGAGTAACTTTTGTCGTATTTGTTATAGTTAATGAGGTATTTCGATTTTAAAAACAAAAAAAAAAATTTTTTCTCAAATTTTTATAAATAATTGCAAAAAAATTATATAAATAATTAAGTTAGAGCTTTACTTTTATTATAAATTTGTTGAGTAGCTAATTTAGAAAAAAAAAGTCTTGATGAATTTGTTGTATCTGCAATAGTTTATAAGTAATATTAATAATAAACAAAGAAAAGCAGGCTCGAAAGGTAAGTTTGAATATACAAAAGAACTAAAAATGAAATAAAAAATCGAAAAATCAATTTTTTTACAAAAGTTAATATTGGGCTGTTATTGTTTTATTTTTTAGAGTAAAAAAAAATATAAATTAAACATTCAATTGTTTATAACAAATTGTTTATTATATAAACAATTTAAATTTGAATAAAATAAAAAAAAATGATTCCTTAATTTTCGTAACTAGTGGTAGAAAAAAATAGTTAATTAACAAATGCGTTTTTAAGTAATCAAAAAATTTTTTTAAGAAATGGTTTTTTTTTTAAAATCATAATTTTCATCAAAGATTATGTTATGAAAAAAAAATTTTTGATTATCTTATAAACAACGCATTTGTTTATAACATTTTTTTAAACAATATGGGATAAAAATTATTAAAAATCATTTTTAAGTGGCTTATGATCATAAGAAAACGGACCAATAGCAATATTATAAAAAAAAATATTTTTTTCAATGTTTAATCGAGGTTGATAATTTTTTACT
Organism: Microplitis mediator; assembly: GCF_029852145.1. Classification (NCBI taxonomy): domain Eukaryota; kingdom Metazoa; phylum Arthropoda; class Insecta; order Hymenoptera; family Braconidae; genus Microplitis; species Microplitis mediator. The sequence continues at coordinate 4,413,656 of NC_079969.1, read as the reverse complement.
TCAGTAAATTGTTAATAACAAAGTGAAAATTAACAATTTTTTAATTTTTCCAGCGGGAATCTATTCTATAGCCTTTGAAAAATAGCTCCATGAAAGGGAAAAAATTCCAGATTAATAGTTTAACAATTATTGCACTTTCAATGTTGATGTTCATGCTACAAAAAATTGTTAATTAATTAATGGATAACTAATTGGGAAATCGCGATAAAAATTTTTGATCGCCGGATTATTGTTCATTGATCTATCTTGTAGGTTGCTTGCATTTTTTCATTCCTTAATTTTCGTATTTAATTAGTTTAAATAATATTTTTTTATTAAAAGTCCGAAGTTGGCGGAGCTTACGCTAGCGAGAGTTCCCGTTTTCGGCCGTATTTTTAACCCTCTAGAAAAATTATAAATATTGGTCCTAGAGTTTGGGATGGAATGACTTTTTCTAGGAAATTTCTTCCTCTTTTTGGATCTTTTTTCGAATTTCAAAAATTTTGAATACTTTTTGAGATATTCGCAAAAAACAAAACCCCCTTATTTTTTTTTTACTAAATTGTTTATAACTTTCGTAATTTTTTCGCGCTCCACTCCAAATTTTTCAAAAAGTTTCTAGATGCGATGACGAATCGAATGACACCTCGATCATAATTTTCCGAGGCGAATAAAAAACTTTGACCCAAAAGGCGAATGTTGACTAGACTAGTAGAGTGATAAAGATAACACCTGATACAATACTAGCACAAGTGTCATGTTTAAATTTCTTATGCACGTTTCTAACGAAAACTGCGTACGTAATTTTGAAATTTAGTCAGACATAAAACATCTACAATATACTTGCGTGCAAATAAATACATAATATCTGCACTTGAAAAAAATAATAGATTCAACTAAGAATTTTTTAAATTCGAAGTATTTTTCATACATTAATTCACTAATTTTTTCCACAGTTTGAAACGAGGTGTCACATAAGGAATTCAAACTATGACGAGTAACTTGAGTTTATTATACAATAAATGTCTGTATTAATAATAACATAAGTATATTAATTTATGTAATTTATTGTAATAGCACTGCGGCTTGCTTTGGTACAGCTACTTGTCGATTCCAATAAACGTGTCAACATAGAAAAAGCTGTTTCATTTATTGAACAAGCGAAAGAACAATCTGCTGACGTTGTCATTTTTCCGGAATGTTTTAATTCTTCTTATGGCATACGTTCGTATAATCCATCATTTCTTTTTTACTTATTCTTTATAAGAAAAAATTGAAATATATCAGAATCACATAAATGAAACAGAGATTTTATAAATAAAAAAACTTTTGCAGTTACAAAAAATTTTGATTGAAAGTGAAATCCTTATTTAATTTATTTTAAGATTAAATTTTTTTCAATAATCAATAAGATTTTAATTTTAAATTAAATGATTAAATACACACTAAGAGAAAAAAGTAGGATATTCCAACCGCGATGCGTAATTGGCTAGCCGAGATGAAGGCAAGGGCGGCAAACACGTGGATCAGATCTGCACCTGAAAAGTTTAAATTTTTGCCTCTGTTTGTAAGAAAAATGGCGCATGCGTTGATTTTTAAAATTTCTTTTCTCAAAAGACAAAACTACTTACTTTTTACCCTGGATGTATGATGTACGATTTTATTGATAATTTAAATTATATTCGAGGGTTGACATGTCCTACTTTTCGCCCTTGGTGTGTAATATACTATCGAAATACTTTGTTATTATGAAAGTTTTTTGTTAAATGTTGACACGGAAAAAAGAGCAGTGGAAAAATTACAATTTTTAGTGTAAAAACAGCCCTCGTATAAAAAACTTATATTATCGTTTGCACTCTAATAATTGACACTTTTTGTAATAAAGTAATTACAATTATAGACCTCAAATTTTACAGTTTCTACTAAAACATTTGAAAATCTGTTTGCTATCAAAGACTTAAAAATGTCTTGTATAAAACTGTAACTTCACCGAAATAATGTAATTTTTACTTTTGAAGTAAAGGAACTTTAATGATATTTGAAACTGTAATTTTTCCGCGTAGTAATTAAAAATCTGTCATTAAATTTTTTTTTATAAATACGGTTTTTACTGCAGAACATTCGAGTAAGTATGCCGAAGACATCCCTTCGGGAGAAACAAGCTTAGCCCTATCAAATGCGGCAAAAAATTTCAAAATAAATGTTATTGCTGGTACTATTATTGAAAGAGATAATGACACATTGTACAATACCTGCACCGTCTGGAATACTGAAGGTCATCTTATAGCGAAACATAGAAAAGTATTTATATTTGCGATTTAAACTAAAAGTTACTGTAATTACAACAAAAATGACTAAACTGGTTTTTAATAATTCAAATAATTTTTTTGAAATTTTTTTAAGATGCATTTATTTGATATTGACATAAAAGGCAAGATACGATTTGCCGAGAGCGAAGTTTTGAGTGCGGGAAATACTTTGACGATGATTGACCTGAATGGTTTTAAAATTGGTATAGGAATATGTTATGATATCAGATTTGAAGAAATGGCGCGCCTTTATCGTAATAAAGGCAAGTTTATTTTTGAATGCCATCAGAAATAAATAAGTGAAATGTTTATTATTTATTATGATTATTTTTATATTAGGCTGTAGTTTATTGGTGTATCCAGCTGCATTCAATATGACTACCGGACCATTACATTGGCAACTTCTCCAACGTTCGAGAGCTAATGATAATCAATGCTACGTTGTCAGTGTCTCTCCGGCACGTGATACTAAATCAGAATATATCGCGTGGGGACACAGCCAAGTGACTAATCCATGGGGAGAAATAATTCATGACTTGGATATTCACGAAAATATGATAGTCACTGAAATAGGTATGAATAATTGGCAATGGTTTATAATCGGGGTTCCTCTTTATTACGTCTTTATATAAAAATTATAATTATATATTTCAAAAATTTGTAAGATTTCATGTTTAGAAATTTTAAATGTAAGCACTTAGAATCTCGAAAAATGTGTGGAGTCCAACTTACAAACTATTACCAAATTACTTTCAAAAGTAATTTAAGTATCACTTATGAACTCTGTGTACTTTTTTTTTATAGATTCGTCTATTGTAAAAGAAGTAAGAAGTCAAATTCCAACTTTTATGCAACGGCGCACTGATATCTATGATACCGTTTACAAGCATGATGATAAATAAGTAAAAAAGAACGTTTTTAATATTTAAAACACCTTGAGGTCTTTCAAAAAGACTCATAGTCAATTGGCTATAATTAATTAACAATCATAAATTTTTATAAAAAATTGCAAACGAAATCCGAAGTATACATTTTTACTAATTGTTATGTATTAAAATGTCTATTAAAATTTTTTACATCACACTGAAAAAATTTTCTATTTTTATTTCACTAAATTACTTGCGATTAAAGCAGATGGATTAACCCTGGAAATTTATGGGGAGGGGGAGGGGTCGTAGAAAATATAACGAAGGGAGGTGAGTCTAAAGTACAATTTTGCGTGACGTTTTTGATGAAGGATCCCTGGGTTAAAATGTAAATTTAAATAATATTCATCCGGATACTATTAAACTTATTAATTATTATTAATAATTCTGATACAATGTAATTATATAGAGAATTAAAAAAAATTTTTGCAGAAATCAATGACATGATAGGTGTTAAATAAGTGTGGAACGTAAAAGAGTATTTGATTATCCCCTTCCTCTACCAGCTTGAGATCCACCTGGTTGAGTTTGTTGATTGAGCCACGGTGCAGAACCAGTACCTCGACCCCTTTGGTTTTGTCCTCGACCTCTGCCTCTTGCTAAAAAATATCAATTGAATTAATACTTTAATATTTTCTAATTTTTCAAGTTCGATATGTGGAATTTACATAAATAAATTTAAACTCTTTATAATCAGAGAAAAAATAATTGCAGTCTGATATCTTTAAACTTTGAAATATTTTTTTATCACAAAAGAAATTTAATTTTTTTCAAAGAAAAAAATTTTTCACATGCGCTCCCCTCGAACAATAACAGAAATTTGAATTTTCCATTGTAGATGTGATGAAATCTTATAGTTTTTCATTAAAATAACTTTCGATATTAACAAAAAAAACTCAGATATATTTTGCCGATGTAAAAATTTTGATTTTTACATCAAAACGTTAAAAATAATAAATGACTTCTTAATATTTATGTAAAAATGTTTACATTTAAATTACGCGCTAAATGTGTTTTTGTATCTGACGCGTGTATCATAAAATTAGTCATATATTTCTACGAGAATATGTAATTATTTATTCAACAAACCTTGAGCTCGGAGAATCGCCGACTTTCCACGACCTGCTGTTCCTGATCCTTTCCCACCAGGTCTTTTAAACATTGGCGCATTTTTCAACATGTCCGGCAGTATAAGAAATCTTATTTTGGACCCGCGAATGTATACATTTTCTAATTGAGCTACTCTACCATCTCTGTAGGTTACAGTAATGTTTTGCATCTGACAATTCATGTTGTCCTCAGCTTCAATCAATATTCCACGATAAACCTCGCCGGTATTTGTTTCACAGGTTATGATATGACCCTCGGCTTCATGAAGCACTTTTATTGGTACTCCAATTGACATTTTTATTTAGTTTTGTGTTTTGTAAATTTGAATTATAATCAAAGTATTTGTATCTTATACGAATAATAATTATAATTATTCGTAAAAAATTATTTTATTTTTAAACAAAATGAATGTGTATGAAATCACAAACTGAATGTGTACGAATGTATACGAAAACTGTCGGCATACAGTATAAAAATTGTCTGTAATAAAAACTCAAGTAAATTTTCTTGCTGATGAGTTTCGCGCAATTAAATTCCAATGGATGGCGTTGTCAGTCCAGAAAAAATGGCCGTAGAAGCGCGCGTCAAAAATATGAGTGAATGCAGCAGACATGAGACAATTTATGAATTTTGAATAAATATAAAATTGAAAATAATGCGAGTACGGATTTTCAAAATTTTATTTATTTATTCAAAAATTTAAAAAATTTACAATTATCAGCCACTTTACACTCAAGTAAAAGTAAAAGATTAATGGAAATTAACGTCAAACTACTGACATTTTAAATTTTCACTTCACAGGGACGACATGAACTAAAAATGGACAAGACCTTCAACCGTAAATTGCGGGAAAGAATTCCAAGATTTGAATAGGCCGCCAACTTTTAGCAGTCAACTGAGAGTCAATATTCGGTCGTAAATGTCTGTCAACTTGCAGTCAAATGAATTAGTTATCTAAGTATCAACATTGAAAGCACATCAATCAGATTGATGGTTGAAACTGTCAAAGTTAATTTCTGTTCAGATACATAGCAGTTTTATAAAATCAATCACAACTTTTTTACTTTTTTAAATTAGAAAAAACAACAACATCATCATTGACCGTAAAATTTTAATGATTGATGCTTCTAGAAACAAGTTAACTGATGTTCAATCTTTGAATAAGAAGTTATGTGTAAGGATATGCTTGGAAAATAAATTTAAATACAATTGATTGTTGGAAATTCGTGATTGATCAGAAATATGATGAATCAAATTCAAGAAAAATTCATGTGTCCACCAGATGATTATCATTTGAATAATAATAAAACCGAAATGGGTTCGTTTGATGTATCATCAAATTGGGACTTGACTGAAAGTACAAAAAATTTTAGGAATGTAATTTCCATTGGCTCAGTAAATGATTGCTCTAACAGGTATAATTTGAATTGTATTATTTACAATCTATTTTCGCGGGAAAAATTGATGTGAATCTGTGCTAAAAACGGTTGATTTGACAGTTCTGTTACAATTAAACCGAGGACAGTTAAACTGCGACAGTTCAACCGTGCGACACTTCAACTGAAAATAATCTGGACCCCCTATATTAGGTGCCCTCTTATCAGGAATTTTCTGTCAGGGATTAACTGTCATTCGGTTGAAGTATCATCGGTTGAAGTGTCGCGGGTTGAACTGTCTTCGGTTTAATAGTCGCGGCATCGATCTTGACACAATATTTTTTATGTGCATGAATTTTAGAATGACCCTCGAAGATATTGTCGACGAAAAAGGATGCATAGAAGTCAAAAGAAGATCAGATGACAGCGGACCCTGTACACTAGACATAAAATTAAAGAATAAAGACAAAAAAATATCACGAATAGGAATAGTTTCAGAAGCCTCGGTCTTAGAAATTTTTCAGGACTTTGGCGAGTACACGACAACGATATTCGCTGATTTTATTGACGAATTTGAAGATTCTTCTGTCTATTACGCAGAGGTTGCATTCGAACGTCCATCGTCTGAAGTCAGCATAAAGGTAAAATTGAACCGTTTCATTAATTTTAACCATTCAATTAATACTATTAAGTTTTTTTGAAATGTTATTTCAATTTCCAGTTCACAAGAATTAAAAACAATCGACCCACTATGTTTCTTTACGGAGTCCGACTTCTTCTCCAGCAATCAGAGGTTTCAAAGACTGCGGAACACTTGGATTTAAATTTTGTCAATGAATGTCTGAGAAAATTACTAGATAACAGAAGTAACGAACTAGAGAAATTATGTCCTTCAATTAATGGAAACGATGACAATGTCAGTAGCAGGGATGACTTGACTGTAAATAATTATGCGAAAAGTTTTACACGGAATGCACATGAGCTTTTAAAATCAAAGGATTTTCTAACAAATAGGAATTATGGGCAAGAAGAAAAACCAAATATGGAAAATCAAAACACATCATCTTGTAATGGAAAAATTGAAGCTCTGCTTGATTTAAAAATTACAGAAATGGAAGAAAGACTTTCGAAAAAAATAGATTTGATAGAAAGCAAAACAAATGAAAAACTGGATAAAATTTTAAAATTATTGGAGTCATTAAATAATTCTAATGTAGCGCAATAAATAACTTAATTTCACTTTAAATATTTTTTCTCACAATCAAAATATATTCATTTCATTTTTTGAATTATTTCAGGAAACCAGAAAAAAATGACAGATGTAAAAATTGTCTTCGATACATAACTTAAATAAATGAAGTAAAAAATTAAAGCCACGTTAAGACGAAGTATCTGAATCATCATTTGCTTCTTCTGATGGATCCCATTTGTGCAGTTGTTTGCGCCAAAGTCTCATCATACCGTCCCAAGCTCTTCTGCTGTACTTAGCATATTTGGGTGGAGTTTTTGGATGTTCTTTCGTTCTTTCATGTCTGTAATATAAAATACATTGAAGTGTTATTTTTATAAAGATTTCAAAGGCATTCTCAGACAGTGCCCGCCTTTTTTTTTTTCAAATTTTCAATGACTTTCTATAATGACCGTATTAGAATATTAATAATTAATTGAAACCTTAACTGAAAAAAAGACAATTTCCGAGATGTAGAATTAAAAAAAAATGACTTAGTTGTTAGCAATTAGTAGTAAAAAAAAAATTGTTAAATAAATTTATGAAACTGAAGTTGGCCGACATCTGATAATTTTTGAATTTTTTTCAAGCAATAAATCATTTAAAGAAAAATATTTGAAAAAATTGCACTTATAGTTTTTTGAATTTTCTACATGTGCATATTTTTAGTTTTTTTTTTTTGTTATTCTCCGGTAAAAAAAAATCCGATCGTCTGTTAACTTCTGGCTCATGTAAATTTTAGCCTTACAAATTTTTAAATTTGAATTACAAAATTTGCATGAAGATTTTACTGGAATTTATTTTGAAAAATTCGTTGTGCTCCCAATCGGTATCAACTGTAAGTAATTTTTTTAAACCTGCATCAGCGAAATTGCAACTACGTCCCTTTTTCAATTAATGTTTTAGTTTTTTTAAAAATTAAGTAATAAAATTTTTATACGCTCATGACAGTTGTCATTGAAAATTTTTAAAAAGTGGGGGGCACTGTCTAGAAATGGCTTTGATACAAATATGCAAACTAAGAAACGTACTTGGGAACCGCTTGTAGATATCTGTCATAACCTATGGTATTTTTTCCATAATCAATTTCTTTTTGCCTGCGTGCTATAATACCAGGTTCAGTTTCATATTCTATTTTTTTTTTCTTGTGATCAGATGAGGTGCTGGAGTTCGATTCACTGTTTTCGCTGATTTGTCTATCACGTAAATGCCGTTCGGATTTTGAATCTGGGCTCGCATTCCGGATTCTCTTACGCGTTACATCAGAATCTTCAGATACGTTTGAACTTGTAAGATTTAAACTATCATCTTTTTCTATTTTAATTGAATCTATGATGCAGTTTTCAGTATCGACATTTGATTGTTTATCATTGGAACCGTAAAACCATTCCTTGGAATCACTCTCTTGTGTTGTCATTTTTTCTGGATGATACAAAATACTACCAAGAGTATTTTACAATTAAAAAAGTATATAATAGTAAATATATTTATATTATACTGATGTAAACAACATGATAGAACGTATTAATAAACAAAAGTCAAAAATTTGACAAAAAAAAACTCGTTGGCTTACAACTAAACATTGTTTAGGGTTACAAGCATCCATCAGGGCGCGCTGTTTAATCTCCCACTCCGATAGCCGGTTTAACTTCAAACTGATGGAAAGTTGCTGCGGACCTTCACGTCAAGTTGACTGCAAAGTTGATGTTCATCCCTAATAGCACAGTTTGCTTGACACAAGTTTCCTTAAATTTTTCGTCAACTGTCCGTCAACTTCGGGCTTTTCCGTTTTTGATGACAATTTGTATACAACTTGCTAAACAATTCGACGTAAATTTACTACCTTACTTAAAATGAAAATTCACGTTGAAAGTTATTAGAAAATTACATTAAGGGTCGGCAGTACTAAACGAATTTTCGAATTTCACTTTTCTAATTACGTTTTGAATAATTACGTCACTCGAATGATGAAAACCTTCCGAAAAAGTTTGTCTTTCAAATTTTTTCGGAAGCTACTACAATTTCTGTAATAATAATTGATTAATAAATTAAAAGAAAAGTAAAATTCAAAAATTCGTTTAGTCCGGCCCAGCCTTAAGTGTTTCACTGCAGAACTTGCTGAGCAATTATAATTTGTGTGGCTATCAGGGTGCTGTCAATTTCAAACTAAAGTGGCTATTAGGGAAAGTTCAATTTCACTACAAATCTGACAAAGATTGACGCCATTTTTTCTATTCAACTTGACATCAGTTTCTCGCCATAGATTTCCGTCAATTTGCAGTTAAATTCGCTCCTGGGTAAGTTCGTTTTCCTGTTATTTTCAGAGACGACAATATATTGAGTATAATAATAATATTGTGGGTGAAAAATAAAAGTCAAAGTACTAAGCGGTTACTTGAATAAAAAATCAATTCTTGTGTAAGTATAATTATGTTAAATTCATTACACTAACTGAGATTCCTTACAGTCGTCCTGATAAAATAAAGGGTTTTTATTTCCCGAGCTGACTTGTGATTCTCATACTTCCTTAACCTCAATCCTCTTCTGTCTTAGGGACGACTGAAAACTCTCCTGCAAGTTTAAGGATCGGCAGTACTCTCTATTTAAAAAATCTCATAGATTCCAATAAATTCCCAGAGGTTTTATGATAATCAATGAATTCTATGAGAAAATTCTGTAGTCAAGTACAGGCCTGACATGTACAGCTATGAGAATCTATCATTTTTTTAAAGCAGAGAACCGAATTGCCTAATTTCAGATTTCTAATTACGAGTTAAGGCTGGGGGGTAACTAACAAATTTTAAATTTCAAATTACGTTTCAAATATTTATAAGACTCGAATGATAAGAATGTTCGTAGGAAGTATGATCCTGAAGTTAGCAGACAATTAAAAATTTTCGGATTTTTTTTCTAACAAATCAATTATAAAAAAATAAAAACTAAAAATATGCACATGTAGAAAATTAAAAAAACTACAGGTGCAATTTCTTCAAATATTTTTTTTTTATAATTTATCGCATAAAAAAAAAATCCAAAAATTAGTACACGTCGGCTAACTTCAATATCATGGAAGTTCGTCTTATGAATTTTGTGTTGTAATTTTTAGCAATGGATAGTCAAATTACTGGAGATGGCAGACTTTTAGAATTAATTGATGAAGCTTGGAGAAAAGAACGACTACCTATTGATGATATAGTCGTTCCATCATCAGAATTACCAGATCCTGAAAGTGATAATGGAGATTCGCATATGACTCTGAGAGAGTTAGAACAAAAGTGGAGCAATTTAGCCCTTGGCACATTTAGTGAAAATCATTTTCACTCACCTACTCCTTCACACAATTAAAAAGTATACTTTTAATATCATGGAATTACCACAAGTAGGCAAGCAGTGCAGCATAGAATTTTGCAAACAAAATGATTTTTTAATCATTACCTGTGCGCATTGTTCCTCGTTATTTTGTAAAAATCATCATCATATATCATCACACCACTGTCCTAAATATAAAGACAATGTCGTTGAAAAATTAGATGATTCAGTCAACAGTACGACTTCTAAAAATTATATTTGTACACACGAACAATGCAACAGTACTTCAATTATTGAAATGATTTGCACAGAATGTAAGAAACATTTTTGTGTAAATCATCGACACCATGGATGCTTTGAAAAAACGGATGAAGAAATTTCTAAGGAATTGAAAGTATGGCAGAATTCAAAAGATCAGTTTTTAGCGGCTAAGAGTGTCGTAGATACTGAAATTACTGAGAATTCTAAAAAGTCGAAAAATTCTGCATTAGCAAAGAAGGTAAAATGATATTCTTTTTTTATTATCTAACGTTATGCGTTATATAGTATAACGTTAGATAGTATAGTATATTGTATGACAAGGGATGAAACAAAACAATTTCAGACCAGGGCGAAGGTGGCTGACATCACCCACAGTCGGAAATCGTGTTTCGTCCTGAGTTACACACTATATTTTTCACGATTACCTGCATTGGAACTTAGTTTCAGTGTCAGCAGCCAGTCTGAATCAAATTAATTTAAGACCAATAGTGTCATCAACTATCAGCGTAAGCGTAAAGTAAGAAATGTCTCAGATCACATGTAATTGTTGGTCGAGGCGCAGCCGACATTTTTTACTTTACTTCCCTAGGTGTGTAATATACTATTATTATTCACAATAATTTTTATAAAACTTAATCACAGTCAGAACTGTCATTTGCGTAAATAAAATTAATGGTCTGAAATCACTGATAAACAAATGACAAGTATCAAAGTTTAAATTGCGAAAGTCTTCAGTCAGCGGGCAGAAACATTATTTGTTTCTGCCCGCTGACTAACGGCATTCATAATTTACGCGTTTACTGATATTCATTCGCGGCATTGGACTGAAATTAGCTTCTTTAGACTGGCTGTAGAGACTGAGACTGAGTTTCGATGCTGGTATCATGGAAACTGTATTCTCAAATAAAATTCTAGGTACAATTAATGAAACTAAAAGGACGCGCGACAGGTTCAAAGGAAATACCTTCAAATCATAGAAGATATTTTCTGATTTACCCGCCTCTTAAAGTCCAGAAAAAAGAATCACGAGCTGTATTTATTAGTGACAGCTGGACGATTGGAAAAAGCATCGATTCCATAGCTGATATCATGGGAATAAACAATACAAACAATACATCAAATTTAGTAAAACTGAAATTATTCAATCATTCAAATGGTAAAATTATCACTGATAAAATGGACGTTTTAATATCAAGTTTGCTGGATGATTCTCACTTGACCGATGGCCAAAGTTTAATCTTAGAATATTCCAAAGAAGATACTGTTGATTGTACTGTATATAAATAATTTTTTTCATGGAAAAATAAAGGTCACACTGTTGATAGTTGTTCTTAAATATTTTTAAACATTTCTTTATTTTATTTTGCTGAAGTTGTACTTTTTATTGAGTAAATATTTATTTTTGTTTTACACAATATAAATAGTATTACAGATTTAAATTCAAACACAATCATTTTCATTTTCTTCTGCTTTAAAAAGTAGAAATATTTCCATGATTCTGTAAATTTTTAATTTCAAGTTTTCGATTAATTCTTTTAGGTTAAAATATTTATAGTAAATTGATTTGTAAATAATTACTCGTAAATACTTATTGAGTATTTTTTTTTCTCTTAAAAATAAGGACATTTTTATAATTATTTAAGTTCATTCTTTAATATCGAATGAATTTCTTAACTTGTAAATGTTGATGACTTATTTTTCGATTGTTTAAAATCGTATTGAACAATGGGTAAAATTAGTTTTTTTTTTTCCATTAACATAATGGGAAGAACAACAATTTTAATAGCAAATATTATCAATTATTTTTTAATATACATTCAGCATAATTCTTATATTATGTAAGTACGTTCATTGTGATAATTCTTATAAACATTTAATGTTCTTGGTTATTTTTCATGATTTTTAGTTTAATTTTAGCGACTCCCAATTTATTGGGTCTGCAACGATAAATATCTTCAGTGATATGTAATAATTGAATAACTTTTCAAATGTTTAAATATTTGAACTGTATTTATTTGATTTTCATGTTGCGCACTTCGAACGCGAAGCGGCGAGGTAGTGCGCTACTGTCGTCAAACTTAAAAGCCGGCTTACTTTTTTCTAGCGTGCGAAAAATCGCCGGTTAACACAATGTACTATTGTTTACTTCTGGTCGGAGTTAACTTTCGTCAAAAATAATAATATTTACGTACTTCGCAAAACTAATGGAGAAGACTTAGTCTTCTTTACATCTATTGTGAAACTGTACACGGAAAGAACAAGATGATACTGGCTACCATCTCAGAGTATACTCAGTTATATCTGAGGTAAAAAAAAAATTTCAGATAGTACCCAGTATAATCTAGATTATACTGAGTTGCATCTAGATTATACTCAGTTTCATCCCAGATTTCACTCAGTAACATCTCAGATTATAGAGCGCTAGATTATACTAGTTTTCATCCTAGATGGTAACCACATACATCTGGATTATACCCAGTACCATCTCAGATTATACTCAGTACTATCTGAGATTTAACTCAAATCTCAGCCATTTTTTTTCTAGCGCATGCGCGTGTGGTATACTAGATACGCATGCATGAAAAAAAAATGGCTGATATGTAACAGAGTTAAATCTCAGATGGTACTGAGTATAATCCAGATGTATGTGGTTACCATCTAGGATTAAAACTAGTATAATCTAGCGCTGTATAATCTGAGATGTTACTGATTGAAATCTGGGATGAAACTGGGTATAATCTAGATGCAACTCAGTATAATCTAGATTATACTGGGTACTATCTGAAATTTTTTTTTACCTCGTAGCCAGTATCATCTTGTTCTTTCTGTGTATGTAGAATTATTTTAGTGGAACTCTTAAACTAAGCTTCGGAGTTCAATGAAATACAGACTAACTCCAGATAGAGTAAAATGAACTCCGGAGTCAAATTTTCTTTATACTTTAAATAGTGTATATTTCTACAATAACATTAATAACTATTATAATAGTGTTATAATATAATGACTGTTATAAATTAAGTACTGACTTAGTGTCTTGTCTTCTCGAGATTATTAAAGGGATGATAATCGTGATTTAAAAATGCATCTTACTCATACGTTTTTAAATAAGGAATCTTATTTTTGAATTATTCATAATTAAAATTTTGTATTTATAATCGAGCCAAATTTTTAATAGAATTTTTTTCAAAATCTTAACTTTCACTGTTGAAAATCATTGACTATTTTTAAAAAGTGGGGGTGGGGGCTGTCTATGACTGCCCTTAAGAGAAAATGAGCGGTCATTTGATGTCCAAAATAACAAGAATAATTTCTAAGGTAATCTAAAACAAGTTTTTAAAATAAATAAAACATTTTATTTATCAAATAGTTGTTTCTCGAAATATCTTGACTGATGAATCAGCGTGTTTTATATGGATGTACCGTGTTATTGTTGCCCCGCTGTTGCAGCATGTCAATTTCTTCATGTTTTTCAAAAGATTGACATTACTTCCGCGCTTATTAGATTCTATCGGATCTGTTATAAGCAATTTATTTAAAGTTAATATCATTTGTTAGCAGAAACTTGTAAAAAAAACAAAAAGTCATACAATCGGGCCTTGTTAAAATAATTTATAATCTAACAATCAGACAATATTTCTAGTGCGAATAAGACATAAATTAAAATAATGTTTTAATGAGGTCCAATTGTATTCAAATGACTTAATACTGTTGTGAAAGTTATCAAATCAAACAATTTTCAAAAAAGTAAAAAATATAAACAGTGAAGCTAAATAAAGCTAAGATGCTCAAATTTATTAAATGCACATGCGATGTTCCAACGACAAATACTGATGTTTTCCGTTCTATAATTAATACATTATAATACATTGTTCATTTCTGGTAAAACTATAACGCTATTGCTAAAAATGTTTCAATAAATTTTAAAACAATTATAAATTAAATAACGTAACATCATCGATATTTTTAGTTACCCTTGACAAGTATACGTAAATGGTTAAAATATCAACTTGGCAATTGAATTTTTCCTTAATGCCATTATTTTTTCTTTTAAATCACTCAAGTTTGCGTATACTTAAGTCTGCAAAAGAATGGACTTAATCCTATTACTTTTCCATGAATTTGCACTAGCGCGCATGTGCAGTAATGACTCAATTGTAGAAAAATGGCGGAAGAAAAGATCATTCTTTTACGGACTGTACAGCATTATTTTTGCCGCGCTATTGGTCCGAAATCGGTCTGTTTCAATTGGCTACAGATATCAGAATTTCCGATTTCTACGCAGGTGATATAACAAAATATAGCGCGTGGCGCGGGATTGAAGACTATTTCAAACGTGGGGTTATGTCAGCACTCGTTTTCGGCTCACAGTAAATTTCGCCCTCATCTGAAATCGTGTTTTTACCCTTCGCTTCGCAATATACTATTTCGTCAATTAAAAAAAAGTCTTTGTCATAAATACTATATTAGCAATAAATATGAGATGAAATACAATGAAAGGCTGTTTTGTTTGGTTAATTTATCAAAGATTTCACAAATTTTGTATTGTTTCGTTATGCCTTATTGTTTTATTTCACATTCTGCTATTTGTCATATTAAATTACTCTATTCACATACGCGAATTATTACAAAATTACGAGTTGCAATATTTCAAAATCATTTGAAATTTCATAGTATAGGTTACGAATATTTTCATTAATTTTTCTTTGTTTTGAATTATGAACAATAATCGTAGTCACTTAAACTTTCTCCATATTATCAATAGATTCTTTTTAAAGTAAACTTCGGAGTACAAAGATAAATTTTTTTAAATTATTAACATTTTTTTTACAAACATTACAATGATGTAAAAAAATAGGAAAATAAAATGATTAGTAAAAACTCATACTCTCTTACTCCTTATACTATAAAATTTTTGGCTAAATTGTATGTTCTCTCAGTACTTGTCAAGGGTTTATATTTTGTATTTGAGGTAGAAGATTTAAAAATGTATCTCGAAAAAATATTTGCATATGTGACTTAAAATTCATATTTTATTCATGCATTGATATAGAATTTTTATTATTTACTTGCTTTGACTTTATTTTCTTTGGTAGTATCTATCAAGATATACGTAAAGATAGTTTGTACATAAAATCATTTTCAAAATTTAGAAATAGTAATTTTAAGAATACACATCATACTGGGACTCCCAGTAAGAGAATAGACCTCGGAAATTGCCCCCACTGCCGAACATTTATGAACTGCGCATGCGCACAGAAAAGTGGGAGAACATTTAGCACATAGAACATCCAGAGTGGGAATAAAAACCGACGACACCCGGTCCAATCTCTTGTTGGAATGACAATAGATCAACCCAGATCTTATTTATGTTTTTCAGGATATTAACACACATTAAATCTCTCAGTGTAACATTAAAAATAAATAAATTTAATAATATAATAACTGAAAATCAACTTACAACGCAGCAACACTTTTTACACTTATGTACATTAATTAAATTTTTCTGAGTAATTTTATTCGACTTTAATTTACTTGGGTTTAGATTTTCATTATAACTATTTTTGCTATTTATCGAACTACTTCTGTTGATATTTTTCGAAGTAATGTTCTGTTCAGTAGAGGAAATTAAATTTTGAATATTCGTAGTTAATCCGGAAATTTTTTCCAGCTCGTCAATTTCTATTTCAAATTCACTATTTTTATTAATGACATCTTCAAAGTGATGATAATCTTTGTTTAAATCTAAGGAATAACTAGAAGTTGTTTCATTCGAAGAAACTATAAGTGGTTTTGTCGGCGAAAAAACATCATCAGCATCCAAAGTATCAACTCCACTGTCTTGATTACAAGAGTATATTTTATTACTGTCTGATTGATACTCTTGTTTTTTATCTGATAAGTCAAGTTCTAAACTAGAGCCTTCACCACTAGTCGTGTCTTTACCAATAGATCGGTCTTTGATGAAACTAAACAATCTTTCTTCTTGTAAATCTACTGAGCTCTCCTTTGATTGGAAATTACTTGCATTGATAATAGCGATTTTTGGTATCACAATATGACTAATTGATTTCCTAACAATACTTGAAGTAAGCGAAAATATTCTAGATTCTTCAGAACTTTCATTGCTTCCGCACATTGAAGAAATGTCACTACTGCTCCGATGTTTCTTCATCTTGTACTGGCGTTTGGATTCACGTGTTTTCGGCCAAGAATTACATCTGGATTCGAGTACATTCTTATGATGTTTTTCCCGTTGCGCTTTTTGTTCATTCTGAATAAATTCTAACTTAGATTTTAGAAGAGCCGGCGATACCGCCATCTTGAATGTTTTTTCATTAGATGGTTTTTTTTTAACAAAATTATTTATTTGTTCGTAATCTTGATCTGGCTCCGCTGAGGTCGGAAACGCACTGGGACTTGGACTATCCATGCTGTCCGGAGTGTACGGATCATGCTCAATCATTAATGCGTGCAAAAGCTTTGGTGATGAGTAATGGTCAGTATGTTGTAAATTTAAATAATTACTACGATAGCCAGGCAACATTGATAATAACTCCAAATAATGCTTGGGCACTTTGAAACATAAGTGCGGACATGACAAACAACAATTTATCGTACCTGCATTCGAAGTAATGAAAATCCGTAGATAGACTGGCTGCAATTATGGGAAAAAAAAAAAATATAAAAGATTTATAACTTATATTATGTTATGTATAAACGGAGAGAATTGCGGAGTAAATACTACTCTACTAATACGAGTAATCCTGGGTCATGATAAATTTTTGTTATTTTATTTTTGAATACCATCCGCTTGCGGAGTAAAGTTCGTTCTATTGAAAGTACACGGAGAAATTATTGTTTGAAATACTATGGTGTCATAGTAAAGCTGGACCATGTTGGCCACCTCACGGAAATTTAAAAAAATACATGAAAAAATTACTATGGCCATTTTTTTTTCTTGTTGGCTATCGTCCCAATTGGACCACGTGCCAGTTTCTGTACTGGTTTGACTTTAATAGCGGTTCCCGCTCCAATTTGAATTTCAGTTTTCCTGTTTTATTTATTTGCTAACTATATTGGTTCTTATGATGAGATATCAGTTGTAGTTTTTAATTAGTAGCAAAAATCTATACGTGGTACAATGTTTCTTGTATCCTGTTTTTGATTTCTGACTGTATATGTAATTAAGTGTAATTGTGTGTATGTTGATTGGTATGAATGTGAGTGTATGGATGACTTTTTTTTTCCTCCGTGAGTTATTAGCTGGTTGTAGATTTTAGTACATGTAAGGCGTTAACAATTTTACTGTGGCCATAGTAATTTTTGCAAGGGTTTATTTCAATTTCCGTTGGGTGGCCAACATAGTCCGGCTTTACTATGACAGGGGGCCTGAGCTATTGTCTACTCGACAACTTGTCGCATATCGAATATTTTGCACTAAACGAATGTTTTTTAGACAATGGCTCTGGCCCCCTATGACACCATAGTATTTGAAACAAGAATAATTTATGTGCGTATGGTGTCATAGTAAAGCCGGGCCATGTTTCCTATCCAAAAGTTTCTATATTTTTTTCTATTTTTGCCCAAAGCAAAATGAATGAAGAGAAAAAATTTCCTTTTGTGAAAAAAAATCAATCCCATAAACCGAATATTTTAGGACGTAGATAAAACTTGTTGATAGGGAGTTCAATTTACGAGATGAAAGAGACTCAATACTCAATCGAATTCATGTGACATTTAACTGGTATACGAACAGAAAATTTTAGAGTAAACTCCTGGGTTCGGGCTATTCACTGTGGGTAGATAAGGAATAAGCTTTGAAAATGTAATTAATTATTTTATATCATGAGAACAATAAAAAGAAAATGAAAACATTAAAATTGTCGGTTAATCTTTAAAATCACTGTAATAATAATATATGTAAAAGATAACGATTATAATGAAGAGGAGGTACATAATACAGAGGGAAATTAAGTGAAATTTTAGTTCAAGATGAAAAATTAATTATGAAATAAATTTTTCATAATGGCGATGGATAAAACAAATAAATAAGATAAATACAAAAGAAAACTTAACAAATGCAATAGGTTTAAATATGAAATGGATAAAAAAAGAAAAAAAATGCGTAGAATAAAATTAGATAGAGAAATTGTATTAGGTACCTTTAAATATTTAGATATTTATTCGAAAGTCCAGAAAAACAGGCTGCATCATAATCATTAATTGTTTTAATCAGAATAAAAATCAGACGCATAAGAAAAAAATTTATAAAAACTTTATGAATTAATTTGGCGAAGTAAAATTAAATAAAAAATAAATTAAAGTAATGTTCTTTCATCATTTAATTCTGTGTTTATTTTTTCCGAGAAGTAAATAATAATAATAAAATAAGATTCAAATTTTACCTTATGATCACCCATGCATGTGTTGGCTCCAATAATTCCGTACTTGACCGTGTCAGGAGATGAAATCTAATATAAAGCATTAAAGTAAAAAATTATTTAATTAATTAATAAAAAAATATTGCTAAGTATTTACTTACAAGAGTTTTTGCAGTCGGGCTTAATAGAATTCGGTCACACCAAGCAGGTACTCTGGTCTGCATAAAATTACTTCCTTGACTAACGTCTTCTTCAAAGGGGTAACTTGGCACAAATTCGATTGGGAATTCAAATAATCTACCTTCAAAAACTTCAAGTTCACGATCGTATTCTTGTAACTGTATCAATTAATTAGTAAAAATTTTACAGTCATTAATAGGAGATATAAATTAACACAGTAAAAAATATTGTGTATCTGTGTTTAATTTTTAGTATTAAATCGACACATTTCACTGTGTTACTTTAAAATTTTGAATCGATCTACTATTTAACACTTTAAAGGTTAACATTTTTTTTTGTATCGCCAATGACATTCAAAAAGTGTCGAATTCACTTCTCGTAGGGTAAGAGCACCAGTACCCAGCCCCAAACCAGTAGCCAGCCACCTCAAAAAAATTATCTATATATATTTTGAGCCAATGTTAAAGTACATGACCGGCTGGCCTCTGGTTAGGGACTGGGTGCTGGTGCTCTTACCCTATTACCCGAATTTTGTGTCGAGATTTTAACACAAAATTTGTTGACATTCAACACAACTAGTCTGTTTTAAAAAATAACACAAATATTGTGTGGACCGTTTCTAACACACAGATTATGTTGATCTTTAGACAATATCATTTACTGTGTAATAAACAGGAAAATAAAAAAAAAAATATTTACCCATCGAGCACTATTTTCTGTAAAAACATTTTGATGCTCACAATGAGTGAATTCTTTTTTGCCTAGTGTTAATATCAAACTGTCATCCTTATTTCGAAATTGCAACTTTGAAAGACTTCCTTTGTTAGATAATTGACTTTCTTGAGTATCTTCAGTAAGTTTCTATTAAATGATAGAAACAAATAAATAGTTTAATAAATTATAAATTATTTTACAAAATAATTTATCATATATTTACTTTTATAACACCAGATGTGTCGGTACGAAAATTGAAATCACCAAATAAAAAATATGGTACATTTGGATACTGATCATTGTGGAATTTATCGAGTGTATGCTCCAATGCCTTCCGTCGTGTTTTGCTGTATACTGATGGAAACTAAAAAAAAAAAATAATTAAATTATTTAAGTGTAAATTGATTACATTAATTTTGTAAAATACTTTTTTAAAATTATTATGAAATTAAATACTTACAGTTTCCATAGCAATAAAATTACTGGCATCATGAAATAAGTGTATGTTAATAAGATCAAATACTGTCCCATTTATACTCCATCGTGTACGTAAAAATCCCTTCCTTGACCACTTGCATTCAGGGAAGAAATTTTGAGGAAATTTCGCTTTCTCTTTTGTTGAAACTGATTCAATATTTCCAGAATGCACTTCTTTGCCAGCAACGACGACAAATTTATATGCTAAAAATTAAATAATGATAACATAAAAAATTTCACGAAATATATTTACAGAAATCTAATTCACTGTACCTTGAAAATCCCAAATGAACACGTCCTTTAGTGACTCATGAACGAAATAAAAATTTCCAAGGGCCTGAAAAATTAATTTATATAAAAAAAAATCATTAAAAAATAAAACTTATATTTGTTTGATGTACCGTGAAGTGTTCAGCAGATGAAAAATCTTCATCCAAGAAAACAGTTACTTTGTCGAATAGTCTTAGTTCTTCCGAAGACATAAGTAATCTATAATATTTTTAAAATGATATTATTTATGATCAAATTTAAAACAATGTATGTAATTATTTAATTTTATTATTTTAATTTATTCGAAAAAAAATGATTGGATCTGATCATATATAAATGTGCAAAATTATATATAGTTATGCATAATCATATATAGTTATATATAAATAGATCCTGCCAATATTTGGATCTAGTTCAAATATAATTATATATATAATCAGATCCAAGCATTTTTTCTCCGATATCACCATGGCTTAATACAACAATAACTACCAGATAAGATTATTGATTTTTTTAGTTGACAAGACACATTAATAATATGTTTTAAAAATAGTCTTCCATGGTCATTTGCTACCAATGTGTAATCTCTTTGAAAGCATTTAATAAACCGTAAAATTATGCACTTCGATATCCATTTTTGTAACAACTATAATATTTTCTTATTAATTCATATATATACATGTGTGTAATACATATACATGTATGTGTGTGTGTATAATGAAGAAAAAAACATAATTTTGAATAAATGCAATAAACAATGTTCAGATTAAAGTCTGAAAATTAAAGAACGTTTTGATAAGCATTCAAAATTTATACGAGAGGGAAAACGTAAAATTTTGAAAAAATTTTAACCGATGACCTTTTACTTGATAGTGCGAGTATCAGTTGATTTTCTTCCATGTGTACTTTCATTATATACCGACATATAAATGCAAACTCAGTTCCAAAAAGTTCTATTCAATTTTAAAATTTAATATCAGATCCTGAGAACTTCAAAAATCGAATAGTTGGAGCAGAATTAAAATTAAAAAACGCGACATTTTTACTGATCGATCAAACTTATAATTCGATAAAATTATGGAAAATGTTCTTACGATTAAATTTTATTTTTCAATTAAACATTTAGTGTTAATCAAGATATCTTATTTCCGGTTACACATAATTTCCGTAATCTAATTTAATTATTGGCTGTCATTAGTATTTAACGTCATAGGTTTTTACAAACGTAATTAAAAATTAATTAACTGTTTTCTGATAAACATCAAAATTAAAAATTCTAATCAACGTTGCATGAAGGATCAAAAATAGAAAAAAATTTTGATAATTACCTGACAAAATTTTCTACATGCCGCATACTTTGTTCATAATTTTTTCCACCTACTTCTTGGCAGTGTAATGCTATAAATTTTGGATCCAGTCGAGATATAGTCTAGAAAATAAAAATTTAATTCACTTTATGAGTATAATAATTTTGTTTTAAATTTTTTAGTACAATTTTTCATTTTTCTCACTGATAAAAATTCTTCTGTCCATGTTTTCAACATCAGTCCAGGCTGAAATTTAAATAAATAAGCATTATTATTATTATTATTATTATTATTATTATTATTATTATACATATTTATAATTATATTATAGCTGTCATAATTGAATAACTGGAGTACGTAAAATAAAAAATTTACCTCTTCAAAAATACTGCCAACATTGGCAGTAACGAGAAGAATCGGAATTCCTGACATGTTGATCACAATAATTAAATATATAATCTTTTAAAAATATCTGATTAAATATTAATATAATACAATATATTTATATAAATAAATATTGATTAGCTCGCAGATTATTATTATTATTTTAACATGATTAAATTAAACGTTTTCACAAAATCTTTAAATTCAATTTCGTCGAAGATTTTTAAAAATCTTTTTTTTTTTTAAATTTGAAATATTATTTTTTGCAATTAATCCGAAAATGAGAGCAGATATTTTTTTGCAGTAACGTTTGTATTTTAAAAAAAATCACAAATTCCTCAGTGAGTTATTAAAAAATAATTTTCCCTTCGAGGACGCGATTCCTCACTTTCATCAACTTGGTTAGTAATAAGTAAGCGCATTACTAATTGGTTAGAAAAAAAATATTTTACGAAAACAGTGATATCTATTTACTTGTATTGCTTACGCGACGTGAATCAAAATATGTATATACAATCAAATCTCGATATATACCCGCTTCCCCTCAAATTTTCCCCCTATCACCATCATGCCCGCTCCCACTTCGTATTAATTACACACTCACATCCCCGTACATTTTTTGCATAACCTATCACTTATTACTGCAGTTAAAATACGAAATTCCCAATAAGACCCATGAAATTTCAAATTCAAAATTCAAAAAATCCAATAAATTGTTTTATAAAAAATTAACGTTAATTATAATCACTTAATAAAAGTTTGTAATTAACTTTTAATTCAAAATTACATGGATTGCACTAATAATTACACATAAATACTTTTACGTGTATTTTTACTATGGAGTGCGCATGCGCGGTCATTAACTTTTGAAAAGAGAAGGGGCGCGAAATAAATACCCGTTTCTAAGAATTTTTTCCCCTACATAACTTGAGGCGGGTATTTAACGAGTTTTACTGTAAAGAGTACAGAGAAAAACGGAACGCGCACGAGCTCAGAAAATATTATTTATCATATTTATATAAAACACTAACATACTTTTGGTTTCAAAGATAACAATTTTAAAATGTGTGGGTAAAATTACAGAAATATCTGCAAATAGAGAGGGAAACCACGCCTACTTTTTCCGTACGTCAATAGTTAATGACGTAAAGTTGTAGCTTATCACCCTTCTATATTTTTTCGACATGTAGACAGAGATTGCAACAAACAAGAACAAGAAAATTGTACGGATTTAAAAATATAACCTAAGAAAAATGATAGAATTCCATTGTTTTGATTTAAAATGCAAACTGTCAACAAAATCATTTTTAAAAATGATTGTTATGCTTTTTTTACCATTAATTAATACATGTTTTGCTGAAACAATTGTCACCTGTAAGGTTTTTGTGATACCCATTGGACCTGATTCATTTAACTGGACATCTGATGGTATTTTGAATATTTTAAATACTATGGTCTTATCTTTACCTCAATGATTTTTGAATTTGAATTTTTTGAAGGTAAAAATGATTTTTCATATCAAGCATCACTCATAAACGCTCCTGATTTGCCACCATGGATTCATTATGTGTATAGTAATCACCATCACAAGGGATTTTTGTATGGTGTGGCGCCCAAAGATCAAGGAGATTTCAAGGTTTGTAAAAATTAACATTTGTTTATTTGAATTTTAAAATGATTTTTTTTTTACTGCATTCTTGTATAGTTGGAAATTGCTGGGCTAAACAAAAAAACTTATGAAACAAAGTATAAAGTTATTAATATAAATGTCAAAGAAAAAAAAAATTTAACTACATATGAAGTGTATTTAAAAATAGACAATTTAAATATCGAGCAGACGTTTGATAATTATCGAATGGAAAGACTTTTAAACGTTTTTCGGTAAAATTAAAATATTATTGGTTTTTCAAAGGCTAGAAGGAAATAAGAATAGTGGAAATGCCTCGGGCGAGTATTAAATTTGAATTCTGATGTCAAATTACTGGAGTATTAAAATTCTACAGATTTAAAGTTAGTAGTAATGATGGATTCTCGTAAATGTAAAGAACATTTGTATCAAAGTTTAAGTCTGTAAGCCTTATAGTTAAAAAAAAGGGATTATTTTAATTATTGATCCCACCGCGACACTCTTCGGAGTTGGATTTCGAAAAAAGTTCCAGTATTGGCGAATTCTTATGAATATAGAGAAAATTTGGTGTAAGATTCAAATCTGTAGGTCTTATAGTTAAAAAACGGAAGTATTTTTATCTTTGACTCCACTTTGACCTTCTTCAGAATTAATTTTCGGAAAAATTTCAGTAGTAGATGCTTTAGGTCGCATTGTTAAAAATCGGGAGTATTTTTATTGACGATTCTGCCGCGACCCCTTAAAAGTTTGATTTCGAGGAATTCCATAGCAAAGATTTCTAAACCACCTGAAAATTTCAGGTAATTTAGGTAATTATTTGCAAAATTCTAAGGATGCGATACTATAACTTTTTTTCACCGCAATCAGCAATTAAGTTTTCAATATTTCTAACGAATACTCACTGAAGCATTTTCACGATTTTGATTCTCTCATAGCCTTTAATTCATTCTTGAAAAATGAAAGCATTAGAATTAATTTAAAAATTATTTTCTTAGTACCGAGCTATGGACTAAAGCCAAAGATTTACATATAACTTATTTAGCATCAGCAGTTGAAGAAGGCGCACGTCTTCCTTTGAATCCAATGGAGCCTGAAGGGTAAAATATACTTACTCACTTTAATTATTTTTAAACCATACTTCAATTAACCCAAGATATATTACGTCTATAATTATATTAATTAATTGCAGAGTTGTTTTAAAGCTTGGCAGCACAATACCATTTTCCCATGACTTGAATCATTTTGAAGAAGAATTAAGGCCATTAAAAATAAGATCTCCGTGTCCGAAAGATTTTAAACGGAGCTCTAGAGAAATAGTTTTTCGTAATGCTGGATTTTTATTGGATTGGTGTTCTTTTAAATTAGTAAAATTCCATTGTATCTTATCAATAAGAAAATTAAAAATATGAAATTAATGATTACATTTTCAGATTTCAGAAAATCATAGTCTATTTCAAGAAAGTGCAAGACGTGAACCAAGTATGAATGTGATTGGAAGATCATCAGTAGAAATACCAGAGCATGTAGAATGGCAGTGGGCAAGACCAAAGAAATTACTTCTACCGATGAGAAGTTACGTTAAAGAAATTTTGTCAACTGTATTTATTTCATTGGTTTTGCTCTTGATATTGTCTTCTTTATTGAGCACAACATTTTGTTTTCATCATGATAAAATGTAAGTATTTTTTTAATGTCTTTAAATTATAAGTTAAGTTTTAGATAAAAATAGTTAATTAATAATTTAGATGAAAAGCGACATCAAGCTGTACCATGTTGGCCACCTGACAGAAACTAAAATAAACAAATTTCAAAAAACACTATGGCCATTGTAAAATTGGAATGGAAATTTTGTTACGGTCGTAGTCATTTTTTTGCGATATATTTATTTTAATTTCCGTCAGGTGGCTGACATGGTTCGGCTTAACCATGACATCATAGCATTTCAAACAAGAATAATTTCGCAGTAGTGCTAAAAAAATCTACTTGCCCTGAAAGCTAAAAATCAATTTTTGAAATTAAATTATCTAAAGATTAAAACGTTCAAAATATTTGTAAGAATTTTTCTCGGACATATTTCGTCAAAGAGATTCTATTTTTGTACATATAATTTTTTCAATGTTTAAATTAATTTTGTAGAAAAGATCCGGTATCCAAAAAATATTTTTATGAACTATTCAATATTTATGAGTTGGATGATAATCGACAAAAAAGCATGAGGTAATTCGCCAAAGTATTGTTCAATAAAATTATATCCATTTTTCGACATCTAAAAAATTAACAATATTTTGAATGAACTATTATTAACTTTATTAACATATTATGCATGGAGAGAATTTCCACCCTGTACTGCTTAAAAAAAAATAGTAAATTACACACCAAGGGAGGAAAGTAGGACATTTCAACCCGTGTGTGTAATTCCTACCCGAGCCAAAAGCCAGTCACGAATGAACGACCGTATTGGGTTCTTACAACATATTAAATATTTCCGTGCCCTCTGAGATCGAAGACAGCACAAATAAATTAGAGTTAATCCTCTGAATCAAATAATTTTCGCATTGTTTAAAAATTATGTTATCGTTGTTTTTTACCAGGCCGACAAAAAAATTATCGTTGGTTGAAAACAATGAAAAAAATGGAGTGCAAATGGTTCATTATGCAACCACGCAAAAAGGAACATTACGTTCATCAACAGGACTATCAACGAATCCGGATGATTTATTGTTACAAAATTCAAGGTATACTTAATAAATAATAGTAGTCCAATTCCACTAACTCGGATTCCATTATCTCGGAACTTCCCCTCAATCTTGACCCCCACTACGAGCTACGATTCATGTATATGCAAGTGCGCATGCGCTGTAGTTTATTCTTTAAAGGAGAAGGGGCATTCGATAAGTCGAAATTTCCAGGAAATTTCCGCTCCTACGTAGACTAACTGTCCGAGTTAATGGAATTCGACTGTATATGTCCAAAATTAACTTTTTTTTAACATCATATATAATATTATTACTCAGAATCAATATAGAACGATGCAATCCTTACATTCGGCCGAATCCACCTCCATACAATGGCCCTAATAACATGTGAGTTTATTCACTTAAACAATTGAAATTTTTGAAAATATTATAACTTTTTTTGTGTTCTGTAAAACAATTTTGAATACTAATATGCTTTTTATTTTTCAGTGGAACTTTGCGTGTAAACTTTTGACTTCACGAGGAGCCAGCTAAGACGTGGTTTTGCTGAGTACGGTTCAGTACAATTAACACAACAAATTTCGCGCTTGAAGTGTACAAAACGCAATCAAGTATTACAGTAATTCAGGGCCAGTTTGTCAATCCAAGATTTTTAACACGAGATTAAATTACTATTGCTAGTATATTTATGTATTCAAAATATGTGGAGATACTTGCAATAATTTAATCCCGGATGAATAGAGATATTGAGAAACTGGCACTGAATATTGAAGCGAAAAACAAATCACGAAGTTTTGATACTGGCTCCAAAATAAAATTTTGAAAATACATACAATGGCGCGTTCAAGTTTACTAAGTCAATTAAGTTCTTAGCAGAACTAATATGAGACTTGTGATTATACTCACTAGTAAAAGTATTCATAAGAAATGAGTAGAGAAGAGTAAAATATACTCAGCACTGTTCAAAACTTAGTAAACTTGAAAGCCATTGATTCTATTATACCTACAGGTATAGGTATAGTAAAATATGTTTCTACTTAATCTTACTTAGTTTACCGAGGACTTAATTTACCAAAACTCGCAAGATAAGGACTCGGTGCCTAGTCGACTAATACCAAAGAGAGTGAAACTTTGTTTAGTGTAAGATATTATTTACAATTAATGAGTGAATGTGAAGACGAGTGAAAGAAAAATAGATTATGGGGTCAAGGGTGTTTTGTCTTCGTACACTCGTTGTGGTGTGCCGTCAACTGATCCCAATTTTATACCACGACAAGTGATACCTACAAAGTGATTCCACTGACATCTGATCCTTTAAATTTTCCTGGGGCGGGTAAAAATTTTTTGCGCCAAGAAATCCTTATTTTCTATATATATATGAAATTCTAACTATTCTGTAAGTTATAAAATTATACAAAAAAAAGCTTTTAGAAATTTTCATCTTCAATCGTAAAAGAATTATTCGAAGTTTTTGAAGAGAAAAGTTTCCACCAGGAATTATATATTTGGAAGTTCGAAATAATAAAAATAAAATTGTAGGAAAAACTAGTAAGTAAAAGTAGTATCTATCAAATGGTTTTTTTAATCTTTTACGAATTCAAAAAATATGTACGGTAATTCATAAGGAATTCGATGGCGGAGAAAGAAGCTTCAAAGCTATTCGACAAGCTTTGTAGTTTGTTAATGGCTTGGTATAATGCTACAGTTCAATTAGCGAGAGACTAAGATTCGGGAATCTTCGTTTCAATGTAAAACAGTTGAATTCTATATGTTCTTATAGTAACATGAATCTCAATCTCTCGCTAATCGAACTACAAGAATAATCCAAATAAAGATGATTTTGTCAGAAGTCTAGTCATATTGAAACAAAATAAAGTAACGATCAATTTTTTTGACGTAATTGATTTTGTTATTTAATATATTCCATTCCTTTTTCTTTTGTTCCCTTTCTAAACTATATAAGATAAGACCCAGTACCCGATCAGGGGACAAGTATCCAATCAGGGATGATGGGGTACTAGGTCTTTTACCTTAAATTTTGTTATGATTCGCTCAAAAAATATCAATTTTTAAAAAACTAAAGAAATAATTTTTCAGTTTTAAGAAAATATGTAAAGTCGCTGACCCTCGAGCCAAGTTTCAAACTTTCCATTGTCTTCAAGCTCAAGTTGCTCTCAAATATTATTACAGAATCTATGAATTTAATTAAAGTTAGCAATTAGTTGGTAAGACTGAGGAAATTTTAGTAATCAGTTAATTAAATGTTGGATAAAATTTAATTTGAAGCTGGATAGGGCAGCCCAGAGTAATTTCAAATAAAAATCCTCAACAATTTGGTAATATTTAATCAACTTATTGTATTATACCTTTGAAAATCTTAATTTTAATTGCCAAGTACAATAGTATTAAATCAAGGCTGCGGTTTTGTTCTAGTAGTCCAATATTCTTCTCTTTTATGGTACGGTTCGTACGGATCATCAACGTAATACTTTGGTTTTCTCCAGTATGGACATACCATTTTGTCTAACATCCATGATTGCTGGGAATTAGTAAATATATGCTGGCGTAACCGTGTTATCCTAGACTGTCTTTTTGTCCATATCTTTCTGTGTCTTCCGGCTCTAGTTCTTATCCATATACCCCTGAATTATTACAGATTAGTGATAATGTTAAGATGCAAAACATTAAAATTTTTAATAATTTAAATTATATTTACCAATTCAATCGATAGAAACGTTGTAAAACTTCTCCAACAGTTTCACGTTTTCCAGTTGTTCTATTGAATCTGACATAACTCCGTACCTGTGATTGTAATTTTAGGTCTGTGTTGGGAGAATTAAGAATAGGAAAAGTTGTTGAACTGAAAAATAAAAACCAAAATCAATATTTCAATTCAGATCATAGTAAAATTTAAAATTCAAGTGCTGAATAAAATCGATATTTTTTTTTCTCATATGAAAATTACGTTGCATGCAACATAAAAAAATAGATGCCAATTAAATCTTCCAACTTAATTACAAAACGCGCGCTCGCTTAAAAAAGATTTTCCATTCAAATAACGGGAAAATATTTTTTAAATTTGAAATTTATTTTATTAAATCGTTAACCGACCAATAGATTGAAACCATAAAAAGTTTAGCGAGATTATTATCCCCCCTAATTGATAGACTTGTAAATATATTACTTGGACGATCTGATTTTGTGACTGAGAGGAAAATTCATCAATGAGGAAAGTGACGAGTTAAGACGTGAATGTTGAACTGCAGAACAGTTGACAGAAGACTGAGGTTGAATACATTTTAAACTACTTGCAACTGATGCATTAAAGTTGACTGCACTACGTCCAATGTCATGAGTTAACCTGTCTAGAAATAGAATAAAATAAAATTTAACTTTTCATTCTCTCATTATTATATGGTAAAATTATATTTAATTAACTGAACTTATGTCACTTATAATAAATACATTTTAATATAAGGAAAAATTAATTAATTACTTTTGAAAATGGCACCAAAAAAACGAGACATCATTTTTACGGTGTTATTGAAGAATTTTCATCTGTCAATGCGTATTTTATGTTATTTTCTATTGATACCAGATAAATGTTGATCAAAAATTTCTAAATAGAGGTTAAAGAGAGAAAACCATAAAAAATGACTGATGTGAAGTATGTACTGAGTCAAATTTGCAGTGCACGTGCTCTGAGATCGACCCTGACGGAAATCTTCAGCACTACATAGATGTCAAGTTGACTGCAAAGAGTTAATGATCAATAAGTTGATGTCAATTTTCTGTCAACTTGTCTTTAAAAAGCAGGCGTAGAAATTTACAACATAATTTTATGATTACGCAGCAGTTGATCCAAGCGACAATTTATCCGCCAATTGATTTCCAGTGACCATCAATTTGCGTCACTTTCAGGAAACTGATGTTTTAAATGAATCAAACCAACAAAAAAAATGTACGCGATATTATTGGTTACCTGTTTTAATTTCCCTGGACAGAATATCAATTAAATTTATAAACATGCATTTATTCTTACCCGCTTTTTTCACGGGTTCTCCCTGATTCAAAACAATTAGAAGTTATTCAAAACATGGGTTCCTACATGACGTTTTTCGGATGGATTCCCATATAGTTTTCTATAGGAATCTAGCATAGATTCTCACATGGGTTCCTATGGGAATCCATACCATGTCAAATCCATATGAGAATCTAGTATAGAATCCCGTGTGAATTTCTACAAAGATGTCCCATGGGAATCTGCACCATGTCAAAATGGGAATCCAAGTACCCACAGTTTCCTACGTTGATTTCCCATATGAGAATCCAGATACCCATGGTTTCCTACATGGAGTCTTATATAAACCCATATACTCCTATATTAATTCCTATAGATTCTTACATAAATCCATACTTTCCTACATAGATTACTATGGGTTCCCATGCAATCCCAGATGGATTTTTTTAATACACAGAAAAAAATAATTTCTGGACATAAGAATTTTTTTGTATTATAAATTGAACATGAAAATTTTCTTGGTACAAGTAAAAATTTATTGACTCAAAAAGTTTTTTCTTGCTCTGAGAAAATTCATTCTCGCCGTACGAAAATTTCTGTTTTCAATTCATAATGCAAAAAATTTCTTGAGCTGAGAAAAAATTTTCTTGGGACGAGTAAAAATTTTTTGTGTCAAGAAATCCTTTTTTTCTGTGTAGGGTAAGATTAAGTGTTGAGTATAAATAAGAAATTTTAACCGACAAAATAATAATAATAATAATAATGAAATAGTCTACAATTAATTTCACTTTTTACCAATAAAATTCTTCGCTCAAATGAAACAGAATACATTTGATTATGTACAATATATAATAATTGCCTGTCCTGATTCCGATTCCCACCTTACGTCTACTAATACAAAATTCGTACTTTGTTAATTTTAGCAGCATGTATAAAATGTTATTTAAATAAACAGTTGATAACAATAATTATTTAATAATAACTTCGTTTCTTTCGATTCGAATTAACTCATTTTTGTTTCTTTAACATAATTCTATTAATTATTTATTTGAGGCTGTACATCATTTTGTGAACTGGCGACAGTTGGATTTATTGGAGGAGTGGAATCTTTTACTGCAGTATTACTTTCCTCTTTCGGAGGTTCTTCCGGTTTTAATGTATAAGTTCTGTTAGCATATTCTCTTTCTGGCATCCATGGCGGAATTATTTTAGCATGAATTCTCCAAGTTCCATATTGATTCGCTAAATGCTTTTCAAAAACTACATACTCTAGGACGTCTTTTTTCACAATTTCACTGCCGTGCATTAGACGACCGAAACGATCATAAACCGCTAAAGTCTGAAAGAAAATAACATGTTTTAGATTCTTATACAATCAATGAACATCATGAATATTAACAAAACTTTATACTAAACTTGTTGATTGTGAAAACGAACAGTAAGCTGAGCGAAAATGTTTTCTTTGGTTATTATGTGAGTGCAACGTGCGTGCACTATACGGGGAAGTTCCAATGATTCATTGAATCTCCAGTGTATTGTCTTGTCAAGAGTATTGTGTTGGACTTCCTGAAAATAAACCCAACATCATTTTTCATCTTATGAACCAGTAGAAAATAATTATCAACTAATTATACATATTATTACAAGGGATGAAACAAAACGATTTCACACTAGTGAACTTACCGGATACGCCTTCTCAGTAACGTATAGGCGCAGATTTTCTTTGTCTTTCCTGCAAAAAAAAATTAATTAATAAGTAAACAAAAATTTAGTTTTATTTATAATAGAGTGGGTGCCGTCAACTGATCCCAACAATTTTATACCACAAGTGATCCCATCGACATTCGGTTGAAAATGATGAAGATAAAGGTTTTGAAGAGGATGATAATGAAAATCTTGATGAAACTGATGAATTAGATCAGTTGTTTGTTGGACCAGTTGTCAATTGGATCTAGTCTGTTGGATCAGTTGCTTGCGGGATCAATTGTCGTGTAATTATTTGTCGGGGATCAGTTGTCATGGAACCCTGATAGCCCTGATTAAAAAAAGCGATTTAAAACGATTTGCAATGTTAAATGCCTATAAGAAGAGGGATTCAAAAGTATTCAAGGTATTCAAAAGCATTAAAAAGTATTTAAAATTTTTTAATTCAAATCGTTTTAAATCGCTTTTTTTAATCAGGGAGAGTGTCGTACAATCTATTGATGACTGTTTCACATTCACGCTAAAATAATCAAAGCTAATGAGTTTTAATAATTACTTTGCTATCGCTTCGTGTGCTTTCAAGTAAATTTGTTGGGCTTCATCTTCAAAGTCTCCGATAGAAAAGTCTTCATCAAAGGTACGTATTTTTCTGACTGCAAGATATGACGTTCCTTTTTTCTTCATAAAATCAGCTTTTTGTTTGACACCCTAGAATTTTTTATTTATAATTAAAAAATTTTTAGTTTCAGTCAATGTGAGTTTTAGGAAAGAATTGAATTTTAATTAACCAACTTAAGTTCAATTTGTTGATTACTCTAAGTCGTTTATGCTAAATTAGAAACTGTGAAGTTACGATAAAAAAATATTTTCAAAAAACTACAATATCTTTTATGAATAAATTTTTAAGTTCTGCAACAGCCTCAAATAATGGAATTTTTGGATTTCTGACATTTTGCTTAACCAGAAGTTGTTTCAAATTAAAATTTTTGAAAAATTACAATAAAAAAACGCTCTTTTTAAGTGAAACTATTAATAAATGTCATAATTTTGACATGGAAACCCATAAAAAAATTCTTACCGTAGTTGTTATGACCGAAAATTTACCATCTCCTTCTGGAGGTATGTACGGTTCAAAAACAGCACCAGTGCAACCTAGAAATATTTGTTTTTCGATCCAAGGTCTGCTGGGCATCAGTCCTTGTTCCTTCAATTTAGATCGGATTTTTTCTTGAGATAATTCTTCGTCTTCGGGTTCATTATAATTCGGCAACTTGACTTTGATAACTTTTTCTTTTCGGAATTTTTTCCATTTTGGATTCCAATGTTTTGTATGACGGAGTTTCAGTTGATTTAAAACCACTGATTTTTGTGTAGTTGACAAAAGCAATAATGAATTTTTCTAAAATTTATATCATATAAATTTAATAATACTGTCACATAATTAAATATACAATTAATAATTATTTTACTAACCGGCGTAAATCGACCAAAGTAATTCAACGCATGGAATACAAAATTAGACATCGCAATAATTCACTTTTTGTTTAATTTGTATTGTGTTGCATTTATTTTTTGTGGTTAAAAATTTTAAAATATAACTGTTACTGTAATTGCAATAATAAATCAATGTAATTTTGATAAATGTTATGGGTAACCAAAAATTAATTACAATTGCGGTACAATAGTTACATATATATATATAAATATATACGTTAAGTACTCCTTTTACACTTTTCTTGAAGTGCGCCACATATTAGTAGAAAAAAATATTCAAAACTACCAACGTTATTTTAAATGCCGGCCAATAGCGACCTTGACTGCAAATTTCCAGAAAACTACGTCCGGTATTTAAAGTCAAGTTGATTGCGAAAAGTTGATGTTCAAATTAATTGACGCAAACTTTACCAAAACTTTGTGTTAACACTTTCTGTCAACTTGTCTTCACAAAGCGGACGTAAATTATAAACTTTTAGTTTAAGTTGTGCTCAAATTTTGCAGTCAAGAGTTAGAATACTTTGTTGGCAACAAATTGTTGTCAAATTGATGGAAAATTTTGATAGGCAAAACTGGCAATTCGTCATCAAGTTGACAGCAAAAATAGGCACTTCCAAAAATTGATGGCAACTAGTCACCATTTTTCTAAGAAAGTTGGTGAGAAAAATTGGCATCCATCAGTGTAGAGAAAAATTGCCTTTAATTTTCTCAGAAATTAAAGGCGATTAATATTTGATTATTTTTTCTAGTGGAAATACCGCAGAGACCAGGGGTACCGCTATGGTTGTCTACGAAGATATTTTCGATGCTAAGAATGCTTGTGATAATCTCAATGGGTTCAATGTTTGTAACCGGTACTTGGTAGTCCTCTACTATCAAAGCAACAAGGCTTACAAACGTGTAAATGTTGATAAGAAGATAGAAGAAATTGACAAACTGAAGACTAAATACAATCTCGATTATGATAAAAAGTAAATAATTATTCTTAAGAACAAAAAGACTGTAAATACTTGCTATTTATTTAATTATTCGTAAGAACTAGACTGCAAATAAATTATAATTTTATTAATTCTTAAGTACTTGTATTACCTCTAATTAAAAATCATTTATATTTAATATTTTTAGTTATTTGTATTTTTAATGTAAACTTGTTTAAAATTTAGTTATTGTATTCGTCTGTATGGTCAATTTTACAAGGAATTCATTAGATAACTTATCATAATTCGTCGAGTATTATTTGAAAATACCACGAGTTAAAAAAATTGATAAATGTACACGATAGGCATTTTAGTCGTCACGATAGCGCCTACAATTCTTATCGGATCCTAATGAATTTCATGAATTTTTGAAAAAATAATCTCCCTGATTAAGAAAAATTATTGTGAATGATTCAAAACAATTTGAAATGATTTAAAACAACTTGAATCGACTAATATATAGACTACAAGTGTTACTGTCAGAGAATGACGTTAAGTTGATTGAAAGATTCACTTCAAATTGACGGCTAGTTTTTTTGTCAAATATTTGACGTAATATTTGACGTAATATTACATTCAAATGACGGCAGTAGATTTGCATCATATTGCACGCAAGTATTGTCCAGCCGAGGATTACAAAGTGTACTTATAAAAATAAGAATATGTATGATATTAAAGTTAGCCTTTCAAATTTTTGAATTCTTTTAACTTCTACATGTGCATATTTTTGTTTTTATTTATTTTTTAAATTAAACTGTTAAAAGAAAATTCGAAAATTGTTGATTGTCTGCTAACTTCAGCATCATAAATATTTAAATGACATAATGGTAGTGAGTGTGAACAATAAAATAGGAAATTATTTAATAGTTTGAGAGTAATTTATTTATTTACAATAAAGTTCGTCAAAAGTTTTTTTATCCAGCCATCGGAATTAAATTTTTTTTTTTTAAACAGACCGACTGAAATCGCACTTTCGATAAAAGTAAACCCATTGTTACCATTACCAATTATTTTTATTATTTAAAATTTAAATTTCCCGCTCACTTATTTTAGTGACACCTAGTGGATAGCAGTATTGACAAAATAATGTAATTGATTATTGAATTACTATTATTATTATTATTATTATTGTTATCATTTTCCTCATTATTGTGACGTGAGTAATAATAATATGCCGGGTTCAAAGTAAACCATCAAAGAATTGGAATCCGCATCAGTTCATTTAATTCATCGGGTAACTATTTTTTTTTAACTTTAATCGATTAAATACCAAATTGATTAAACTTTTTTTTTCAAAAATTCAAAACAAAATAACATTAATAATCTATTAATAAACATATTGCAGAACAAACTTTCCTAGAAATTTCCTCTTCATTGGGTACTTAGAAAAAGTTTATACAATGACAGAAACAGAAAATATTTTTTTGTTTGTTCCAAATTTAATCGGTGAGTCATATGATAAACAATAATAATTATTATTTATATCTTACATAAGTTAATTTTAAAAATATAGACAACTTATTCTTATATTATACGAGCACTTGTTGGTTTTCATTTATTCAATAAGTCATGATTGATTATTCTTTTTGCAATTAATTACCATTAATCATCACTAAATTAGGCAGTGTTCCATGTCCTCACAATATCTCTACTCAAGAGAAATGGCTACAATTCTACTCATTCACTTTTTTACTAAACCTGAGGCCATGCCTGAAAATTTTAAAATTTTGACTTTATTATAAATAATAAATACTTTTTTTTAAATATTTTTGGTATAATACCTTTCAAAATATACCAACGGAAGTGCCCATTGTTGATTTTTATTAAAAAATAATTTCGAATAGATTTTAGAAAAGGTTTTTGAAAGTGAGTTTTTCAAACGCACCGCGCCCAACCTGAGTTTTCGAGAGACGCTCGACGAAGGGTTAAAATATATTTGAGTAGAGACTGAGTAAAGAAGTAAATGAGTATACTCTATAGAGTTATAAGCCCCGAGTTACTCAAAACTTTGATTTGGCTTGAATAATTAGAGTGTGTCTCAGCTCGGGAAAGTAGAAAATCTATCAGGGGATGAACAAGTGGATAATGGCTTGTTGGGAATCCGAAAAAAACAAGTGGAGGAAGCCCTTTACATAGGGTATGGGAAGAAGTTGCACTCCACCACTAATCCTACGCGATCATGTTGACCAGAGCTGGGAGTCTGGTACCACGGGGGGTCTTTTCAAGCCCACTGCGACCAGAGTCTCTTTATTTCCTGAGATGGGAGCAGTGTTTGGCCCGAGAGAGGTAAGACTCGTGGTGGCTGTGGTTAGATACCATGTGCAATGAGGATTTTTGATTATACCTCCGGTTAATGTCCACCTTAGTCGTCACTTGATTATATTTTTCGACAGAGTATCGTTTGGGTAGAAGATGGGGATGCTACGCAACGCGAGTATGCCCCAAAGGGCGAGGAATCGGCTTCCGGTCGGCGGAGGTGGACTTCGGTCCCGTTACATTAAAATTAATTATAGAGTTATAAGCATTTTCCTAGAGTAAAGATTTTATGAGTAGACATGTAACACTGCCACTAAATTATCATTTATTTCCTTTAAGGTTTTGCGAGAATAATACTAGCTGTTATTTCGTTTTATTTTATGCCAACAAATTACGTTATTGCTGGCTGGTGCTACGTAATAAGCGCACTGTTGGATGCTGTTGATGGTCATGCTGCTCGATACCTTAATCAAAGTACAAAGTTTGGTGGCATGCTCGATCAGTTAACAGATCGAGTAGGCACGATGTGTCTTCTCGTTAATCTCAGTATGTTCTATCCAGCATATGCTTTCTGGTTCCAACTGAGTATGGCTATTGATATATCTTGCCACTGGATTTATTTACATACGTAAGTAGAGCAACTTACTATTAATATATTGTATTATATAGAAATTATATCGAGAGCAGGCTTATGCAAGCTTTAAAAAAAAACTGATATATGGGAATTAATTACAAAATCACAACATATCATTCTATATACAAATGTATTTCTGTATACAGGACAATTTTGCAAGGAAAAACCAGTCATAAATTTATTGACATGTCTGAAAATCCGATTATGAGTATTTATTACACGAATCGTACGGTTTTATTTTTAATGTGCGCTGGAAATGAAGCGTTTTATGCGGCTCTGTATGTTTTGCATTTCACCGAAGGACCCATTTGTAAGTTTTATTAATATTCGTTTAGCGCAGCGGCTTGAAAGTTCCCACTTTCCGGAGGGAAAAAAAAATCATTATTTATTTATATACTTTGTTTTTTTTCAGTGTTCGGGATAAGTTTATTCAGAGCAGCGTTATTCATATGCGCACCTATAGCAATAGTAAAATCATGCATTTCAATACTTCATGGATATGTCGCTGCTATAAATCTCAGTATAATTGATGTTAAAGAACGTCGAGAATTAAATAAAGCAAAATAATCATGTGTTTAGAGTTTTTAAATTTGAAATTTTATGACTGTTATGTGAGTTTTTTTTATTAACGTTAAGCAAATAGTTGTTATTTTATTTAATCTTTGATGATGTGAATAATAGATGTATTTTACTATCTATAGTCAAGAAACCAAATGCGTTATGTCGTGCATAGAAAAAAAGAATTTTTTTGGCGCAAGAAAAATTTTTATCGTACCAAGAAAATTTTTGTTCTCAATTCATAATGCAAAAATTTTCTTGGGGAGAATAAAAAATTTTCGCGCCAAAAAATCTTTGTTCTGTGTAAAAAATTTAGATATTTTCTAAAAGTGTCGATGTTCTATTTAAGTTTTAAATTAGTCTACAAAATAGCCATTATTTTTGGCATGTTATGATGAAGTGAAATACAAAATAACATTTAACTTGTAGATTTCGTTTAGTCTAATAGCATATGATTTTACAAAAATTATATTGACCTTCCCAAAATTTAAAGATAAAAAAAATACTCAATTTTTAGGCGATTATCAAGCCGTAACTTAAAAATAAACTCCTAGAGTAATTAAAAAGTTGGCAATAAAAAATTACGGCTTAAAGCCACCAGTTTTGAGCTCCAGCATTCGAAATTTCGAATAATAGACAACTTAGAAAAATATTTTGGTTTGTCTTTCTTTTTATTACTCTACGATAGTTTTTGCTAAGTTACAGCATGTAAAAAGTCGCCTAGATCGATATTTCATTCCACAAACTTCCATTAACATAATATATAATTAATTAAGTAACTAAAATTTTAATTGTTATATTTATCTTATCATGAAATAAATAAACATATTTAAATCTGACATAATGTTCTAATTTAAAAAATAAGGAAACCTAGATTCTTACAAACTTTTTTTTACTGTGTACATGTAACTTTTTTTACACACGATATATGTTGATTTCGATCATAAATTTTTGCTGTGCATTGAAGTTGGCCTTAAGAGTAGCAGTCCCAAGGCAAAATAAATTTTTTACAATATAATACAATAGATTCTTCGTTGTTTACACTTGCAATTTATTTATACATAGAAAAGTCAATATAAAAAAAAATCAAATAAATTTTACTCAATTTTTGTTGTCACTGTTTTTTTTTTTTTATTATTGTATGAAATAGCTGAAAGTAACAAAAAATTATATTATGATTTTACTTCTAGCTTTTCATTTTGTTCTTCTTCTAGCTTTTCATTTCCTTCTTCTTTTAGCTTTTCATTTTGTTCTTCTTCTAGCTTTTCATTTTCTTCTTCTTCTAGCTTTTCACTTTCTTCTTCGTCTTCTTCTTCTTCTCCTTCTTCTTCACGATTAAGAGCGATTCTTTGACCCAGTCTACAGCGAGCTAGTTCTCCCAGCCAAAGTAACATTCTATGATAAAATGTTAAGGATCAACTAATAAAATTATTTATATAAATCTAAACATTCAAATGCTAATAGAATTAGCATGTTATAAATTTACAGTAGACCAAGTAATTTTAAAAATGCTGAAAAAAAAAAAGATAACAAAACTTATATCATATTAAAGTTACAAAATAATAGAACAATTTGAAAAACGGTTGATCGGAGGTCAGCTTTCAAGATTTAAAAAAAAAATATTTGAATTTTCTAAAAAATAGTAAACTGTTACTCGGCCTTGCAGACTACAGAAAGATCTGGGCCTAGTTTACGGTATCAGCCGGATTTGAACTTTTCCGTTGTCTCCATTGAGATAACAGACAAAATTTAAAAATAATTGAAAGGATACGATCGATCATTGATTTCAGTTTCTTCAATGTGTTGTAAAATAAAATCTTTATGAAATTTTTTAATCTGATCATCACATTCATCCCACTCTAATTTTTCATGAATTCCATCAGATCCGTATCTTCTATTATAATTATCATAATGAACCTAAAAATAGATATAGATTTTTTTTACTACGAGCAGCAAAAGGTCAATTTTCTAAAGGTGTTAGGTACAAGTGTGACAATAATGTTGGTTAGTTCTATTGCTTACACAATAAAATTGCGTGGTAAAAAAGTTTGATTTCCTACCACCCAATTGGTCAGTTCCCAATAGTAGGAACACTTCAGCTGCCCAATTTTGAAACACAGTAACTGACAAAAATAAAATTTTCGAACTATGTGTTGAATCAAGTCCACAAGACTCTACTGAAAATAAAAATACTAAAAAATCTATTTTGAAAAATTTGTCCCGTACTGTGTTTCGAAATTGGGCAGTTGACTCTATACTGAGTGGCTAAAAATAATATTTAGATAATCAACTTACGTGATTAAGAACTAAACCTAAACTCGGAGCAATGGGAATGTCAAGTTTCTCAGGCTTAAAACATTCTTCGATAGTACTTTCTGGTACGATATTTCTAATTACGCCGATAGCGAGTGCCATCATTTTTCTGATTTGATGAAGCATAAAACTTTGTCCTTTAATTAAAACAGTTGCAAACTCAACATTATTTGAAATATGAGTTTCCAAACAATGACATTTCATTATATATCTCATAGCCCTTGGGTCAAACGGTCTCCTGAAATAAAAAGAATTAAAATTCCATCAATCATTAGTAATTTTGAAAGTTAAAATATTTACGAAACAAAATATAAATCAGTGCATTTTCTTGACTCAAGAACTTTTTTTTCCGTGTATATTCAAATCATATTTTTGTATTCGAAAACTTACACTTTAGAAGTAAAATTATGAAAATTGTGAGTTCCCTCATATATTTTCAAAACCGTATTTACTTTGTCAAGCAATTCCTGTGTCGCGCGAAAATCAGTATAAGGCTTTCCATCAATAACTGAAAGCTGTTCGATCCGTTTTAGAATGTCTTCATCACTCGCAGTTCTCGTAACAACCGAAGGATCATCTGGCGCGAATGCATACGTCGGAAGTGTGTAAGTATAAGTCCTTGCATTACATTGCGATTTACTATTAAATCCTTTTGTCACTCGCTTCAGCCCAAATACTCGTATTTGTTTTGGCAAAAATTTATTGATGTCTTCTATTGTTGAATACTCAGCTGTAACCGTAAATTCATGCAATGAAATACAAATAATTTGATTGATTAAATCCAAATATTTAAAAATAAATTACATACGCAATTTAACAGAACAAATTTGACGAGTAGCAGACACTCCTTTGTCGGTCCTCGCGGCTCTTTGAAAGTGAGTGTATTGAATTGTTTCGAATGACTCCTGATCAATCAGCTCAGCTTTGAGCATCGCTCCTATCAAATCTTCTTCTATCGTTCTCATTTGTGGATTCCGTTGCATGCCATAATAATCTTTACCTAAATACCCAAGTAATAGAGCGAAGTTTCTTTTTTTTATACGCTCTGTTTTTTTTAATTTTTTTGGATCGTTATCGTCGTCGTTATCCGTCAAATGTCTTTTATTATTCTCCTGTATACTTCCATCTGATGATTTGATGGTTTGTTCATTTGGAAACATTTTGTTTACGTGTGTCGAATCTAACGAAATTATTCAAAATATAATTCGCTGAAATTAGCAGGAATATTATAAACAGATAAATTGTTCCGTCACTTACAAAACGAATGAAATTTACTTTTCAGATCAAAATTTTTTACTATACGAAACATTGATTTACTTTATGTTTTTATACTTAAA
This sequence comes from Microplitis mediator, assembly GCF_029852145.1. Taxonomy (NCBI): domain Eukaryota; kingdom Metazoa; phylum Arthropoda; class Insecta; order Hymenoptera; family Braconidae; genus Microplitis; species Microplitis mediator. Next base: position 4,371,828 of record NC_079969.1, on the reverse strand, counting down.
TTATTGTATTCCTTTTTAAGATACTGGACAGATAATTTACACGGCCCGCATGATTTTAAATTGAAAACATTAATGCTGGTTAACCTCAAAGAAAATTAACCTAAACGTTAAAATGCATTGGTTATAAGATACTCAAAGATGGGAAATCGATGAGAATTAAATTGACGTCAGGTTTGCAAAAGAAAAGTTTGCTTTAATTTGATGACAAATTGTACCAACTATGAGATCCCTAGCCCAGTTTTTTTTTAGCAAAAGTTTACTTTTCAAACGTTTGAATTTTTCAAATGTCCGTCAACTTCGGGCTTTTCCGTTGTACGAAAATTTGCACACTTGCTATACAATTTGACGTAAATTTACCACTCGAATAAGAACGCAAATTCACTTAAAAAGTTGTATACAAATTGTTGTCAAAAACGGAAAAGCCCAAAGTTGACGGACATTTGACGAAAAATTTTTAAATTTTCGGATTTTTTTTTCAAAAATTCAATTTGAGTAAAAACAAAACTAAAAAAATACACAGGTAGAAAATTTTAAAAAACTATAGGTGCAATTTTTCAAATATTTTTGTTTTTAATTATGATACTGAAGTTAGCAGACGTCTAATAAGTTTTGAATTTTTTTTATTAGGCGGTAAACTATAAAAAAAAATATTTGGAAAAATTGCACCTGTAGTTTTTCAAATTTTCTATCAGTGCATTCTTTTAGTTTTGGTTTTTTTGCAATTGATTTGTAGACGAAAAAATCCGAAAATTACTAATTGTCTGCTGACTACAGGATCATTTTTAATTTATTGTTTTTAAAAAAATTCAAAAATTATTAAACGTCAGATAACTTCAGTATGACCGTGAAGTTAGCCGACACCCGCCATTTTAAAAATAAAAAAGCTTATAACTTTAGAAAAAAAAAAAATTTTCAAATTTAAAAAAAATGCTCGTGTAGATTTTTCAATTTTCTGGACGAGTATTTTTATAAAAAGATCAAAAAATAAATACTCGAGGTACAATTTGAAATTAAATTTTAAGATTACTTATTTTGTATTCAAAAGGTTTTACAAACCTCATTACTTTTTGATTTTTATATATATTTATTTTTTTTTATTATTGTTAACAGTGTATAGCATATTTATGCCTTTTACACTTCTTGCCTTTAATCGCAATCGCTACCTTTTTCTATTCCCTCCTCTTTTTTTCATGCGGCTGTGGACCGACTTGTGCTTCTGTACTGCATCATTACGTGATGCCCTATACCCCACCTTTTTGCCGTGGGAGTATAGCGGCAAAGGGAAACCACAGAGAAAACCTTTTGCCAGTACAGCTGTCATTTTTCGGAGCAGGTGAAGTTCCAGTGATCGATAAAATTCCCATTTTACCGATCACTGGCTCTTCAGTCCGCGCCTAGCGCACAGAGACGTCCGATCAAGCTCAATGCATGGCTAAGCGGTCACCCAGCCAAACAGTAACCACGCTCGGTGCTGCTTAACTTTGATGATCGCCCGAGCCACACATGAACCGATCGGCTGCCTCTGCCCCTGATTTTTATATATAATTTTTCGAAATCTACACGAGTATTTTTTTTATTTTTCACTTTTCCAATTTTTTAATCTGGAAATTAACCGTTTTCGAATAAAATGTCTTGTAATTTAAAAGAAAACAAAAATTTTGAAATTTCGAAAAAATACTCGTGTAGAGTTTTCAATTTTCTAAACGAGTATTTTTTTTAAACGATCAAAAATACTCGAATTGTTATTTTAAATAAAAATTCATAAATTTACAATTAATCAAAAGCTAATTGGTTTTTAAAATTTATAGTCGGAGGCTCCCGTATTTATGACTACGAGAGTGTACTTAGGACAGAATTAAAAAGCTTTGACGCTGTTTACAAATTTTGAAATTTCCACTTTACATGCTAAATGAAAGGAAAAATTTCAAATTCAATTAGCGAGTTCTTAAAATTAAAATTAAGGGCTCAAATTTTGTGGGAAATTTTTTTTTTATGTCTAGAACAATATTCCGTCAATGGAGCAAAAAAAAAAATAGTCGTTTCAAATGAGCCACCCTACACGGAAAGAAAATTATGGGAAGTTTTGCTATGCATTATGGGAATGGTTCCCATAATGGTATGGGAATAGTACCTACACTACTATAGGAATGGTTCCCATATATTATGGGAACCATTCCCATAATAGTATAAGAATAGTTCCCATACCATTATGGGAACCATTCCCATATCATTGTGGGAACCATTTCCATAATGGTATGGGAATCATTCCCATAATGGTATGGGAATCATTCCCATACTATTATGGGAATGGTTCCCATATTGGTATAGGAACTATTCCTATAATATTATGGGAACTATTCCCATAATGTTATGGGAACCATCCCTATAATATCATAAAATTTTTTTTTGCACAATAGTGTAGAAATTTCCCAAAATTTGAATTTTCTTGAATGTTTTGTGCTGACAAAAAATTCTTGTTAAAAATTTTAATGTTTTTTTGCCAAATACGATTTTTTTTTTCAATCTTTGAAATTTTGTTTTTATGTTTAATAATATTTCTGTGTATTGTAGAAGTGATTGCCACGCACTTCTTTAAAATAATTTTTTCATGATAATATAGGAACCATTCCCATAAATTATAGGAATGATTCCCATAATATTATAGAAAGCATTCCTATAATTATAGGAATCATTCCTATAGTATTATGGGTATCACCCCTATAAATTATAGGAATGATTCCTATAATTATGGGAAACATTCCTATAATTATAGGAACCGCTCCCATAATTTATGGTCGTAATTCCTATGATGGTATAGGAAAAAATTTCACAAAATTATGGGATCCGCTGCCATAATTTTCTTTCCGTGTAGTCTATATTTTCTATGGGATTTTTATGGGATTTCCAGAGAATTTAACTTGCGATGATTCTATTTTTTTTTTAAACTCCAAGTGCTGGGTCTATATTTTCTATGGGATTTCTATGGGATTTCTCTGGGATTTCCAGAGAATTTAACTTGCGATAATTCTTTTTTTTTTTTAAACTCCGAGTGCTGGGTCTATATTTTCTATGGGATTTCTATGGGATTTCTCTGGGATTTCCAGAGAATTTAACTTGCGATAATTCTATTTTTTTTTTACAACTCCGAGTGCAGGGTCTATATTTTCTATGGGATGTCTCGGGGATTTCCAGTGAATTTGACTATGGGATTTCTATGGGATTTCTCTGGGATTTCCAGAGAATTTAACTGGCGATTTCTGAGACTCTTTCAATCGAAAGTACTAGAGAATACTGGAGGAAAAAAAATATTAGAGTCCTAGATTGAGCAATCTTCATCGAAAAAAAAATTTCTCACCATAAATATGAGCTCTTAATTCCAATGCAAAGTACTTGCCATTAGATTTCAAAGATTTCTCATTTAAAATACACGTAAATTAAATTACTTTTTTTTGTAACTTTCTAATACTCAGCTGCGTTTCATGATATCAAGGCGGTTTTGGTCGCAAATTGTAGGGCATTTGGTGTTCTTCAAAAGTGCCCATAGTTACTTAGCTGTAATTCCAGCTGTTTCACTTGTGTCCGTTGCGGAACTCATTTTTCGTATGAAATTGACCTTTATTGGCTTGCAGAACATAAACCAATGAAAGTACATCAAAAATGTTGATAGAAATTTTATAGGAAATTTTATTCCCTTCGAAAAAAGTCCTACGAGTCAAGTCGCTAAAGTCCGAGTTATAATCGTGTTAATAATTTGAAAAATATAATATAAAAAAAAAATTATAATTGATATTTTCATTAATTAATTTTTATTTAAAATAACAATTCGAGTATTTTTGATCGTTTAAAAAAAATACTCGTTTAGAAAATTGAAAACTCTACACGAGTATTTTTTCGAAATTTCAAAATTTTTGTTTTCTTTTAAATTACAAGACATTTTATTCGAAAACGGTTAATTTCCAGATTAAAAAATTGGAAAAGTGAAAAATAAAAAAAATACTCGTGTAGATTTCGAAAAATTATATATAAAAATCAAAAAGTAATGAGGTTTGTAAAACCTTTTGAATACAAAATAAATAATCTTAAAATTTAATTTCAAATTGTACCTCGAGTATTTATTTTTTGATCTTTTTATAAAAATACTCGTCTAGAAAATTGAAAAATCTACACGAGCATTTTTTTTAAATTGGAAAATTTTTTTTTTTTCTAAAGTTATAAGCTTTTTTATTTTTAAAATGGCGGGTGTCGGCTATCTTCACGGTCATAACTTCAGTATCTTAAAATTGACAGCAAGTTGGCGAACTTGCTGTCAGGTTGGCTACTGGGGAGCTCAGCAGTTCAAGGTACAAAAATAAAGTGAAGTGGAGTAAACCTGTGCCTTTTGTTATTGTTGCTCAGTAGCTTTAAATTGTCAAAATTGTGAAAGTGCGCAGTTGGAAAAAATAAATGAATTTAAATTCAAATATACAAACACAAGGAATTTAATTTTATCATCATTCTCAAATATATAAATATAAGTATAAGTAAGCAGAGGTTAAGTTATTGTTCTATACAACCCATTTTATGTCAATGTCATGAACACTACGAATTAATACACATCACTGTTGATTTTCCTCTGACAGCTCAACTGTCATTCGCGAAGCCGCGAAATTTTATAAAATTTAAAAACAAATTTATTGTCAAGATGAATGTTTCAAATTCCGTGGATAATTTTCCATTGCCCATCAAAGATATGCCCGAGTCCTGGTTCAGAGATGAGCAAATGAATGCGATGTTCGCAGAATTTCGTAGTCGTTCCGTAAATCCCCAAGATTGGGATTCTAAATATAAATTTTGGCAGGAATTAGTGTCAAAGTGGCTGAGCTTTAACAATAAATGCAGTTTCACAATGACTGATCTTAAATCGACATTTAAAAGAAAAGGATGTACGCCTCTATGTTTAAAAACTGTCCTTGAAGAATTACACAGGAATCGGGAAATTGTCACGGAAGATGAATTTTTGTATGACCAAAATTCTTGGACCTCTTGGCTAGTCGACACCGTTGTTAAGAAACCAGTAGTCTGGTCTTTTTCGAAACTTAAAAATTATTTTGTCACCAGTGTTCCTCTCAATTCAAATATCCGGTATATTCATTTGAAAACAGTCAAAGAATTAGCAGATACGATACTTGGTTTGTCATCGAATGAAAATCCAACAATTTTGTCAGTTCAACAAATAACGGAAAAATGCAGAGTAATTTGTGATAACAAAAGTTTGTCTGAAGAAAATGTTAAATTGGCTTTACTATGGATTGGAAGATACAAAAGTAGTCAATTAAATATTCAAGGCAATCATGTGTGGGATTGTCTTTTAAAAATAACGCCGACTGGCATCAGTAATTTGTCTGAAATAGAGGAGGGTTTGTATAAAATAAGAGAAAGTGAGAAAATTATTTTAAAAAGGATAGAGGAATTAGAAACTGAACGTAATGAAAATTTAACGAAGGTAAAGTCTTATATAAGCAATGGACTTAAAGAGGTGGCGAAAACTTACTTGAGAAGAAAACATGAACTTGATAAAAGAATAGAGAAACATTCTGTTACGCTACAGAATCTTCAGAGCTTGAAATTAAACATTTCTGACGTGCACTCTAATTCAGAAGTTCTACATGCTTATAAAAAAGGCAATGAGATACTGAAAAACTGCGAAAATACTGGACTATCTGCGACGAATGTTCAAGATACAATGGATGATATGCATGAGGTAAGAAGACTTAGACTCATAATGTACCTGAAGATCGTAACGTTTTTCGCGCGACGAAAATAAAAAAAATTTATGTAATTTTACGAGTAGTTTCGGGCGAGGGTGGCCTAAGATTTACGGCTGACATACCAGCATTTGTAGGCAAAACATTTCAGAAATCTTCCAGTACATTTCTTACTTTCCTAATTTTTTTTTGTTGCGCCAAAAAAATTCCGATCTTCAGGAACACGATTCATAATGATACAAATTTTACTCTATTGTTCAAACAAGCGGACAAATAGATGATTTTTAAAAATAAAATTATAAATTTGTTTTAATAAATATTTTTTTTCTTAGATAATTGAAGAATTGAATGACATTCAGAAAGTACTGTCGGAACCTGTAAAAATTGATGAATCAGATCAGGATCTAGAGGAAGAATTAAAAGAGTTAATGAATTCTAATTCTGATAATGAACCGCTGCCTTCAGTGCCTACTTCTGAAATCTCTGATCTTGAAGAAAGATTATCGGATTTGCGTTTTCCAGGTTTGTTTATTTTTAGGAGAATTAAATTCATATTACTGTGAATAAAAATATAAATTTTTACACTTATGGACTCAAATGAAATGAAACTCGATTGTAATTCTTACTAGGGTAGTTTGGGATCTAAAACTTTCAAACCTAACTCTATTTTTAGTAGATTTCATAGAAATCTAACTTTTGTATTTGTCTTTATGGTGAATTTTCCAAAGAACTTTGTCATAGAGCTAGGAGTCTGGTACCACGGGGCCTTTTCAAGCCCACTGCGACCAGAGTCTCTTTATTTCCTGAGATGGGAGCAGTGTTTGGCGCGAGAGAGGTAGAACTCGTGGTGGCTGTGGTTAGATACCACGTGCAATGAGGATTTTTGATTATACCTCCGGTTAATGTCCACCTTAGTCGTCACTTGATTATATTTTTCGACAGAGTATCGTCTGGGTAGAAGATGGGGATGCTACGCAACGCGAGTATGTCCAAAAGGGCGAGGAATCGACTTCCGGTCGGCGGAGGTGGACTTCGGTCCCGTTACATAAATTTTTTTTTTTTTTTTTCATTATCACTCACAACTCTCCGCTTCTTCGTATTTGATGACTTAGTCAAGTGAAGACAGCTGAAAATTGAACTAGTCTACATGTTCAATTCGGCTGCCCGATTTCAAAACACAGCAAGGGACAAATTTTTCAAAATCGATACTTTAGTATTTTTAGTTCTAGTGAAGTCTTGTGAACATGATTCAATACATATTTAAAAAATTTTACTTTTGTCAGTTACTGTTTTTTTTTTTTTATTGAGCAGCCGAATTGCTTTTGCACAGTTGATTCACTCACGCAAAAGTCATATTTACATTTTATATTTTTTTTTTTGCGTTCATCAACATTTAAAATATACCTACATAGTCGTTTTGCCCCACTGTTGAATCTGTATCAAATTCTTCTCATTTTCCTTAAAAAATCTGAATTATTTAAAACAAAAATACAGTTTATTAACTTCAGCACTAAAAATACATTTTATTAATGTTATTTCTATTTATAGAATATCCCGTGCCTCCACAACCAAAAGTTTCTTCTACGAGCCACAGTGTCAAGACTTTATTGTGAATGAATTATTTTCTTCGTTAAAAAAATGAAGTAATTAACAGTTCATATTTAAATATATTTTTGTATACTAACATAGTCAATTATTAAATATTAAAATTAGCTGTAAGTTTATTCAATTAATATATATTTGATGCATAATTTACTCAATGAGTGGACTTATTGATATTTATATTAAAATTGGACTGGGATTTTTTCCCGTGTACTTTATTTGGATTGAAACAAAGAAAATACATAAAAATAATGTTTGTTTTTTTAAATTAATGGTCAGTTAACATGATGCGCGATTAATATGAGACTTACAATAAAAAAATGTAATTCTGACAAGGATATAATGAAGTCAAAACAAATTCAGTTGATGAAAACCAGGCGTTTCTGTTTTGAGTAAAAAAAACTGATGATTGTCAAGCCGCTCATGCACAATAGTCTGAACTTGGCTTGTTTTTGTTGGCTGAACAGGCGTTAAAACTCATAATTTCTATGCAGGAGGAACGGGAAAAGTTATCAAGATGTTACTTTACATGCCGGAATGTTTTTATTAGTTTCAAGTTTGAAAATGATGTCTTGTATCCACGATATATGACTAGAAATTTTAGTGTAGAGTGAATAAAGATGGCTGTTGCAAGTGCGAGAGCCTCCAGATATTTTTGAACCGATGCCTACACTAACAATGCCTCGAATATACCAAAGTCCTCGTTCATTGAAGACTAGACCACCACCACTATCTCCATCACAAACCGAGGAGCCTTTTAAACAAAATTTATTACAAAAATAATGTAGTAGGATATCCTGAGAAAAATATTCACATACCATTTGTATATCCGGCACAAAATTTGTCAACTGTGATAAATTTTTCAGCATCAGACGACACACTCGCTGACTGACATTGACTTAGAGGTACAACTGGAAGAGTTATGGACTGTAAAATACCACTCGACGGACCCATTTCCGTCCTCCCGAATCCTGCAACGCTTCCTAATTTCCCAACATCTATAGCCGCATGGTCATAAACTGTAGTATCAAGACAAATCGGTACTAAAATTGATGTAAACGTAAACGGTTTATCAATTTGTATGATGGCAATATCGCGCGCATAATTTCCTTCGAAACCCAAGTAATTACAATCGATTAAAATCTTTTTGACCTGAAATGAATAATTACAATTATAATTTAAGATTCTTACTTTCAGTAACGGATACAATTTTCGATAAATTCTAAGCTTATATCGATTCACAGTGGGAATTCCCGTAATATATGGCGAAAAGACCGCAAAATTGAAGGTAGAAAAACTATTTTACAATAGACCGTAGTTAAATCCACGATAAAATAAGAAAAATTATACCGCTAATTTAATTAGAACATCAGTTAATTAACTCTTTTAACTGGTACAGCAAACTCAGATACCGGACATTTAAATAAATGAGTTTTTTTATAAAAGAAAAACTGTAAATTAATATTTGTTTGATGAATTACTTACATTTCTTTTCTGTACAACTCGTGAATCATGGAGTAGACTATTAAAATCTCGAAAAATATTTCCTGCGGCAATAGAAAATTTTCCGGGATCCTCGACTGTTTTTATGACTTCATCGTAAACGCAATGAGCGGCTGTTATTAATAAATCATTTTGTATTATCGTTGAACCACAAATAAACTTTTTTTCCCCGTTAGCAGAATCAGATTTATATAAAGACGCATGCCAAGGGAATTCTGTGATATTGGGGCGTCTTCCATTAACAATTAAAGGTTCAAGGCTTGAAGGAGCCCGTACACCGCACACTATAATACGGACAAAAAAACACGATTTGTTAAAAGATTTTGAACTTTCGGGGAAAAATACTTAAATTTCATCATATTATCTAGAAACTATAATCCTACACTAATGTTTTACATAAAATCTTAAAGTTCCCTATCCAAAAATTCCCATAGATTCCAATCGAATGCGACAAAAACCGCATAGAAACCAATACAGTCTACATATAGGATTCTATGCGGGTTTTGTCGCAGTTGAGTGGATTCTATGGGAATTTTTGTATAGGGTTTGATAGAATAAGGCATAAAAATAAGTAACTACAGTTTCAAAACGTATAATGTATTTTAGGCCACCGATTTTAAACAGTTTTCGATGGTTTTATAAAAACAGCTGACTATTGAACGAAAATCTTCGGAAACCAGAGTTTTCAATACGAAATCGGGTAATATTAGATTCTAATAAAAACCTAAGGCTGCTTTTGATACTACAATAAATTATAAGGAAACAAAAAAATGCTCCTCGCTCGGCATGAATGTCAGAAAGATGACATAATTTATTTAGATTGTCTGATATTCATGTCGAGCGGGTCGCCTTCGGCTCGGGAAGACAATTCATCCTGGCCTGCATTCAATTGTTTCGTCCCTTGTTACTTAATATACTATAAAAATATAACTAAGAAAAAAACAAATGAATAAATTAAACATTTTCGAATGTATTTTCAGCTTGTAAATGATTTTTTATATTTATAATAATTAACATAAACTTCTTTTATAACAAATTTATAATTAAAAAAAATAATATTGCTAATATATATACAAATATTATTATTCCGTAGATATGATAGAAAATCATCAAATAGTATTTCCCTAATTTCTAAAATATATAATTCTACGCATTACAAGATTCGAATGAAGAAATCGGCTTTTCTTCTATTAAAAATTTAAAAAAAGCCGCGTTTACTAATTCTTCTATCAATTTGATCATCATTGGCAAATTGTATATCAGTATTAATTATAATTCTATCTCTTAAAACCGTAATAGTGTTCGATATAGAATTATAATTATATTTATCATTACTTTCATACTTTACTACTGTACCATTAGCGAATATATTAATAACAAGCGAACCTGGGATACAATGGATTGGTTCAGGCTCCCATTGGCCTCTAGCATTACATCGGACAGAGTCCCTTTGGAGACCAAGTACTGCCGCATCTTGACGATAACTATTACGGCATGATATCTTAGCAGTGGTTTGTGGAGGAACCGGTGCTTCACAGGATATCCATCCGTCATTATAAGTACATTCTGCAATAGTTGATGCTGAACTCAACGGCTTACAACGAATTTCTAGTAACAACAAAAATATACAATAATATAGTCTGTAGTTAATTAAATTAACTTTGAGTACAATGACTATCCCCGTGGGAAAAAATTAATTAGTCGTTTAAAAATTATACAAACCACCACACTCTGGTTCGCCGGACCATTTACTTTTCAGGCCACAAAAAATATCACCGGAACTTTTTAACTCGTATCCAGGGTTGCAAGTATAAACTAAATGTGTTCCAGGTACCATAGCAATACTTTCGTTTGCATCGCAATGGTCATTACTTTGACACTGTGATTTATGTAATTTCCATCTTCCGTTTTGCGGTTGTTTTGGTGGAACACAAGGAGATTGCGACTGAGTCCAAGGCTGTGAAGTTGTACGAACTGTTTGTCTTATCGGCTTTTCAGTTGTTGAAGTACTTATTGGTTTTTCTTCATTACATAAAATGAAATCTTCATCAGAACCATCTACGCAGTTTCGGATTCCATTGCACTTCATATCTCCATCAATGCATGCACCATAAGCACATCGGAATGTAAATTTCGGGCATCTAGATACGCGAAAATTTGATTCTTAGTTACCAGATTTGAAACCGAGCTTACTATCCTAGTTAAATACTATGAGTAAAAATAATGATTTGAGATACTCAAATCTATGTCTCTTGCAAATCTTACAAAACTGATATTTTATTTTTGCAAGATTCTTCCCTAAAATTTTCTAACCCTTATAAGATCTTACATGATTATAATTTTATTCTTGTATTATTTTTTGAATCCTGGCTCAAAAGCATACGAGATTCACGTGCGAAACTTACAAGACTTTTACATCATCATCTTTTTTGTAAGAACATACAAAATCTCATAAGTTTTCCTATAAGATCTTACATAAGAATCTCATTTGCTTAGAGGGCATAAGACCCAAAGGTCTTACTGTTACTAAAAAATAAATTTATACAATAATTCTTTACTCATTGGAACTGCAAGCTGTCGAAGTTTCATCAGATCGATCGCTACAATCAGGAGAACCATCACAAGCCAATGCTTCATCAATGCACTTTCCATTATTGCATTTAAATTGATTGACTCCACAGTTTGAATTCACCACAGACGTATTTTTAGTCGAATCATGACATCTTGCTAGTTGTTCATCAGTCTTGTCTACGCAGTCGTTTATTCCATTGCATACTGCATCTCCGTCAATGCAGGCACCATAACTACAGCGAAACGCGTATTCTGGGCAAATTATTTCAGGTTTTAAACATTCAAGTTGAGTTTCATCACTTCCATCTAAACAATCCTGTTTCCCGTCACATAAAAATTCTCCAGCGATACATTGTTGGTTTAAACAACGGAACTGATTGAGTCTGAAATTTTTTCGAATACTCGAGATTAAAGTATTTTGCAAAAATTTCGGTAACTACTTACGCACAAGGCTCTTGACTACCATGAGAAAATTCAAATAGTCCCCAGACTCTTATAATTACTAATACACAAATCAAATTCATTATTTACTTATCATTAGACAGCTTTCAAGTGATTCGGGTCAAGCGACAATATTTATCAATGGAATGCTCTTCGAGTTCAAGGGCGTATGATAAACTCACTTAACTCGTTTTACGAGTCGTTTTTAGACTTCACTATGCAGTATTCTTAATGTCGTTTAAATTAATGATTTGTTCAATTTTATGAATTTTAAAACTATTCGAATAATCTAACTTTTAGAAGAATACGATAAATTTCTTAAATTTTTTCTGAGAAGAAATAAAGTTTAAAAAATAAATAATGCGCGCATTGTCTTTTTTCTCAGTAGTATTTTTAAAAGTGATTTTTTCTGAAGTGTTTTATCAGATATTTAAATAATGAAAAAACTTAATTAGAATAACAGTTTCGCGATAAAAATCTGTACGATACCTGATTATTTTAAGAGTTTGTCATATGGCTTTTGCGCTGATATAATTAATGACTGATAGAATATCTATGATACGAATTTTAAAGCAAACTCTGCTAATGTCAAAAACAAGGAAAAAAATTGCAAAGACGTCATCATGAAGTGGATGAGATAATATCCTGTATGTATACATATACGTGTGGTGTTGCCTCAGAGGATGATCGATAATCGATTCGGCAACTTTCGTAGCCGGATCGATTACAGTCGATTATCCTTTATATTTATTTTTTATTTATATTCATTCATTAGTCATTCAGAGTTTACAAGTGAGACTGAGTACACGCACCCTTGCTTTGGATTTCTACTCTGTACTAAAATTACTTATCTCTGTTGGTGTTATGTTATTTGCTAAATAAAATAGTATTTATATAATATGTTAATTTAATTTATTTATTAAATGACTTATCCTTTAAATTAGTGACCCTACTTGATGAACCTATCACGTGTTTGATGTCTTCCGCATTCATATTTAGTGCGCAACATCGGCTTTGTTGGTTGATGAGCATCACTATACGAAAGAAGAATGCGCCCATTTAGGTAATTTCTTGAAGAAAAATTAATTGAAGCTTTTATTTTATTAATTTAAATAATTATTATTCGTGATTTAGGTCCAGTTGCATGCGCAAGACCCTAATGGAATATTTTGGACACCATACGTTACCGAATACAGGGATCTCGACAATTTCGAAAACCGAAAATTTACATTTATAGACTTTTCTCAAAGGGTCCGACGTTTTTCATCTTTGGAAAAAGTGAAAGTTGCTTTTCTTTTACAAAAGGGAACACAACGCTTACCCATATTCTGTATAATTTTTTAATTTTTCTGAAATCGAATATATATGATAATCATGCGACACTTGTAGCTACTCCAAAACACATATGTAACTGACAAATATACTGTATATTTATTATGGTCCGACATTTATATGATTTATGGAAATCATCATGAAATTGATTATAAATTTGAAAATTCCTTGGGTTTTTTTTTCTAAATCACTCTAGAACAAATTTTTTGTCTTTTTAAATTTGACATTTAAAAATGTGCGCTCGACCAAATTCGCTACTATGCTGCTCTCAAGCGGAGAAGTTTGGAAAAACGGAACCCCATTGGATAAGAAATTACCGGCTAAATTTACTAGCAAATTTTGCGGTCAACTTTCTGTAAATTTGCACTAGGTATAGAAACTTATGCAGTTGAAAAACTGAACGACTCAAGTTGATGTATATTTGCCATCAATTTGAAGGAAAATTTTTTGAGTCTGGAAAGTAAAATTTTCCGGCTGTGGTCATGCAATTGTGTAGAGTTTCCAAGAATGGAAAATTCTTGTACCAGGCATTTATGGCGCCATAATGTGTAAATCAGACGAAGATAACCAATGTCACTTTCTCGGTAACTTAACTATCTACGAGTGATGAAAGTCATTATTTGTATATATTATGAATTTCGTTCTTAACCAATAAATAAGCGAATTTAATTGTTTTATTTACTTTACTCGGAATATCAACAAAACTAATTCAAAAATTTCAATGGTTATTTAAATTTCAATAATGGCTCATGAACCTGTATCAAATTTCGTTCTTAAAAATAATTCAGCGCTTAATCATGTGGATATAAAACCAAATATTTTACAAAAAGTAAGTGAATTTATAAGATAAGAAAAATTTTGTGTATATTAGAAGTGTTAGAAAAATTTTTTTGCATGTCTTTCGATATTAACATTCGCACAAAAAAAAAAAACCTGAAAAACAGTCAACCTGGAGACCGGCACCAAAGCTTTCCGCTGTCATTGAACTAAAAGAGTTCGCCGTTAAAATTGTTTTTGGGGTCCAAAATAAAAGTTTGAAAATGTACACTCTAAATACTGTTCTGTTACTTAAAGAAATAATATACAAATACGAAAAGTAGATGATAATAATTCATAGTCTTATAAGTTTCGTTGAGACCAGTACTGTTAATTCAAGGGTCAGCCCCGCCCGCTAATTCTTGTAAGAAAAATTCCTTAATGGATTATGTAAAAAACCTTGTAAGAAAATAGAACAGGAGTCCTATAAGATCCTTACAAGAATCCCATTATCTTCAACTTACTCCTTACAGAAATCCTGTAATATCTGAACAGGAATCCTATAATATTCTCACAGGAATCTTATAAGATCCTTATAGGAATCCCATTCGCTCAAACTTACTCCTTACAGGAATCCTGTAATATCTGAACAGAAATACTATAATATTCTCACTGGAATCCTACAAGATCCTTACAGGAATCCTCTAAGTTCCTTGAGTTTAAATATTGTTTTCAAAAAAGTTTTGTAAATGACAGTTACAAAAACTTTTCAGCATCATATTGATTTTTCTTAAGATTTTCCATGCAGATTTATAGATAATCATTTAGTTTTGAGCATGATCAATATACATTTTACACTGATCAGTTTGCTAAATAATACTGACCAAAATCTGATCCCTGGTGGAAATTGTTCGGACTTTTCTCTGAAAAACTCTGAAAAAGTCTTTAGAACTTTAGAACTGAGTTTTTCAGAGAAAATTCCGAAAAATTTACACCAGGGATGAAATCCTAAAGGTCTTTTAAAATCAGGTCCCTACATATTTATAACATATATACGAGTGCAGCAGACATCAGTCAAATTTAAAATTATAAATAAATAGAGTAATTAATTTTTAAGAAAAATATTCAAAAAAAAAATGCACTTGTTAATTTTTTAATTTTTTAAATCCGCATTTTTTTTTTAATTTAATTTTATTAATTATTTACTCATTTATTTATAATTTTAAATTTGTCTAATGTCTGCTACATTCACACTCATACATATATCCGTATATATGTTTGTGTAAATTACACACACATACATGCAGTATATGTATATTTAATACTGCTAGTCCATAAACGGATTATAATAAAATAATGTGACTTTGTAACGTTCTATTAATTCATGAAATCACTTCACCGTTAATCCCAACCAAAATCTGCGATAAGAAGTTTCTCTTAAAAAATTTCTATTATATGATTTAGATAATAAATGTAACATCCTAGATCTCCAGTGTTATAAATTACGTTTTCTTTTTGGAAAAATTCTAATAACTTCTTTTGAAGTTGAAGTTGTAGAAAGAATATTTTTTTTTCCCATAAAAATCCTAAAAAAATATGTCTGTTTTACAGATTCAACCATTGAAGCGGATCTTTCACCAGCCCAATATCCTAATTACACTCATGCCGAATGATTCGAGTGACGTTTTGTCAGAAAATTATAAAAATAGTGAGAATTCTGAAAATATTGAACAAAATGAGGAGGCAAATTTTTTGCCATCGAAAAAATTTGGAAATTCTGAAATAACATTACTACCAATAAAACGGGAACAAAAATCTTGTGGACACTATGAACCCTGTGAAAATATTACATGTGATGTAAATGTCCAGCAGTATGTAGATCATCAGGGATCATCACCAATGTTAGCTACTAGTATTGACGACTCAGAAATAAATGCCAAGGTTTCAAAACATTGTGATAATTCACGATGTGATGCTCTAAGTATTGAACACAATCGTTGTCGAAGAGCGATAATATGTCTGTATCGTTGTGATAAATCTAGTGCATGTGATATCTGTGGGGTGATTTTAAAAACTCGAAAATCTCGATTACATCACGGAAACTGTAAGCGGAAAAACGAATATCGGCACAATCAAGTTGATGGCGCCCAGATATTGAGAGAAAGAATGCGGGAACGAGAATTGCAAATAATGGAAGCGGTACGAGCCAGAAAAAATGATTACAGTGATCCTATCACTGGTCCCAACAAAGCTATAGAAACATTAAAAAATAATTCTGAGCTTATTGTGATACCTAAGAAGATGGCGCCCATACATCAGTCCACTATGAATCAACAAATTACTACTAATCTAATGACAAATCATTTTATGAATGGAACTCCACAAACTTTTGATGATTTTCCGCCAAATATTCCCATCATATCAATCCAGAAGCCTCATTTGCAAAAGAATACTTCGAACAAACAATCGGACGCGGGTAATACCAACGATACTTTGAATCAGTCGAAAGTGGGCACGAATGACGCGGGAAATAATCAGTACATAATTACTACAATATCTCAACCAAATGTGTCTCAATCCTTTACAATAAACGACTGGGTAATGGGTCAGCCGAAAATAACTTCCGGAACTCAGTTGCAAAACCCGTACTTTGTGCCAGTCAGAGTTATTCCCATTACTAAACTTAAATCTGAGCCTTCTCTGCTTCATCAAACTCAGGGAATCCCAAAATTTTGTATAATTGCAGACAATACTTCAGCATCTCGATCATTGTTCAATGGATCGGCTATTACGAGTGTCGACTCATCTCTTGACCCGAAATCAAAATTACTACAAAAGTCTCTATCGTTAAAATCCACTCCGTTAATTACAATTAAGCCAAAAATAACGGATGATACATTGTTGAATAACTCCTTCAAAACTTTTCACAATGATCTTATTCTTAGTCGCAGAAGAAAAATCGAACAAAAACCTTTCGAGTGTCAATACTGTTCAAAAAGATTTCTCACTGATTGGTATTTTAAATTGCATATAAGTAAACATAAAGGTGAATTAAAAGTTAAGTGTAGTACTTGTGATATGGCTTTTACGAATAACAATGATTTGAAAAAACATATAAGTAATGAACATAAAGATACTGTTGAAACGTGTAAAAATTCAGACAGTGATATTGAAAAAGATAAAGAGGACGAACAAACTATTACTTGTGATGATTGTGAACAAGAATTTGACTCTAATATTGAGTTGGAAAAACATGAGTGCGGAAATTTTGAAGAAATAGTTTGTACAGAAACAAATTTAGATATTAATAGTAAAAACTGAAACACTAAACTCAAGTTATTGCAAAAAAGTGTAAGAAATTAAATATGTAAAATTTGGGAAATGAAATTTTTTGCAGAATATTAATTTTGTTAATTCCTAAGCATTAGGAAATGCAGGACGCCAGTAAAAAATCATGTTCAATTATTTTTTTTAATAATTTTGTAAATTATAATATTAATTCCCGGGTGGGAAAATTTGATCTGATTTTAGTCTAAGATTTTATTTGGACTAATGAGTCTGTCTTTAAATTTTTATAAAAATTTTAAGCTGTTTTTTGTCTAAAGATGACCGAAAACAGACTTAGAAAAATAATAGGCAGTAAGAGTCGGATTTTGATGTAGAGGTGACCAAAACCAGACTAAAAATGATTGAAAACAAGTCTGAGAATAGTCTAGATAACGAGTAGTGCGGGTAAAACTCGGTTAAATTTTACATGTTAATCGAATGCAAATAAAAAGTAAAATTGAATAGAAATGACTTAAAATTTTTATATAATTCAAAACAGATCAGTTTTCGACCCGGTTTGGTAAATAGACAACGAATTTTCATGAAAATATTTATAAATAGCGACTCAAATGATAAAATATATTGTAAATTCAGTCACAAAAATGTTATTTATAATGATTTGTTATTATAGAAATTTATTTTCATGATACCAGCATCGAAACTTGAAGTTTCAGGTTCTCTGCCGCCAGTGGAATCGCGTAAATTTTGAATGCCTTCAGTCAGCAGGCAGAAACAATTTTATTTACGTAAATGACAGTGCTGACTGTGATTAATTTTTTTTTAAATTAGAGTGAATAATAAATAGTATTTATAGTTCTGCTTAATTGTAAATTGCAAATGACAATTAACGCTTACGCTAATAGTCGGTCTTTAATTAATTTGTTCTGGCTGGCTGCAGACACTGAAACTTTAAGTTCCAATGCAGGTAATCATGAAAAGTTAAATGTGTAACTCAGGATGAAACACGATTTCAGACTGCAGGTGATGTCAGCCAACTTCACTCTGGTCTGAAATCGTTTTGTTTCATCCCTTGTCACACAATATACTATTACTTAACTAGTAACTTCATTAAATAATTTGAAGCTCAATATTTCGCCGACACTGCGATATTCGATGAGAATTTAAGAATACAAAGTTTATGTAAAAAAAAGTTAATTGTTTTCAATTCAAATTATATGGCGCCAAATAAAATTTTGTACGGTGTGCTGCTTTTCTATGCATTTAAGTGATGAAAAAGTTGAACAAAAGAAGTTACGAAAGTTTTCCACCATTTATTAATTAATATTATCCAACCTAGGCATTAATTAAGGGCTGGATTCTACATTCCTTGATTAGGAAAAAATACTAAAAACGATTTGAAAATTTTTTGAATTGTATTAAATATATTTTGATTGTAAATTTACGATATGGAATTATCCATTGAGGAAAAATTTTTGAAAATTTTACCCATATTGACAATTGCTAAAAAAATGACAATTAAAAGAACAAATTTTTGTAAATCGTGTTGTCCAGTTCCTTGTCGTTATTATGAATACGTTTTAATTTTTTTGACTTAAGCCAACCTATTTTGCTTATTCGTTCAGACAGTGGTCAATAGTCACCATTTAATATAATAATCATACCAAGAACTAAATCTACCTGTCGTCTCTGGCTACTGTCAGAGATAATTTTTCTTGTCACTGTAACTTGTATGGGGTAGAAACACCATTTGCGGACACTTAAGGCTGGGCTGTACTTAACAACTTCTCGAATTTTAGATTTCTATTAAATTATTAATTGATTATAATGACAGCGATTTTTTTTGCTTCCGAAAAAATGCATAAGACGAACTTCCTTGGAAGATTTTCATCATTTGGGTCCACAAATATTTAAACCGTAATTAGAAATCTAAAATCCGGAAATTCAGTCAGTACTGCCGACCCTTAAGGAAATTGATAACTTTAATCAAAATTCAAATATAATGACACATCACATAACGATAAAAATGATCACATAATGATACATCACACAATAATACATCACATGCAAACTATTATTGGTAATAAAACCATATGTTCATAAAAAATGTGATAATTACATAAACAGAAATATATATTTTAATCATTTGAAGAATATTTGAAATTAATAAAAAAAATTTTTTGTATACAACAATTTTGGGCAGCCTCACAAAGTGATCCATCAAATGTCTAAAATACTTATAATATTTTGCTCATGTGTTAAAAAAAATTATCAATTATCCACTTAAAGACTTGAAATAAAAATTGACGTTTCTACCTCATAAATTTATAGTTGAATTAACATTTACATACTTAAACAAAATTTATTATTTATTTCTGCAAACGTTCACAAATACTTTCAGATGTCAATAAATAAATGTATGAAAAACCCATCCAGTTATTAAACATTTTAATTTCCTTCCTCAATTGATGTACAAAATTATTGATATAAGAAACAAGTAATTGAATTTATACATTTCTTCAAATCTATTGGTACAAGTGTTTACATCTTAAATTAAATTTTATATTCGATCTAGGGCTTCGAGCATAATGACACTGTTTCCTCGAATGACCTAAAATAAATAAAATATTTTAAAATCATGGTTAATTTATATAAAATATTACTTTGAAGACATTCTCAGACAATGATCTTCACTTTTTAAAAATAGTCAATGACTTTGAGCTGTCAATTGTATCAAAATTATATCAATTACAAAAAGTTTCTATAATTTTAGTTGCTTTATTTTTTTTGTAAATTCATGTTAATGCGAATAAATCATGGAATTCCTGGTGGAAATTTTTGGGACTTTTCTCTGAAAAAGTCTTTAGAACTTTGAAAAAATCTTGAGAACTTTAGAACTGAGTTTTTCAGAGAAAATTCCGAAAAATTTCCACCAGGGATCCCGGCAAATATTTGAAAAAGTAGGAAGTACTGTCTGAGAAACCCCTCAGCTAACGATATTTGATACTTACCACCATGCCAATATTATTTTTAGACCCATCTTTGCATTCTTCTATACTTTCATCTATCACCATATTCATAAACGGATCAAAACCGCGAAGTATCCCAATCACGTGTCTCCCACCGTTCAATTTAACTGTAAGCAAATAAAAAATTTTCGTTGAAAATAATAATTCTTAACTTACCTACAACTTTAGAGCATACATATTTATATATATTTATTTTTTATCATGACTTACGTGATAATTTCTTATCCATGTATCTGAAAACAGAGTAAAAAAACATTGAGGTTAACCGGTAAAATAAAATTGTAATTAATAATTTGAATATTAATTGTAATTAATTGAACTTCATAACTTACTTTTTTAATTCTGGCGGATGTGCTTTACTCATTGTGTTTTCTTTGTATTTATTGAATTAACAACAAGACGTATCGTTTGAAATTTTTTCAAAACGTAATTACGAATACGATTACAAATTTTGTATATAAACGGATGTGTATACACACATAAATATAGCAAACCACAAAACTTTTCCTTTTACCCTAGATAACTAGATTTACTAAGCAAATTTTCTGTTTAAAAGTTTCGGTCAAGTTGCCGGCAATGATGTCAATTTCAGAATTTTTTTTCCACTAGACTTTCAATGGCCGTCTTGACTGTAAGTTAACAGAAAGTCATGGCCGAAATTTGACGTCACATGCCTGCGGAGTTGATGTTCAATTAAAGGAAAATTCGCGCATAAATGGTGCGCATCTGCGCATGCTCAAAAAAGAAAGCGACCAGTGACTTCTGTTTTCTCCAGATTTTTTGCCGCAACTTTCTGTCAACTTGTCTTCAAAAAGCAGCTGTAGCTTTATGACAACTCGAGGTCAATTGTACCCATATTGTAATCAAAAGTTCGAATATCTCATATTTGGCGACAGTTTGTCGTAGAGTTGAAAATTTTTGGGAAGTAAACTGGGCCTTAGGGGTAACTCGTAGTGGCGAATAAAAAATTTGGTAAAAATAATGGGAAAGCGGGTAATTATTGGACGGGTACTTATTTCCTAGCGGGTTTTTTAAATCGATTAAAAGGAATCGAATATGGGTTTCGGTTTAAATGCGAAAGAAAAACTTTTTAAAAAACCGTAACTGCACCAGTTTTTTTTTGGTTTACAAAATTTTTTTCTATTTTCGTATTTCAAAAGATCACATCAACAAAATCACTGAAATTTAAAATTCAAAAATAATAAAAACGCGCTTTTTTTCAGGAGACATAGAATTTTTCGAGATTTATAAAATGATTTAATTATCGATAGATTTTTTAATCGCCCTGCGTATAAGTAAAACTAATGATAATATATATAGAAAACAATTTAAATCCTAATATAGAATAAATAATTCTTTCGTTATCTAAAAATTATACATATTTATCTAATTACTGAAAAATATTTAAATTCATTTGTAACAAACTTTTCAGGAAAATATAAAGAAGGCCTTAAAATATCTTGTGCCGGACTATGAATTTTGATTTGTCTCATATGTGTATCCCTTCCATTTTGATGATTGCTGATAACTGCAATCTGAATCATGAAAGTACGTATTGGACGATCATTGATGTCTTTTATTGGTATGACTATCCATCCACTAGGTTCATTCAGATCCATTATTTCAACCTCTTGTAAATCATTGAAGTTTGTTCCAGCTCTGACACTTATTCTATTGGAAAATAATTTATTAGAAAATACTCGAACGGTTCGTAAAAGTTAATGAGTATGATTGTAGCAGACATGAGACAATTTATAAATTTTAACTAAATAAATAAATCAAAGTAATGAAATTTAAAAAAATGCGCGTACTGATGTTCCATTGATCAACTTACGCTTTATTTATAAATTCAAAAATTCAAAAAATTGCCACTCGTCATTTACATTCACACTCATAAAAGTTATTGTAAAAATTACCGGCTTGGTGTATAACTTTCATCCAATTTATAATCAGTGTATATACAAATGTCTTTAATGGTAGTTTTTTTTCTAAACTGAATATTTATAAGATGTGGTAATTGACCATCCGATTGCCAGTAAGTCTCAGTGATATTATCTCGTAATTGATCAACTCCGAAACCGGGTTTGCAACTTGACAGACTCCAAATTGCTTGATTTCCTACTTCACGAATTCTGCCAACTAATTCTTCTTGTACAGGATCGATTTCCCCTGTTGAATATAATTTAAATAAATTGAATATTTTAATAAATAGATTAACTCAACTTCAAATGTCTCATTTTATGATGATGCTGAAAGTAACTGACATTTAAAAATTTTGGTATTTTCAATTATCAAGTGAATTGTAATCATAAATATTTTTAAAAAATATAGATAAGAAAAATCTTCGTGATTTTTCAAATGGA
Source organism: Microplitis mediator (assembly GCF_029852145.1). Lineage (NCBI taxonomy): Eukaryota > Metazoa > Arthropoda > Insecta > Hymenoptera > Braconidae > Microplitis > Microplitis mediator. The sequence goes on along the minus strand of NC_079969.1, from coordinate 4,349,202 downwards.
TTTTAAAATTTTTCCGTTAGTATTTACTTTGTTTATTAAAATTAAAAATATATAAATTTTTTAAATGACAGCTACTTTCAGCATCATCATTTATTTCATGATTAAATACGATCTCTTAATTTAATTTATTTGCACAGAATATGCAAAAATAATTAATTGAATACGTGAACAAAAATCAATAATCTTAGCAAAAAATTTTTTTTTAATTTCAAATTATTTACCTCCACTATTAGTTTTTGTACTCATCGTGAGGTTATGTTGAAAACTAGTCAAGAATTATCAGTTTCGAATTAATGTTATGATGTTCTCCTCATTTGAACACTCGGAATCAGTCTTGGGAAACAAAAATTGATTTTTAAATTTTTACTTTATATAAATAACGTTTTTTTTTTTATTTAAGAAATTATTTTCATCTGTACGGTCATGGAGAGTTTTAAAATTATCAGTGTTATTAAAAATTGTGATACGTCTAGGGGTGGACGATATCTATCGATATTTCAACTATCGATGTTTTCTATCGATATTTTTTGGACAAGATGTATCGATACTCGATAATAAAAAACTAAAACTATCGATGTCATGATATCGATATTTTTTTTAATATCGCTCATCTCTACCCTACTTTTAATTTGAATCCTACGTCTTATTCTTAAGGGGTAACGGTAACTGATTTTCAATTCAATTTAATTCACGGACAAGCACTGGAAACATAAAATAGAGAGTCTTTAGCGTTTTTTAAAATCTTAACAAAGAGCTAGAAATTTCGTATTTTCAAAAATCCAAATTCGTCTCCGAGAAAAATTGTTTTAAAAATCTCATTTACTTTACGAGTGCAACAAAGACAGTTCCGTTTATTTTTCTTAGTGTGAGAAATAGGTCCGGTAGCGTTTCCCTTTAAAATGAGAGAGCTATAGTCTGTTTTCTAGAGAAGGGGCCAAAAAAATGGTAGAAGGAAGCGCTTGTCTACACTACCACAACTAAACTTTCACTCATACAGCCTTACAACGGACTTTAATCGTCTCTATCCCCAGATGACTCACCGATACTCCGAGCTGGGAAAGGGTTAAATAGATTTAATTGAAATTCAGATCGTTAACAGGAAGTAAATTCGAGTTTTCATTAAAGGATGTAGCGAAAATGAAAAAACGCAAACAGAATTCAAGTTTAATAAAAAAATTTATTAAATAAATCAGTGACTTAATTAATCAGTCTTGAATTACAATAATGGAAATTTTCATGATAAAAAATGTTATCGTTGCGAATGAACATCTTAACTTCTGGTTTGGTAACCTGCAGACCATGTACCTGAAAAAATAATAGATGGATAGATAATTTGAACTTGATACTTTCATTGAGTAAATAAACCATAAGCTAATTAATGAAATAAACCATAAGCCAATTAATGAAATAAAAACATACCATGAAAATTGAAGGTAAAATGAGGTGAAGTATCACGACTGACTATAACATCCTCTTTATTTTTCGAAACAGTCTCGGCGGCGAATTTTAATCCTCTAGTGTTACAACGAACAGCTAAATCTAAAAGCTCAGAAGAACTTTCGAAAGTGAGGTAGTTTTCGATGAGCGACATTTCACACATTTCTTTCAGGTTCTTCAAGTTGTATTTATCAGCAGCTTCTAGCAAATACTCTGAATGATCATCTAGGTCATTGACCTTGTCAGTATAGATGTATTCTACAACTCTTTTAAATATCTCTGGATGTATATCCTCAACAGTTAATACATCACTGTTACTGCTGCCAGATGTTGGTCGATAACGAGCAACATCTTCGTACAATGCAGGACATCTTTTTTTTAAAACACATTTATGCACTGGAAATTTAATATTCTGCACCTGTATAATATCATCACCGCTATCTTGCCTACTGTTATATAACTTCAAGAAATCATTTGGTAAATCGACATTCAGATCGCTAGTTGAAATCATCTCCAGAAAAGGAAATGTAGGATTATCATCCAAGTAAGTCAAGAGTTCCATGCGCAGTATCATGGAATCGTTTGGAAAAAATTTCTTGATTATTTTTGATGAATTGGCATATAAATTCAAGGAACTAAGAGCTGTTCGAGGATTAGCAAAATTGGCTCTTTGGTTACTTCGTCCAATGAAACGTTGATTTTTGTCGATGTCAACCAGGTAAAAGTTACAGGTGATATTATCCACTACGTTTATAGGCATGAATGATAATAACAGTTTGAATGAAGGATCATCGACAAAAGCTTTAGTATTCATTATACTCAACTGGACCTTCCACGAGCTTACTTTACCTCTAACTTCTGATGAAAATTCATGATCCAAAGTGATGGGTTTCATCCCATAAGGGCCGTGGCCTACGTTATAAATTAGTTGGTTTATGTTTTTTATTACCCATGTATCAACAGTTTTATGAACGTTAGGTTCTATTTTTCTGATAGGCATTTTAACTTGACACAACTTTAATTAATGCAACTTTTCTTTTTTTTTTTTCTTGTATTGAACACAATCAATGTAATTTTTTAATGCACATCGACAATGAAGTTACAGTAAAAAGTAATAATAACTATGGTGGGTTACTCGCCTTGGCCACGCTTCTTTTGCTGTTGCTTACAAAGAATAACTTGAATGAATGAATGAATTTAGTTGTAACCTTGCTGTTCGCCACGAGGGATATGATTTTTCTAGTAAAATTTATAGTTTGCCCTCTTTACCGATATACTGCAGGTAAATTACCGGTCATTTAACCAAATCCATTTCTTAGGCCATCTACCCTACTAGCCACTTAAGCTTGAAATTGACAGTAACTTGACAATTGAATTACCCAAATTTACTGCCCGAGTTTGCCGACAATTTGGCAGCTAAAGTTGAAAATAAAAATTTGCGGTCAATTTTTTCTCAATTAAGAGGTAAATTTTTTTACTACAAAAAACCCTAATAGAAGTTTCCTTGAATTTTTCGTCAAACTTCAAGCTTTTCCATTTTTGAAGAAAATTTGCATTCTAATTCGGGTAGTAAATTTACGTAAAATTGTATATAAATTGTCATCAAAAACGGAAAAGCCCGAAGTTGACGGACATTTGACCAAAAATTCGAGGAAACTTTTGCAAAGAAAACTTTTGCTAATCAAACTGTGCTATTAGGGTAGGAAATCTACGACCTAAGCTATAGCACTGCATAGGGGTGGGCCGTATTTAGAAAAATATAGATAGTCGACTATCGATTTTCATTTTAAATGACGGTCGATAGCCCGAATTTTCCAGGCCAAAAATATTGATTTATTAAATTTATATAATGGCGCGGAAATTTCAAAAATTTTTCAATCAATTCTTATGATAGTATAACAAAAGGTAAAACATTCACTTTACGAAGAAGAACGTTTGATTACCATTTGATTCAAGTCATGAAATAACTTATTTGTATAATTAAAATTTCCATATAATTTTATTAAAATAGACTTGATTATTAAATAAATAAATCGTTTCAAAATAAGTAGACTTTGATTTATTATTTTGACTTACAGTTGAAAAATTACAATATTCACATGATCCATTGAGTAAAGACTCAAATAAATACCTAAATATATTCAATTGAAATTTCAGATTGTAAGTTAATAGAAAGTAAATTAGAGTTTTCATTCAAGGATGTAGCAGCAATGAAGAAACGCAAACAGAAGTTAAGTTTAATCACCCAAATTTTGAAAAGTCTATCATATAATAGATTTTGAATTTAATTTTATTTTATACTCTCATTGAATTAGAGGTAATTAATGAGCCCTAACGTTAAAAATTAATTACTTATTAATAATAATTAATAAATAAAAAATTGATCGACTTTTGATCAAAAAGTCAAGGACATCATAAGGTTTTTTTTATATATTTTACAAGAAAAAAAAGAGCTTATAATTGATATGTATATAATCTACAGACATTTCTTCCTCCATTTTATTTTTTATAAAAGTATAATTTTCAATCCTTTTTTTTTAAATTCAGTTTATTTTCTCAAAAATTAGTTGGGGTCGTACCGATCAAAGTTACGGGGTCACAACGGTCAATTCATTCACTTGTTTTTTTTGTCTGACAATTCGTGTGTTTGTTTAATAAAAATATTAACCAATATCTTATTCAATAAGCAATTAATCAATTAAGGTAAGCTTTCTTGAAATTTAAGCTAAAAATTTTTTTATTCATCAGGGGCATTTTCTTCTACAACATCGTAACATTTTTGTTACAATATTAGTGGACAAATAAATAAATTATAGATACCTCGTAAGCGAGTACGGAAAACGGAAAAAAAGTTAAATGTTAATTATTAATTTTACATTTTTTTCTTTACTTCTTAAGTTTCAGTTGACCAAATAAAATTTTAATTTGATGAAATTTCAGCAATACGACTTTAGATTCTTAATTTTTGATTTGAAATTAACAGTGACCGGGATGACCCGCCAAATGACACGTCGGGTCGCCCGGTCAAACTTACAATTTTTTTAATTCATCAAATATTTCTATTTACTTTTATACTTTCATTTTTAAGTATGTGTATTTGGTTCTCTATACTCCATAGAATAAGATAACGACCGTTTTATGATCTAATAAGGATAATTCGAAAAATTTTGAAGGTTTATTTCTTAGGTGACCGGGGCTCCCCTAATCAGTCATTAATTTATAATAATAAAAATTTTCATGACCAAAAATGTTATCGTTATGAACAAAAATTACGACTTTTGACTTCGTAAATTGCGGACCATGAATCTGAAACAATAAAAGATGGATAGATAATTTAAACTTGATACTTTGATTGAGTAAAAAAACCACAAGCTTTATTATAATTAGTGAAGTAAATACGTACGACTGAATTCGAAGTTATAATAAGGTAGAGTATCACTACTGACTATAACATCCTCTTTACTTCCCGAAACAGTCCTGGCGGCGAATTTTAATCCTTCAATGTTACAACGAATAGCTAAATCTAACAGCTCAGAAGAACTTTCGAAAGTAAGGTAGTTTCTGATGAGCGACATTCCGCACATTGTTTTCAGCTTCTTTAATTTATATTTATCAGCAGCTTCTAGCAAATACTCTGAATGATCATCTAGGTCATTGACCTTGTCAGTATAGATGTATTCTACAACTCTTTTAAATATCTCTGGATCTATATCCTCAACAGTTAATACAATACTGTTACTGCTGCCAGGTGTTTGTTGATAACGAGCAACATCTTCGTACAATGCAGGACATCTTGCTTCTAAAACACATCTATGCACTGGAAATTCAATATTCTGCACCTGTATAATAACATCACCGCTATCTTGCCGACTGTTATATAACTTCAAGAAATCACTTGGTAAATCGACATTTAGAACTTTAGTTGAAACCAAGTTTAGAAAAGGAAATGTAGGATTATCATCCAAGTAAGTTAAGAGTTCTATGTGCAGTGTCATGGTATCATTTGGAAACAATTCTTCTTTTGTTCGCAATGTATTGAGACAAATAGAAACGCCGAAATGCGAGCGATAGTTATCTTCTTGAATATTGGCTCTCTCGTTACTTCGTCCAACGAACAGATGATTTTTGCCGATGTCAACCAAGTAAAAGTTACAGGTGACATTATGCACTCCGTTTATAGGCGTGAATAATAATTCCAGTCCGGATAGAGATTTAGAGTTTATACTCAACTGGACCTTCCACGTGCTGACTTGACCTCTAACTTCTGATGAGAATTCATGATCCACAGTGATGGGTTTCATCTCATACAGGCCGTGGCCTACGCTATCAATCAGTTGATTTATGTTGTTTATTACCCATGTATCAACAGTTTTGTGAACGTTAGGTTCTATTTTTCTGATAGGCATCTTAACTTGACACGACTTTAATTAATACAACTTTTATTTTTTTTTTTGCAATGAACACAATTAATGTAATTTTCTAATGCACATCAACAATGAGATTACAGTAAAAAGTAATAATAACTATGGTGGTTTACTCGCCTTGGCCACCCTTCTGTTGCTTCTGCTTACCAAGAATAACTTGGGTGAATGAATGGATACTATTGTGACTTGTCAACTTGCTGTTTGCCACGAGGAATACGATTTTTCCAGCCAGTTTAGCTTATTTGACAGTAATGTGACAATTGAAATTCCCAAAATTTACTGCCCGAATCGCCGACAATTTGACAGCACAAGTTGAAAATTAAAATTTGCGGTCAATTTTTACTCAATTTAGAAGTAAATTTCTTTACTACAAAAAACCCTAATACAAGTTTTCTTGAATTTTTCGCCAAACTTTAAGCTATTCCATTTTTGAAGACAATTTGCATTCTAATTCGGGTAGTAAATTTACGTAAAATTGTATATAAATTGCCGTCAAAAACGGAAAAGCCCGAAGTTGACGGACATTTGACGAAAAATTCGAGGAAACTTTTGCAAAGAAAACTTTTGCTAATCAAACTGTGCTATCAGGGTAGGAAATCTACGACCTAAATGACAGCACTGCATAGAGATTGGCCGTATTTAGAAAAATATCGATAGTCGACGATCGATTTTCATTTTAAATGACGGTCGATAGCCTGATTTTTCCAGAATAAAAATATCGATGTATTGAATTTAAATAATGGCGCGGAAACTTCAGAAATTTTTGAATTAATTTTTATGATAGTTTAACAAAAGGTAAAACAATAACTTTACGAAGAAGAACGTTTGATTACCATTTGATTTACGTAATGAAATAACTTATTTGTATAACTCAAATTTCTATAAAATTTTATTGAAATAGACTAGATTATTAAATAAATAAATCGTTTCAAAATAAGTAGACTTTAATTTATTATTTTAACTTACAGTTGAAAAATTACAATATTCACATGATCCGTTGAGGAAGGACTCAAATAAATACCTAAATATATTCATTTGAAACTCAGATCGTAAGTTAATGGAAAGTAAATCCGAGTTTTCATCAAAGAATGTAATTTAGAGAACTTAAATTTAATGAAAAAATTTATTGAAAAAAATAGTGAACTAATTAATTAGTCTTGAACTTATAATAATAGAAATTTTCATGACTAAAAATGTTATCGTTACGAATGTACATCTTAAGTTCTGGCATCGAAACTTCCGGCCCATGAATCTGAAACAATAAAAGATGGATAGATAATTTAAACTTGATTCTTTGATTGAGTAAAAAAATCACAAGCTTTCCCTCGCAAATTTGAATCACGGTGGAAACACCGTGGATCTACCGTGGTTACACGGTGGGTTTGTTCCATTTCACCACAGGATATACACAGTGTATCCACTGTGATTACGCGGTGTATCCACCGTGATTCCACGGTGGCTTGACCACTGTGTATTAGGGTGCTTCAAAAAAAAACTTTATTTTTTTTTTTTTTGCTCTTACCCCATAAAACGTTAGTAGTTGCCGAGAAAAAAAATCCTCCCAAAAGATGGGCTCTCTAGCTCAACTCTAAGAGGTCGCTATTTTAATTTTAATTTCCCATCTGATTAACACGTAAAAATTTATTTTTTCATTCAAAGTGTAATTACTCATAAGCTGCTCAATATTTTTCAAATTCATACATAAACCTTTAAAGCTGAGTCCTCAAGCTTTCCAAAACCCGATGGCAAGTCATAATTACCATTATTCAAATGTCAATTGAAGCTATCTGAAAAGTATCGATTTTGTATTTCAAAATGAAATTGTTAATTTTCGATTTTTTTTTTGCTAGCTTCAATTAGGGATAATTATGACTTGTCATAGGGTTTTGGAAAGCTTGAGAAATCAACTTTGAAGATTTATGTATAGATTTGAAAAATATTGAGCAGCTTATGGGTAATTACACTTTGAATAAAAAAATAAATTTTTACGTGTTAATCAGATGGGAAATTAAAATTAAAATAACGACCTCTTAGAGTTGAACTAGAGAGCCCATCTTTTGGGAGGATTTTTTTCTCGGCAACCACTAACGTTTTATGGGGTAAGAGCGAAAAAAAAAATTAAAGTTTTTTTTTGAAGCACCCTACTGTGTATACACGGTGTTTCCACTGTGATTACGCGGTGAATCCACCGTGAGTCCACGGTGGCTTTATGCTATTTCACCACCGTGGTTCCACGGTATATCCACCGCGTAATCACAGTGAAAACACCGTGTATACACAGTGGTCAAGCCACCGTGGAATCACGGTGGATACACCGCGTAATCACAGTGGTAAAATGGAACAAACCCACCGTGTTTCCACCGTGATTCAAATCTGCGAGGGAATTATTATAATTAGTGAAGTAAATACGTACGATTGAATTCGAAGTTATAATAAGGTAGAGTATCACTTCTGACATAAACAGACCGTTTAGTTTCCGAAACAGTCCCGGCGGCGAATTTTAATCCATCAGTGTGACAACGAATAGCTAAATCTAACAGCTCAGAAGAACTTTCGAAAGTGAGGTAGTTTCTGATGAGCGACATTTCGCACATTGTTTTCAGGTTCTTTAATTTATATTTATCAGCAGCTTTTAGCAAATACTCTGAATGATCATCTAGATCATTGACCTTGTCAGTATAGATGTATTCTACAACTCTTTTAAATATCTCTGGATCTATATCCTCAACAGTTAATACATTACTGTTACTGCTGCCAGGTGTTTGTTGATAACGAGCAACATCGTATAATGCAGGACATCTTGCTTCTAAAACACATCTATGCATTGGAAATTCAATATTCTGCACCTGCATAATAACATCACCGCTATCTTGCCGACTGTTATATAACTTCAAGAAATCACTTGGTAAATCGACATTTAGAACGTTAGTTGAAATCAAGTTCAGAAAAGGAAATGTAGGATTATCATCCAAGTAAGTTAAGAGTTCTATGCGCAGTGTCATGGTATCATTTGGAAACAATTCTTCTCTTGTTCTCAATGAATTGAGACAAAAATGCGAGCGATAGTTATCTCCTTGAATATTGACTCTATGGTTACTTCGTTCAACGAAAAGATGATTTTTGCCGATGTCAACCAAGTAAAAGTTACAGGTGACATTATGCACTCCGTTTATAGGCGTGAATAATAATGCCATTCCGGATAGAGATTTAGAGTTTAGACTCAGCTGGACCTTCCACGTGCTGACTTGACCTCTAACTTCTGATGAGAATTCATGATCCACAGTGACAGAATTCGTATACTCCGGAGGGCGTACGCTATCAATCAGTTGATTTATGTTGTTTATTACCCATGTATCAACTGTTTTGTGAACGTTAGGTTGTATATTTCTGATAAGCATTTTAACTAGACACAATTTTAATTAATATAACTTTAAGGTTACAGTAAAAAGTAATACAATATGGTGGTTTACTCGCTTCGGCCACGCTTCTTCTGCTGTTGCTTACCAAGAATAACTCGAATGAAGAAATGAATATTGTCGTAACCTTGCTGTTTGCCACGTGGCATACGATTTTCCCAGTATAATTTATAATTTACCAACTTTACCAGTATACTGCGGGTAAATTACCGGACAATTAACCAAACAATTTTTTAGGCTATCTACCCTATTGTCATCCCAACAAGAGAATGCACTTCGGGTGTCGTCGGTTTTTACTCCCACTCTGGATGTTTTATGTGTTAAATGTTCTCCCACTTTTCTGTGCGCATGCGCTGTTCATAAATGTTCGGTGGTGGGGGCAATTTCCGAGGTGTATTTTCTTATTGGGACAACTTTAGCTTGAAATTGACATTAATTGAACAATGGAATTAACGAAATTTGCTGCTCGAATTAGGGCAGGGAATCTACAATGTATTGCCAGAACTGAATAGTGGACATGATGGTCCCACTTTTCCACAAGTTGAAAATGGACGTACGATCGAGCCACTTTCTTACAAGTTGAAGGTGAGCTGACTCCGGCTTCCATATTTAACGACAGGTTGACAGAAAATTGCAAGATAAAGAAAAACGAAAATTACTTTCGATTTTACAGAAAATTGTAGAAAATTTAGCGTTAACTAATTGAATATCAACTCTTAGCAGTCAACTAGACATCGAATTTCGACTGTAGTTTTCCTTCAAATTGTAATCAAGCTGACTATTAAAATTATTGAAGTCAAGTGGCAGCGTTTGAGTATATGGAGGTAGAGGTAAATGAAAAAACTATTATTTATGGAATAACTTTTTGTCTTTTAATCGTTTGATAAAAAAGTAGCGAATAAATTGACTATATTTGTATGTATGATCATAATTTCATACTGATAATTAAAAAAAATGAACTGACTTTTTATTATTCGCCAATTCATGTTTTTTTTCACTTTAATTTTTATTATGACCAATTCTACCCTTTTTGATATTTAAATTAATCAATAATTTTCTTTAATGTTTGGAAAATAAATGTTCATCAGAAGATGAAAGACCATCAGATTTTTTAAGTCAAATATATTATTTGTCAGCTTTCTGCTAACTTTATAGTCATGTTTGTAAATGTACAGAGGTAAAAATATTGTTTGCAATATTCAATAGCACGAAAACTGAGTAAAAATTTGAATAACTTTGTAAATTAAAAAAAAAAATAAATACATTGCTGAAGAGATTTCAATAGTAAAAAATATACTGAAACCATCTCCAAAACAAAATAATTCTTATGATAAGTTTCATTTAAATATATTCAGTAGTTCCCACGGTTCGTGCGAATATAAAAAAACTCATTTTCTGTTTTACCGCGTTGTGATATTCCAGTTAATCTTGTTCATGATTTCGATCCCGATAAAGCAAAAATAAATTTGCGAAACGTTGCGTAAAATAATAATTTGTTATTAATTTACCACATGGATCCAACATATTCCTCGGAACCTTCAACCTCAGTAATTAATCACTTATAAGAATATTTAAACATGTTCTTCTGCTTTGATATTTAAATTGAATAGGCGATAAATAATTTCTTCATTTTTGAGGTGTTTGCAGATCCTCAGTCAAAGACATAATGAATGAATCTCCATTAATTAGTTTCGTGGTTGCAATGATGAACTCGACGTTTACTAAAATATTTTATAATTAATCAATTAACATTTTACTTGATTCATTAGTTCAATTATCATTAACTTCTCTTTATACTTACGATCTTCTTGCTGAGACAAAAATCTCAATGCTGATATTTCAGCGTAAGTGCAACCACCGATAAAAAATACTAAAACAAGCCGTGATGGCTCTGAGTTTGAATCTTCACTTGTAATCGATTGTCCTAAAATTAACAAAAAAAAAAATATATTGAAGATGACGATTTGCAAAAATATACACAGCAAAAAATTTTCGTATTCGTGTAAAGAAAAGTCTGTGTTAAAAATTTTGTGTTAAATATTTAACATTTTTGTGCGTGAAAGTTTTAGAGCCGGTAACAGAAAATATTAACACTTTTTTGTGTAATTTTTTTTACACATATAGTGTTAAAATTACATAAAAATTTTTTGTAAAATGTTGTTTTAACACACAGCTGTGTGTTAATTTTTGCAGAATTTTCTTTACTGTCTACACAGTAAAAAATTATTTGTATTTTTGTGAAGAAAAAAGTCTGTGTTAAAAATTTTATGTTAAATATTTTACCCTTTTGTGTGTTAATTTAACATACTGCTTTTGTGTTGTTTGATAAGTTCATTTTGACCCAAAAATATGTTAATTGAAACAAAAGTAACATTTACTCAGTATTACTTTTCAAACAAGTGTTAACACTTTTAAAATGTAACTTCAATATAGAGCGCGTATTAATTCATTAAAGTCACACTAAGAATGTGTTAAATTTACCGTAATCTCTTGTTAAGCTTATATATACATAAATTTTTATAAGTATCAAAATAACACAAGTAAAAATGTTAAATTAACACTTGTCGTGAGTTGCAGACAACATTTGAATGCGTAAAATTTTTAGAGCCGGTAACAAAGAATATTAACATTTTTTTTACACACATAGTGTTAAAACTACATAAAAATTTTTTGTAAAGTGTTATTTTAACACGCAGCTGTATGTTAATTTTTACAGAATTTTCTTCACTGTCTACACAGTAAAAAATTATTTGTATTTGTGTAAAGAAAAAAGTCTGTGTTAAAAATTTCATGTTAAATATTTAACATTTTTGTGTGTTAATTTAACGTGTGTTGCAGATAACATTTCAATGGGTTAAATTTTTAGAACCAATAGCAGAGAATGTTAACATTTTTTTGTGTTATTTTTTTTTATACACATAAATAGTGTTAAAACTACATAAAAAATTTGTGTAAAATGTTATTCTAACACACAGTTTTGGGTTAATTTTTACAAAATTTTTTTTACTGTGTATGAAAATTCATTACCATTTTAAAAAATATAAAATGTTAGACATACTTCTGAGATTGGATATTTTCTCCTGAGAATCATTAACTGATGGGCCCGGTAATAAACCTAGAATATCATTCAAACCTTGCCACCCACCCGGTTGGATCAATCGTTCTGCTAGTCTTATACTTAAAGGCGCGTACACTGAGTGTACATAGCTGATATCTTTTGGCGCGATTTCGCTTTCATCTTCAACAGTGAGCCTCAAAGCTTTTCGTAAAACTGCATACTGCCTGTTAGACTGCTGAGCTCTCAGTAAATTTGCTTTTTCAAGATTCGACAGCGTCAGAATATGTTGATAACCATACGTTTGAATAATCTCCCGCTTATAATAATCAAGAAGTTTTGGTTTTAAACCAGAATTTGTTAAAGATTGAATGCAAAGAAGTCGAAGGACTGTGATCAAAGGTTTTTTCTGTGATATACAATCTTCGATGTACGCATTTGGCTTATCAGTATCAATACAGTTCAATAATTCTTGTTCTACTTGAAGACGCTCGAGGAAACTATCGGAATCTGTTACTTCTTTCACCATTTCAGCTATGGTCGTATCTAAACAATAGTTTAAAAAGTACTTGTTATAGTAATTGATGTCTACAATAAAACATTAGTGTAAATAATTCAGTTTTACGTCGTGCTAAAGATTGTTTTGTTGCGAGCATGTAAGGCAATCGAGCAACAAATTGTTTTATTTCTTGCACACTTTTATCCCCGTGTCTTTCATCAAACTGGGATGAGATAATTTTGGCTTTTTGACTTAGAACAGGCCCAACGCCATTGAAATTTTTATCTCTGTAACATGAATACAATAAACAATAATTTTTACAAAATATTCGTAGTATGAAATAGATTCTGTTTGATTTTCTCATTCTTATAAAAGGAATTACACAGAAAAAAAAATATCTGGCGCAAGAAATATTTTGCAGTATAAAATGACATGAAAAATTTTCTTAACAGGGGTTATCAAATATTTTTGGCTGAGTTTTTTTCGCAAACAAAATCTCTAAATACAAAATACAGACTGTACATCGATGCACTACTGTCTAATCTAGCGAAGTGCGCTTCAATTATTTGATAATATCCGTTTGTTTAAGAAAAAAACTCGGATAAAGTTTCCATTTACTGCACAAGTGCAACGAAGATAGTAGCGTTCGTGGACTTGAGTGTAACAGAGAGACAAGTGTGAACCCTGTTAAGACTAAAAAAAATTTCATGACACAAAAATTTTTTCTTTCCCCAAGAAAATTCACTAATAAATTTTTCTTGCCTTGAGAAAATTTTTGTTTTCATTCCCTAAAAAAAATAGTCTATTACACACCGAGGGCAGCGAAGTAAGAAATGTCTCAGATCACATATAATTTTCTCCTGGGCGGAGGCGGAAAGCGGCAACTTCGTTTTGCACAGTGGGACGAAAGTTGACGCTTTCCGCCCGGAGAATAGAAAATTATTTTTCTGCCCTCCGGCCGGAAAGTGGCAACTTTCGGGCCGCTGCCCTAAACGAAGTTGCAACTTTCCGGCTTCGTCGAGCAGAAAAATAGTATACGCACCTTGGCCAGTAAAAAAGAAAGCCTCAGACCACATGTTTGTCAGCCTCGGCTTCGCCTCGGCCAACAATTACATGTGCTCTGAGACTTTTCTTATTTTACTGGCCTAGGTATGTAATATACTATTTTTCTGTGTAAATAATTGTTTGTTTTAATTTGAAAAAAGGACTATTTAGATTTTGTACATCAGTTTACTGATTGAACAAAAAATAAATAATTAATATTTTCCAAAAGAAAATTACGTTTTCGTCGGCAACTGACATAATATCTGTACTTGATAATCAACTTAACACTTAATTTCATAGTATTTCTAATTTATTTTTATAACTATACCTGATTTCAGCAAATAATTCTTCACCTGAATTCAGTATAATTTGTTCTTTTTTGTCGATTGACATAACAGTAGGAGAGCTCTCTGAATCATGAAATTTTTTAGCCGGTAGTTTGATCGTAGCTGTAGATCGTAAATAAATTAAAAGAATTGACCAGCAGAAAATTAATATTTGATTCCAAAAAAATAAACTTACTACAGTGAATGTTATATATTTCATCAATCAAACCTTCATAGGTCAGTTGGGTGACAAGAGGAGAAAGCAGATCGATGCTTCGATCAATTAAAAGCAAATGGTCAATTCTTACTGGTGTAGTACTTCCTCTGTATGCTTTTATATCTTTTTCTTCTTCTTCTCGATCTAATCTTTTTAATAAATTCCAAACTTTACTTGCTGCTGGTCCGCGTCCAGAAATTTTAGATATTTTCCCATACAATTTCTGTAGATTTTGAATAGCAAGCGCTACTTGATACAGGCAAGTCGGGTCATTTTCTAAATGAAACTCTTTGAATGTTTCATTCAATTCCATTGATATCAGGTCATTATCAAAAGGAAACAGATCACAGACGAATTCTTCAATTAAAGTAAAATTACCAAGAACTCCTCGATTTTCTAATTTTTTTTTACACAATAAACTTTTCCGAGGAACAAAAAATAAATGGAACTCTTTGGCAGATCGATTTTGCTCTCTGTACAAAAATAAGTACGGGATTTTATTGTGATTTAGTTGATCAGTAGATACAATAAATTAGGCATTAATTTACCCATGAACATTCTCGGCAATTAAATCAATTAAGTCCAAGTGTGGCCGAACTATAAATATTATGTTTGTAACATTAGTAAGAGGAAGTTGGCCACCAACTAACTCGTACATTTTAACGACACCATATTCTTCTAATAAATTATATTTAGCGATAAGACCAACCGGGCCAGCGAGTGATTGGTCCCAAACGATAGCCTGTTGTAAAATAAAAATATTATAGATATAATTTACATACATGTCGGAAATTATGTACCAAGTTAACGATACCCTGAGTCATTTTTAGTAGAATTCATATATATGGTGGCATTTTTAGATTTTTTTAAAATTCCAATAAAATCTTAGTACTTACTTTTGGGCCATCGCATTTTTCGATAAGACATAACAATTGTTTTCTCGCTTGTTCCTGGAGCAGACCGATATTCAGTCGTCCTCCAGATAAATGCGCTGATGACATTTTGTCGAATTAATTAAATAATTATAGATAATGATGATAGCAGTAGAAAATTATTTGTAGTTGGAGTATAATAAGATAGTGTCATAATTCGGGAGGTTTTTATTTAAAATTGTTAGAAGTCCCTCCAATTATAAAATATTAGAAATCACACACTACATAGTGTGTATATGTCAAAAATATTATTTTTTTTTTAATGTCTCAAAATTTTTTAATCTTTCCTGAGGCTCATGGTTTTCAAACTACGGTACTGGTTATGGAGACAACATATTGATGGCAAATTTTTTTTTTCTTGTGTGTAGACCGTAATAGCCACTTTAGCTTGAAATTGACAGTAATTTGACAATTGAAATTACCAAAATTTGCCGCCCGAATTTATGATCCTGAATTTAGCAGACATTTAAAAATTTTTGAATTTTATTTTCGATTAGTTAATTACATAAATTAAAAAAATTAAAAATATACAGATGTAGAAAATTAAAAAAACTATTAGTGCAATTTTTAAAAATATTTTTTTTATAAATAGTTTAAGATTTTTAAAAATTATAAGAGATCGGTTAACTTCAGAATCATCCGAATTTGCTGACAATTTGATAGCAAAAGTTGGAAAGAAAAATTTGCGGTTAATTTTTGTATAGCAAGTTGTTTACAAATTGTTGTCAAAAACGGAAAAGTCTCAAGTTGACGGACATTTGACGAAAAATTCATGATCCTGAACTTAGCAGACAATTCAAAATTTTTGGATTTTTTTTTCAACAAATTAATTACGAAAAAATAAAAAATAAAAATATGCACATGTAGAAAATTTAAAAAACTAAAGGTGCAATTTTTTCAAATTTTTTTTTTTCAAACTTACCGTCTAAAAGAAAATCCAAAAATTATTAGACGTCTGCTAACTTCAGTATCATAAAAATTCAAGGAAATTTAGTAAAATAAACTTTTGCTAAGCAAACTGTGCAATTAAGGATAAAATTCAATTTTTTTTCTGTAAGATGGCAGTAGTTTGTGATGATACTGAAGTTAGCTGAGGTCTAATAATCTTTGGATTTTTTTAAAAACTATAAGCTATGAAAAAAAAATATTTAAAAAAATTCCACCTATAGTTTTTTTAATTTTTCACATGTGCATATTTTCCGTTTTTTTTTTATTGCAATTTGTTGAAAAAAAAATCCAAAAATTGTTAATTTCCATTGACTTCAGGATCATTAGTTTGTTAAAAATTCTGTACATCTTTAAAAAGTAGCAAAAGTTGCTGTCTTTGACGAGAAGTCGTAGAAAGTTGGGGTCAACTATGAAATCTTGCGGTCAAGTTGACGTCATATTTCAGTCAATTTATCCTTCAGAAAAACGCGCAACTTAACAGCAAAATGAAAGCAAACTTTTGCTTTTGCTGAGCAGCCCTGATCTAGACAGTTTCCAAAAGTGAGGGAGGGACAGAACCTTACGTGACTCGTGAAAAATTTGAATTGTATCTAATCTATACTTCAAGGTCGTACGCCGTAAGGGATAAGCTGAAGATTTATTACGTAAACTTGAGACTAGATTGTTTTGATTATTAATTATTATAAAATCATGGCCAAATATAGAATTGTTATGGTTCGTCATGGCGAAAGTGAATGGAATCAATTAAATTTATTTTGCGGTTGGTTCGACGCAGGATTATCTGAAAAAGGTAAGCAATGCGATGTAACAACAATTTATTCAAGGACCAATAGCCGTATACTGCTGATAAAAATTTATATCAAATTTTCACTAAATCTTGAATTACTTTTCATCCTGATACAGGAAAAAATGAAGCCATTGCTGCTGGAAAGGCCCTCAAAGACTCAGGTTATAGATTTGACGAAGCTCACACGTCTGTTTTAACTCGAGCTCAGGTTACTCTTCAAACAATTTTGAAAGAAATCGGCCAGGAAAATCTTCCAATTTACAAAACCTGGCGATTGAATGAACGTCATTATGGTGGGCTCACTGGTATGAACAAAGCTGAGACTGCTGCTAAATACGGCGAGCAACAAGTACAAATTTGGCGAAGATCATTTGATACTCCTCCGCCACCAATGGAACCCGACCATAAATATTATGATACGATTGTAAAAGATGAGCGTTACAAAGACGGTCCTAAAGCAGATGAGTTCCCTAAGTTTGAATCTCTCGAATTAACTATTAAACGAACTTTGCCGTATTGGAATGATGTAATTATTCCTCATTTGAAAGAGGGCAAGAAAATTATCATCGCCGCTCATGGAAATAGTTTGCGAGGAATCGTTAAACATCTTGACCGTGAGTATATTTTAATAGTTTTCTATATAGGTAAAAATTTAAAGAAAACATTTGAATAAAGTTTCCCTGATTAAAAATACTCATTGAGAATGAGTGTAAATGTAGCAGACAAGACAATTTTTGAATTACATATAAAAAAAATTAAACAATTAAATTGATATGATAAAAAAAATGCATGCACTGATTTTAGAAGTTTCTACAAGCCCATTTTTTAATTTTTTTGTTTAAAAAATTTGATTTTAGGATTTTTAAATTTTACAAATTGTCTGATGTCCGCCAACTTTACTGTCATTCATTGAGAAGTATTGAAAAAGATGAGAATTGAATACTTTTGAATAAATCCTATTCCACGAGGTTTTCATCTGGACATAAAATTAATACTTTTCAATTATATTGAATCTACAAATAATATAGAATTTCTAAACTTCCAAAGAATTGAAAAAGATCCGAATAAATTGATATTTTTAATCTTTCTGAATCCTCGTCAATAACAAAAAAGTTTCGAATCTTAGGGTCACGAGTAGCATTGAAAAAAATTCGAATAAATTGACAGTTTTCAATCTTTCTAAATCTTCCTCAATGCCAAAATAGTTCCATATTTCGGGTTAAGAGTTGAATTGAAAAAGATTCAAATCAATTTACATTTTCAATCTCTGAATACTTCTCAATAACAAAATAATTTCACATTTCGGGTCACGTGTGAGATTGAAAAAAATTCAAATGAAATGACAGTTTGTAATCTTTCTGAATTTCCCTCAAAACCAAAAAAGTTCCATAATTCCAATTATGACTTGAATTGAAATAAATTACAATGAATTCACATTTTCCAATCTTTCTGAATCCTTCTCAATACCAAAATAGTTCCATATTTTGGATCGAGTGTAGGATTGAAAGAATTGAAAGAAATTGAGGATTTTCAATTTTTCTAAATCTTTCTCAATATTAAAATAGTTCCATATTTCGAGTTATGACTTGAATTAAAAAAAAATTAAAATGAATTCACATTTTCGACTCTTTCTGAATCTTTTTCTAAAATGATGCAAGATTGAATTCTTTTCAATACTTTTGAATTCTATTACAAGAATCAGGAAGTATTCAAATGATCGAATTTTCAATTCCATTTAATATTTTTCAAAATCTCCGTATGGATTGAAAAGAATTGAAATAATTTTCAATTTCTCAATGAGTATTTTTAATCAGGGTTCTCAGCTTCTTCATTAAATGGCGAAAATTTATGACACTGAAGTTGGCCGATGTCTCATAATTTTTGGATTTTTTTCAAAATTATAAATTTAAAAAAAAAAATATTTAAAAAAATTGCACTTATAGTTTTTGTAATTTTCTACTTGTGCATATTTTTAATTATTTTTTTTTTTTTTGTAAATCGATAGTTTCTTTAATTTCGAATAAACCGAAAAAGCAGCAACTAAATTTACTCGTGTTTCGGTGTTTAATTTAATTGATGTTAATTATTTTTTCAGAGTTGAGTAACGATGAAATCATGAGCTTGAATTTACCCACTGGAATACCATTCGTTTATGAATTAGACGAAAATTTCAAACCTATTGTCTCTATGAAATTCTTGGGAGATGAAGAAACAGTCAAAGCCGCTATGGCTGCAGTTGCAGCCCAAGGAAAAGTTAAATAAAGTAATTGTAATATCGTCTATTTTGATATTATTTAAAGTAACCATTTAAAGTAAGTAGTTATTTAAAGTCATTGAGATTTAATCCAGACAATATTTATTTGAAAATCACCTCAGTCTTATCAAAGAAGCTAAATAATTATTTAAATTATCATAAATATTATAAACAATGTTAAGAAAGCCATTCTTGTATTCTAAATAAAAAGCGGCTTAGAATGTTTGAGGATTGTTAATTATTTAACCTCCGTTGGAAGCTGTAGTATAAATATATATGAATATATACAGTCGAAGTCCATTAACTCTTGAATGCGTAATTTTTTTTTTTTATTCTTAAATATATTTTGTTATCTCTACAAGGGTTTATAGTTTTGAAATTCAAAATTGAACCGCCACTTCCGTTGTCAAAAAGAAAACAAAATTGTCTATTATTTGTGTGAATGAAATTCGGATGTACGTCACTAGAGTACGTTCAATCGATTTTCAGTATATTGCAGACTGCAGATATGCAACAGCGAATTAAAGGGTTCCATTAACTCGGAACTTACCCTCAAACTTGATACCTACTACGAGTTACGTTGTCTCCCATCAATACTATCCATTTTTAGGTGTGTGTGTTTATTTATATATGCATCATACATGTGATGTAAGGGCGCATGCGAGCAGTTTACTTTTTAAAGAAGAAGTGACATTCGATAAGTCAGGATTTCCAAGAAATTCTCGCAGCTCCGTAGAGTAACTGTCTGAGTTAGTGGAATTCGACTGTATATACATAATATGTATATGTATAATTTAATATGTGGTATGTTAATGTCTTTAGCAAATTAACGAACCAATTACAGTTACTTATGAAGTGATTATAAAGACCGTAGAGCGTAAGGTCTGGTATAATTGTTTAAACAAAACACCTTTCTAAGACCTAAAATCCCCGACATTCAATGAAAACTCTATTTTTGAAAATCGAAATGAAACCTAAACTTGCCGAGTTTTTCGACAATGGATTTCTCATGATTCCACTAGCCGTTGCTCAAAAAATTCTTCATCAGATCTTGGAACTAGAGCTTTTAAGCTTAAATTTTTTTTTTAATACGATCATTATTTACAAAGATACAGCCTTCAAAAAATCACTAAAGAATTTATAAATTTTTTCTCTTTCCTTAATTTTTTGTATCTGTGTATTCAGACGTACATTTGTGTTGATTTACATAAATTAACTTAATCTAATGATAAACAAAATGAATCGTGTTTTGGATTTGTATGGATCTATTTGGTTCTATAGTCCTTTCGCCGCTATTCTTATGGCTGTGTGCAAAATCAGGTCGATTAGATTTTTCTACGAGTATTTATGTAATTTGATGCGAGGATTAAAAAGTTCTACGGTGGTCCAGCTTTTTTGTTATAAACAATTTAATTGTTCAAACTTAAATTACAAGAAATTTATAATTGATATCTCTCAAATAATGACAAAATAAGCTTCCATGTATCAAAATACACAAATAATGACTCAATCATCTTTCGTCTATCTCTATTATTTATTAAGATAGCATCTTAAAAAATACAAACATTTGTCAGATCCGTTTGGCTAAAAATTGCGCGCGCATCCACAGCAGCGAAAGGACTACTACGAGGATGAATGAATGGAGAGACGTTTTGAATCTCACTAAATCTAAAAAGGTTTAAATAAAAGATAAATCAGAAATCGTGGTCTTGAAAAGATTTTTTTTTAACGGGGCTTAGCTTTTTATAATAATAATATTTAGTTACCAGCGAATATTAAGTTATGAAATACATAAAATTTTCGATTTGATAATTTTTTTTTCTATTTTCTAAATTTTTTTTTATTAATACTTTTGAAAAAAATTTATTTCCAATACTTAATTTTTTTTAACACACAAATGTATAATTGCTTTTAATTAAAGGGTTGCATTGTAGGCTATGTAATACTTATTTTTACAAAAGAAAAAAAAATCACTTTATTTTATTTAAAGGTGGATTTTTATGGCTTTATTAGTTCCTCTGCATTTAATTTATGTCCTCAACTTGATAAATTATTAAGCAAACTAGAATAATAGCATATAAAATAGCTAATTTTTACAAGATATAAAATGTTATATAGTCCAAACTTGAACTTTTTCAGCGACAATACACCAATTGGCATGGTCGTAATACGACGAAATAATATGTAAATTTTCAACATACGTATTAATCAACTGATCAAGTTCCCCCTCCCTAAAAACGTGATAATATTGATGATAAGTAATAGCACCACCTTCCCGTTCAGACAGAAGTGATTCTTGCGATGATGATTCACTGTAGTCATCATTTGTTGGTGCATTGGTCCGGTTGTTATCTTCAACCATTTCTTCAGATACTAATCGCTCGTTATATTGACATATTCTCTTGTCTTTTTGATGTTTATATTTATCATTAGATTCTAAAAATTTCGTCGGTGAACTTTGTGTTGTTTGCGAACTACCGAAATTATCAGAATCCTCATCATTAGGCTCTAAGAAATTACTAAAGATATTTGAAACTTTTTGTTCCTTATCGTTTTTATTGACTCTGGAATCCAGTATAAACTTATCATCTATACTTTTATTTTCCTCGACTTCTCCATTTTTTGACACTATAACAAATCCCATTGTATCTTCAGAGCTGATTCCGTAGAGACACTCGTTTCCTTGACACTCTCTTTTGATTATTAAGTTATCAATTAAGTTTAATTTATTGTCTGATTTTGAAAACTCATCTATTGAATTTTTCAACCATAGAACTGTATTATCTACTAGCAATTCATCGGAATTTGATGTTCCTTCTAATTCATGATCACAAGCTTGTGATGAAGAATTATCAGAATTCAAAGTTGTTTTGCTGCTGCTTGTTATGTCATTCAAAAGCTCCAATTTTCTCTGTTGGCAAAACTGATCAATATCTTTAAAGAAATTTTCTGTTATGCTGTCGCTGAAATTGATCAGATTTTCCCCTGATTTCTCGTTCCAATTAAGATCATTACTCAGGTTTTCATTGTTTATCGACGATGATTTAGAACTTTCCGTACACTCTGAAACCTGGGAACACGTTTCTGATTCAGACCGCGATCCAATTTTTGAATCCGCTGTGTTTCCGACACTTGATAGCTCGGCAGATGGCTCGCGTATCCTAAATGATTGCGTTGATGACGCAATAGAAAAAATTATCGATTCATTCGTAGGCTCCTTGTCGTTATTCTTAACAGATTCTGCAGTACTGCTGGGATTTTTTAATTTTTTCGATAGTTCTAATTGTTTTGATTGGATAATTTTGAATTTGTCAATGCGACGTTCGTCGGAAATTACGCTGACGACGGAATCAACTGAATCGGGCGAAGAAACGCCACTAGAATCACTGTCTAAATCATCTGTTTCCGGATTGAATAACTCTAATGACAACAGCCGTGGCAATGTCTTCGCTACTGCTTCTAGTCTTCCTGTCGTTGCTGTGGACGCTCTTCGTACTAATGGGAACGACGGTTTTGAACATCTGGTCGCGAATCCTGGCTTTTGTTGCAATAATTCTTTTATTTCGTTCAATCGACACTTTCTGTTGTCTTCATCATTCGAAATTTCTTTGTGAGATTTTTCTAGTGATTCGTTTGATTCTGAGCCTGGTTTTAAATTTTCTACTATCGGAACATCATCAATTAAACTGGACGGTGATGAATAATCTTTCGGTTTTCCTACACTCCATTTATTTATAGATATTTTTTTCTTACTATCGTTTTCTTCGGCTGAAGGTGAACTTTCTGAATTATGATGATTTAATTTCAAGACGTTTGGTTTTGAATCATTTAATTTTCTAATGTGTTCACTGTGAGAATTTATCTCAGAATCACCAGTTGACTCCTCGTTTGATTGTTTGTTTGTAAGCTTATCAAAATTGTATGGTACATTTTGCTGATGAAAGAACGATTGTGTAATAAAAGAATTAAAGGTTTTTGGTGAAAGTCCAGGTGGACTGGGGGGCGGTAGTGATTTGCTAGCAGCGGGGAACTGTTTCGATAAAGGCAAAATTGACATAATTTTAATTTTAGGCTTGTGGAGATCTGGCGGATGTTTAACTCTCGGTGACGGTGGTGCTGAGGTTGTCCTCAAGTGGGAAACAGAAGGCATTGCGTTGATATCAACAGGCGAAATTTGTTTCTTTGGCACATAAATAACCGATGCAAAACTATCTTCAGAATCTAAACTTGTATCACTTTGCAGACTACTGTCTTTAGAGGAATCTGAGCCGTCTTCTTTAGACAAACATCGTTCGACTTCAGGTTCTTTCTTAAAAGTAACTGGTAATGGAATAT
The DNA here is from genome assembly GCF_029852145.1 of Microplitis mediator. Classification (NCBI taxonomy): domain Eukaryota; kingdom Metazoa; phylum Arthropoda; class Insecta; order Hymenoptera; family Braconidae; genus Microplitis; species Microplitis mediator. Next base: position 4,325,528 of record NC_079969.1, on the reverse strand, counting down.
CTTCCTCTGTTTGAACCATAGGTTCTTCTAGATATTTATTGTCTGTCTGATCATCAAAACTAGAATCTAATGATTTCCAATTTTGAAATATTTTAACTAATCCGTTTTTAAATGATATCGGAGATACTTTATCCATATTTGTTGTTGATCGCTTAATTCGGTTGGTAAGGCCACTTTTTAATATTTGAAATCTTCGTGCTGTTAAAGATGAATTATCTTCTATTTTGTCTAATGTTATATTTTTACAAATTATATCTTCATTCAATGACATTTGTTTCATAAATTTATGACGTACGTAATCACGTTCCGCTAAACGTTCCATTGACATGAGTTCTTCATTCATAGATAATTGTTTGAAAATACATGGATGTTTTCCAGACCTTCTATTTATGCTCTACAAGTAAAGTAAAATTATTATAGTTTTTTTTTGTGAGTAGAGTCATGTCTGGCAAGTGTGTGCTGTAGATAAGTATGCGCAAATTTATTAATTTCGGACTGAAACGCATGGGTTTGCACACACTTACCCACTGCGTATACTCGCCACACATGAACCTAAGAGACTTAGTACCCAATCAGGGAACTAGAACCCGATCAAGGAACTAGAACCCGATCAAGGAACTAGTACCCGATCAGGGAACTAGTACTCGAGTTCCCAAGTTCGCCCTTCTATTTCTTTATTGAAAATCATAAAAATACTTACGTTAGCCTGTAATTCTGTAAGATTCTTAGTAAGTTCTCCATTATCAGTAATTTGAACAGTTTTTTCGAGATAATTGTTTTCTAAACAGTGATTTTTTTGTTTAATAAATCGCGACTTGGATTTTCCTAACGGCTTTTGTAATGAAGATCGGTCACAAAATTCTTCTTCCAAAGCTACTGTTGACCATAGATCTGGAATACTTGAACGCGATCGTACTAAGTCTAGGTGTTGAATTTCCAAAATATCACCAAGACTTTTAGATTTAATACCGAAAGTATTGTCCAGTTTGTTTAATCTTACATGTTCATCTTCCAACCTTCGTAATTCAATAGGGATATCATCGACATCAGAATTTTCATCAGAATCGAATTCGTGATGACGATTTTTACAGCTAATATTGTGGAAAGAATCAAAAAACCATGGGCGATGGCTAATGTTTCTTTTTCCTGCTAATTTCTGTAAAAGAAGAAATATATTTTGTGAAAAGTATTATACCTACAATAAGATTTTAGTGGAGAATTGCAATATAATATTACCTGTATAGCGCGGCGAACAAAACTATAACATGTTTCGTTAGGACTTGATAAGCTACTTGTAGATGGTGATGAACTAACAAAAGGATCATTCCTGTATCGTCGGCATTTATACTTTTGTTGTTCACGTTTTAATGGTAAAATAGATTTCCTTGTTAGGTGATAACGTTGCTCATCATCACATGGAATCTTTGTTCCACAGTAGCATGTAGCATTTAAGCAATAAGCTTTAGGCCAAGGAATTAAAACATCTTGAGATTCGAACTGTAAAACAAAAAATATAAGACAATGCTTTTTGTATCTAATAAGTATTCCCGTGGAAAAATTTTCTGATCAGCTCATATATAGTCTGGTTTGCCCGTATATATGTATATGGTCATATCAGAAAATTATTTACATCTGAACTAAATAGACCCCGATATCCTCATATATTTTTTAACTGGGAAATTTGAACTATTACGACTGCGCACGCGGCTTTGAAGTTGGCAGTATTTTAGTTCTCGGTAACTGACTATACTAAGGTTGCCAACTGCTAGAGTCAAGTTCCTGGGAAGGCCAAAAGAGCGCAGGCGCTGATTATAGAGGGCGCTTTACAACGTTATAAAACGAGATGAATATGAAGTCATGTTCCCTTTCGTCGGCCAGACATCGGTCCGAGTGCGTCTAATAGTAATTTTGTATTAAGGGCATTATCAGAAAGATCTCCCCACTTTTTAAAACATTGAATGACTCAACTGTCATAACTATTAAAATGTCAATAATGAATTGAAAAAATAAATTTAAGTATTGCTCAAAAAAAGGACAATCTATTTACACATGTTCACATTAGCTGTGTAACAAAATTTAAAATTTGAATTATAATCTTCACATGAAGATCATACGGAAAACTTATTTTATAAATTCCAGTACACAGCTAATCATAAACAGCTGCCAATAATTTTTTTTAAAACTATATCGCGGAAATCGGACCTACATTGTCAGTTTTCCAATTAACGCTTTGTCTTTTATGTTAATCAATAAATAAACTTTTAATACGGTTTTGACAGTTCAATGTCATTGAATATTATAAAATAGTGAGAGACATATTATTCAAGAACGGCCTTAACCTATATAAAAACACTATAAATCCAAACTAATCTAACCTTTACGCTTCATCTGTCTTTAGCCTAAACCTTTTTAACTCATCGCCACTTGTTCAATTGTCAACTTGATTCATGATCTGTCTTTTATCTATTCTATTTTGTCAAACAATTTTAAACAATAACTTTTCATTTTGTTTTAATCGAAATGTATAGTTAGTAGTATCGTATTGATAAAAAATAATTAATCTTACGATTCTTGTCAAAAAAAAAAAATCGTTGTTGATAAAATATAAAGATTTGACCCTTTTGACCCTTGAATTCGCTCTGTTGCATATCTGCAATACCCCGAAAATCGATCGAACATACAAACTCTAGTGACGTGTTTCCTATTTCATTCACAGATTATAGACAATTTGGTTTTCTTTTCGAAAACTGATGCGGCGGTTCAATTTTGAATTTTGAAACTATAAATCCTTATGGAGGTAACAAAATATATTTGAGAATAGTGAAAAAAATCGCACATTTAAGGGTTAAATTTTGAAATTGGATCACACGTGTAAAGTAAGACATAATGGCGCCCAAAATTTATGGAAAAACTATAGGAAAATAACTTATTCTTATGAAATACCTTTCTATGTCTTTGTTCCATAGCCCAAACTGATATTACTAGTTTTCCGCCGATTCTTAAAACACGTGCAAGTTCTCTCAATGCATTCACTCGCCTCTCGGTTGTTGCAAAGTGATGAACAACGGCGATTGATAAAACTGCATCGAAACTTTCGTCTCGAAATGGTAGTGCTAAATTGTCGCATATTAATACCTGTAAATTAATTGAATATTTAAACACTATTTCAAACCATATAAAGATCCATAAAGAAAAAAATTTACTTCGTTATTTTTTCGTCGTGCAATGTCTGTAAATTTTTTACATCTATCCGCACCGACTTGAAAAATATTATTATTAATACTCAAATATTTGCCATTTCCACAACCTGAAGTAAAAAAATTATTGTGAAAAATCAAAGTAATGAACACAATGTTAGAAAAAATAAATGTGAACTTTACCTATATCACAAACTAGAGCTCCAGGTTCAAGTTCCTCGAGAAATTTATAAATTTTTGGCCAATGACGATTTTGAGCGGTTTTTTCAGCACATTGCTCATAGACTTCATGAACATATACTTGTTCTAATGCTATGGATCTAGCTGTTTGTTCTCCTTCGCTTTCAGACATTACTGTCAACTATGATGCGTCGTATCTTCCACAGACGTGGTAAAAGTACTGAAATTATGTTATCATCATTAAAATAGATATGTACAAGATGATTTTTTAAAATACTCCTTTAACTCTAGTTTTCAATATCCTAATGAATAAAAATTTATTTGTTTATTAAGTTGATGAAAAACTTAATTGCTTGAAAGACATCCGCAGTAAAATAATTCTTGTATAGCTCGTAAAATTCGCGTTTCCAAACACTTTTTTTCATTTTTCGGGATACTCTTTTTTTGTTTTTGTATCTCATTATCTTGAGATCCTCTCAAATGTTTCACATTACAAGCTCGGCACCAGCGTAAAAATTCAGCGGAATCTTCATTGCGAACGAAAGTTATTATCGCCCAAAGAGTATATAAGTCTCTCATATTTTTTTTTCGTGTTTGAAGATACACTTGGCACACGTCTAAAAATAATATAAGATCGACAACTCTTTTCCTATCCATAATACTTATAGATTTAACGCAACCACTTGTTTGAATTTAATTTTTAATGACCCAATTTCAGAGTTTGCTTTAATTATGAACTACTTTTTATATTAAAAAATTAAAATCACATGATAATACGAAAGATATTCCTCAATAATAAATATTTAATAGAATTAGTTTGTACGTTGTAATTTACTCTAGTGTAAATAAGAGGATGATCAATCTAGTTTTCTTCTTTCCATACTGGAAAGCTACCCTATAAATATCCCTCTGTACTTCTACATCTCAATTATAACATCTAGACCATGCTTGCATAGTGACATTGGTGAGACATTTAACTGTTGATTTCATAATGTAGACAGACCAGCGACTGCGCGATGAATTTATTCAATACATTTCTTCTCATACATTACTGGACTAATATATGTACACTACAATCTACTAACAGACTTTTGTGAAGAGGACCCCATTATTTTCTACGTTCAAAAAATTAATATGTCGAAAAAAATTCGGTTTTGTTAAAATTGAAACTTAGATATTTCTGAAAATTTGGGTACTGCTAACGTTTTCTTCAACAAGACGCACATTTACAGGGAAGAAAATGAGCTTAAGAAATTTACGAATTTTTAGTATGATGTCGACCGAATTTCAAACAGGAAGTTGAGTCATAATTATCCTAATATTACAGACCTAGATCTCTGCTTCTTCCATAAAGTAATCAATGTTATGATTGACTCACCTGAAATATTAGCAAACGTGTGTCTTAATATACCGAACAAAACCTCATGGGAAAACAGGCTGTTATGAATACCAACCACAAATAAAACTACGTGTTGAATGGACCCAAACACAGAATTTTTAAACTAAACGAAGTTTCTACAAAAGTAAGATTTGATAATTGATTTAAAAAATTAAAATCTTAAGTCTTGAAGTATTTTCTCCGTGCAATAATAATTATAGTACAGCATAGTCATTTTTGGACGACTCAATTTCCTGTTTCAAGTTTGGTCGGCAGCATAATAAAAATTCGGACATTTTTTGTCTCCATTTTTTTTCGTATACTTCTAAGAGAAGGTTATGAGAAAGAAACGGTCCTAATTTATTTAAGTTTTTGAGTTTAGTTTTGAAATTAATCATCGGTAAAATTATTGTAAATTTTATTATAACCATAGTTATTTTTAAATAAAATATTTTTAAGTAGTTTGCATTATTTGGCAATAAATAAGCCCTCGTTATTTTATTTCTTATTTCTAGTTAACGCCCGTGATTTCTTACCGGTATCTCTTCCTTATTTTCTTACTAGATGTAATTAAGTTCAAGTGATTAATTCAAATTTAATGCTTTCCGTATTTAAATATTCCGTGAGGTGGGTCAGAATAATTTTACCGTGATATTGTTAATTTTATTCGAGTGCGTATCCTGCTTGGCAAGAACCGGTCATTACTGTAGTTGTCGGTAATAAATCAGTTTTTTTTAGGCCAGCCTGTTACTTGAGTTTGCCAAAACTAAGGCTGCTGGTTATAAGTTTTAAATAATTAACTTTCTTAATATCTACCAAAAAATAATACTACAACTATACACTAGACTGATTCAAAAAAATCAACTAATTTTTTTTTTTTTCATTATATCGAAAATATTGTTGGAAATGACGAAAAAAAAATGCTGTGAAAGTTTGAGCTCTTAATATTAACAACTGCCGCATCGCAATTTTCTATTTCCCGTTTAAATAACATGGGAACATTTATTTTTTAAGCTTTGGAATTTTGTAGCTCACGGTGGGACCAATACTTTTGAATGTTCAAGACATATTCTTATGGGAAATTTGACGCTCTACAAAAAAGGTCTCTTATAATTTTTCGATATTTTTATTTCTTCAAAAGTAATTCGAAGTTAAAGTTAGATTGACAATAAATTTTCACATTTTTTTAATTTTTTGACGCAACCATCAACTTTATCCGAAAATTTTAGAGGACATTTTTAGTAGAGCATTTTATTTCCTACAACTTATCTCAGAGAAAATTTTCGATATTTCATTTAAGTCGTATGTTATTTGCAATTAACTGAAAATTTTCTTAAATAATCTAAATTTTGATGCTTAAAATTAATTATATTAAATTTTCAGTTAATTGCGAATAACTTACGACTTATGAGAAATATCGAAAATTTTCTCTGAGATAAGTTGTAGGAAATAAAATGCTCTACAAAAAATGTCCTCTAAAATTTTCGGATAAAGTTGATGGTTGCGTCAAAAAATTTAAATAATGTAAAGATTTATCGTCAATCTAATTTTAACTCCGAATTACTTTTGAAGAAATAAAAATATCGAAAAATTATAAGAGACCTTTTTTGTAGAGCGTCAAATTTCCCATAAGAATATGTCTTGAACATTCAAAAGTATTTGTCCCACCGTGAGCTACAAAATTCCAAAGCTTAAAAAATAAATGATCCCATGTTATTTAAACGGGAAATAGAAAATTGCGATGCGGCGGTTGTTAATATTAATATTAAGAGCTCAAACTTTCACAGTATTTTTTTTTCGTCATTTCCAACAATATTTTCGATATAATGAAGAGAAAAAAAATTAGTTGATTTTTTTGAATCAGTCTACTATATACTATACGAAAGTGTTTTATATTCGGCAGGAATGTGATAAGAAAGTATCACTATTATTAGAAAAAAATTTTTATTGTTAATCAAAATTGTTTTCTCTTTCCGTATATCCGATGTTATATAGAAAAAATGTTAATCAATTTAAAACCCTGATTAAGAAAAATGATTTTCTCCATGTTAAGTGTATATCTATATATTAGTCGATTCAAATTATTTTAAATAATTTCAAATTGTTCTGAATCATTCCAAATAATTTTTTTCAATCAGGGAAATTTCAAAGTATGATTGGCCATTTTTTAAAAAAATTCGACATGCATAAAATTATTTTATTAAAACCAAATATATTATAGTTACGAAAATCTATAAAATATTTCTTAAGCTTCCCAATTATTTAAGCGATAGAAATAATAAAATAATCGTTTATAAAAATAAATAACAATCAAAAAAATTTCTCATTATTATCAGTACTTAAAAAGAAAAATAAATTTTGGTTCTAAAAATAGCAATATGCCTGTGATAGGGAGTTAACCATGAATGGTAGTTCGTATCGATTTACCCTATTGTCCTAGTTTTACTACTTGAAAACAGTAAATTTACGTTAGCTAGATAATAATGTCGTGGTTCGGCTTATGACGAATAAAATATCAGTTTTGTCATAAAAAATTTAGTATCTTCTACACTAATTATAATTAATACACAAAACAAATTTTTGTGACAGAAAAATAAACGTAAAATCGCGGAATCGAGCGTCGAAACAAGTCAATGAAATGCATATATTAAGTATTTATAAGACTGTATATTGATTCTAATATGAGTTGGATGCCAATCTACCCCTAATTTCGAAGACCATATTGAAATACTTTTTACTTAAACAATATGACCTCTGATTAAGAAAGATAATTTTGAATAATTGACGATATTGAATGTCCATAATAGCCATGATTTTAAATTATTTGAATTATTTGAAATTATTTGAGTTAAAACCATTGATTTATGATATTTTAGATAAATTATTAATTATCACGATATCTGAAGTTAAATTTTTAACTTACCGTGGTCATAACAGTGTTTTTAGTTTCATTTTTAAGATCTATTAAATTGGAACTGACGAAAAAAATCACAGAGAGTATAAACTTAACATTATTTTCGTTTAATGCTAAATCTAAAACACATTATTTACTACAAGATTTTTTATCTATTATAACACACTAAACTATGATCATAGTACTGTTTTTAAAACTAGGACGTGTTTTTGTACAAATAAACATTTCGGTTTTATAAAAATCGTTTACCACAAAGAAACAGCCATATTACTACTGCCCCTAAAGCTTTTCTCACACGTTCGAAGTTTTGTTGGATGGGAGGGTTCGATAAGGGGTTGATGGGCTAAGCTTAGCTGCACTGAAACGAAACAACCACGGCGATAAAAGGAGTATACTAGTGACATCTCTCTATCATGTACGTAATTAGATCGCGACTTTTTTTTTCATTGTTCAGAAACAAACTTTGATTCATATTTTAATTAAAAATAATTATATGTACTCTGTAATTAAGAATTTAGGGTTGACTAAATAGAAGATAATATAATTTAATATAGTCTTCATTATTCAAATGATTTATTGTTCATAAATTTTGATACACAGAAAATGAGAATTTTTTTGCGCAAGAAATTTTGTATCTCTTCAAAAAAACTTTCGTTCTCAATTCATAGTGCAAAAGTTTTCTTGGGGCAAGAAAAATAAAAGTACCCAAGTGAATGGGGAATCCCCTTGATGATAAATTTTCTTTGACACAACTAAAAAAAAATTGCAACAAGGTATAGTTTATGACAATAATAAGTCTTGTAGAATTTTGTTAAGTTTGTTTTACTTTATTCTAAATTACAAAATGTACTCTGATCTTATAACATAAAATCTCCTTATATATATAATATTTATTAAAATTTATTTAAATGAACAATCTATAAAAATTAGTGAGTAAAAAATCTACAGTCGATTATTCAAATGAATTTTCTTTGCCATTGAAAACTGGATGCAAAGGCAAGAATGGTGACAGTAGATGATTTCGAGCAAAGTATTGTTCACGTTGAACATCACAGCGAAGAATAACAACACCTGAGGGATTGACTTTCACTTTGATCTTAGTTTCAGGTGTTAATATTCCATAATTGACTTCTTCATATAAATCCTTGAAACAAAAAAAAACATTTATTTTCAATGTAAATCCGTTTATTACACTACTGCCAAAAATTAAGGGATAAAAAAAAAATCCAAATTTTTTGGCGATTTTCAACTTAGAAAAACCAGTGACAAGAAAATTTTCAAAATTTTGTTTTTTTGTCTACAGGCGTGGAAAATTTTTTTTTGCTTAACTACTATGAGGATCGGATACTTTTATTATTCAGCTTTAATTTATTTTTTTATAGACCTTGATACGTCCACTTCTCGCCGAGATATCAGTCTTCAAATGGAAAAGGATCCTTTTGTCTTTGATTATCGATATCTCAGCAACCAATGATCGCACGGAAAGTTAATGGTGGGTTTCAAAATCTTCAAGTGTATTTTAATAAAACTTAGTGATTATTGAACTTACTTCTACTGCATAACCTTTCGGGTATTGGAGTCCCAACTCTTTGAGTGTAACTGATACATCCGAAGGTGTTCCGTCTGTTCTTCTATTCAAAAATGCAATAGCATAGGAATAGTAACTTTGATAAACGGGAGTGATTGGTCTCGCCCATATTTCAATGCCTTTATGCTAAAGTTCAGATGAAAACTTAGTAAAAAATAAATATTTTATAGAGAATTAAATAAAATGTCTATGAGCTAACTTTATAAATTCTGCGTCCTTGAATGCCGAGAGGATCTTGATCAACAGCAATAATTTTTTTATTTTGTAAAATAGCCTTGTACTCTGGTCGGATGGTTCTCAAATCAACGGACATCAATAGAGGGGCAGCTAAAATAGCCCACAATGCCATTTGAGTTTTACTTTGCTCGTAACTAAGTCCGAAGTTGCCAACGATCAACATGTCGGGATCATTCCAGTGACCTGGGCCGGCATTAGGTATAATGTCATCTTGATTGTCACCGTAATAATCAATGATAGTCTCTAAGCTCGCCCATGAATCTTGAATATCATTGTAATTTCTCCAGAGATTGCAGTGTGAGATGATAGAAGAGAAATTGGGCTACATGCGTATAAATAAGTAGATAAGTACATAAATATATGAGGTCGAGACAAAAAAATCATCTATTTTTCATGACTGGTCTCAAAATTTCGGCAGAGGGCACAATAGATCCAGATGAAATTTAAGTCCTTAATATTAGCATTGATAGGTCGCGCAACGTAATTTTTTATTTCCCATTTAAATAATAAAACAATCAAATTTCCCATGTGATTTAAAGAGGAAATAAAAAATTACCTTTGAATATTAATATTAAGAGTCTAAATTCGAACTGGATCTAGATCTGGAATTTCACTTACTTTTATTCCAGCATAAATTTGATAAACAGGCCAACTACATGAGTAAATCATAGGTCTTCCAGTACGATTTAAATGTATGCCGAATTCTGGATAACCTGATAGTCAAAAAATTTAATTACTATCAAGACATAGTCTTGTGCCTGACAATGGAATTACTTTAATAGTATCTTAGATAATTAGTGCCGAGTATAATATTCAAGTTAGGGGTTGGGAATACGAGCGTCAGCGAATTGAATGCATTCTTTAAAATTTCAAATATTTATGGATCTATTGTATAGATCGCAAGGAAGAAAAGAACGCATTATAACATTTACCGAATTTAATTATTACATTAACCAAACAAAAAGGAAGAAAAATTCCGGGAAAAACGGTATTATTAAATATGGTTGTATGAGTAGTGTACAGTATGTTTACCACGATCCATTTCAGACGGATCTGCATAGCAGCCATCTAGTTTTACGTAATCAACATTCCATGCAGCGAAAGACGCCGCATCATTTTTCATGTAACCTAAAATTCCTGGATAACCAGCACAAGTATAATTTCCATAGTCGCCATAAATTCCAAACTTCAATCCTTTCATATGAATCTAAACAAATGAGCGTTTTATTTATTGAAAAAGTTTGCTTGACTAACCACCGGAAGAAGAAATATAAAGTAACGGATATCAGAAGATTAAAAAATAAAAAGTATAAATATTATGTTACATAATCGCTGAGGCTTCTTAGTCCATATGGAAATCTCTGTCGGTCAGGCACAACATTTCCATTACTAGCACGATTTTTTTCCATCCAACAGTCATCAATATTTATGTATTCATATCCAGCTGCAGCATAACCTTCAGATACAACTAAATCGGCCATTGTTCTAAATAATTGATCACTGAAAACATAAACGATTAATAATGAGTGCGTAATTATTCAATTGAAGTAATTCATAGATTAATTAATGAAATTGTACTTGTATTGATCATACTGCCATGATAAGAGAAAAGTGGTAATTTACTATGATATTTTAATACAAGTTACAGCTTTTGCGCTTAGCACGGCAATATGTCCGGGAAATATTTCAATAAAAATGTTTGCATACTCAAGGCATTGAATGCGCTCCCTGTTTAGAAAATCTTATAGAATCCAATAGATTCTCATGAGTTTCCACAGAGATTTTATAAGAATGAATGAGTTCTATGAGAAGTGATATAGTTAAGTATTGGCCTTATACATACAGCTATAAGAATCTATCGGATATTTTATGCAGGGCTATTACGATCATTTTCAAATTTTCGGCTAATTTACTTGCACGAAATTGTTTCGACATTAGGTACACTGAAATAGGGTAAATCTTAAATGCCCTCGCAGATCTGAATCACGGTGGAAACACCGTGGATCCACCGTGGTTACACGGTGGCTTTGTGCTATTTCACCACCGTGGTTCCATGCTGCATCCACCGCGTAATCACAGTGGTAAAATGGAACAAACCCACCGTGTTTCCACCGTGATTCAAATCTGCGAGGGTGACTAGATCTGTATTAGTGTCTGCAAGTAATTTCTGCTGCAAGACTTGCTCAAGATACGCGTAGGTAACTTTACTAAATTATTTTGAACAAGACATCTTCAATGTTATTTTGTACAATATCATAGGCAAGTCCTGCAACAATCTTGTCTAAGAATCTTGCATTAATATCTTGCGATAGATTTATATATAAAGATGTAGATACCTAAAGGTCTTCCGTAAGATACTTTCATAAAAATAGTACAAGATTGTCTTGTATACGTCATAGGTAAAATATCAGTAGTCATATTCTCATACAGCAGAATCTAATTTCTATACTCCCTAACTTTGAATTCCCTTTCTCCATTGTTTACAAAAAGTAGTAGCAAATATTGAATATAAGCCTCAAAATCAAGCAGGTTTGAGAATAAAAACTATTATAACTTGATTGCGATCAAAATTAGGTATTTTATCCAACATTTATTTACAAACTGTAATAATTTGGAAATTCAATTTTTTTTTTCATTTTAAAATTTGAGCGCTATTATTTTTTGAATTAGTCGAGAAGAGGCATCCCTTACATTCAAAGTCATTGCTGAGCTTATTCTTGTAATAACACGAAATTACTATAGAAATCTAGTAACTATGTTTCGTTTTATAAGGTTAGTATTGATTTGACCAGCTCCTGACGTAATGTAGTCCGATAAGCACTGAGTGAACGGCCCCTGAGCGCGACGGTTGTAAAAAAAAATAACTATAGCTACATCTAAAGTTACTTTTTTTCGAAAAAACGGCAAGTTAATTTAAAAAGAATTAAACTTCATTAAAAATTCAGTTATTATTACATCAAGACCACTGTATATTTATATATACATATATAAAAAATAAATAAAAACTAAAATGTAAATACCGTATGTACATATTAGAGTTATTTTTATAAAAAAAAAAACAAAAGTTAATTAAAAAACAATTCAATTTCATAAAAAATCCAGTTATTATATCACAGCAGCTGTCTATATATATATATATATATATATATATATATATATATATATATATATATATATATATACAGACGTAAAAAGTAAATAAATATTAAAATATAAATATCTTTATGTACATATTAGAGTTATTTTTATAACAAACAAAAAAACTGCAAGTTAATTAAAAAAAAATTAAATTTAGTTACAATTATATCAAGGCCACTGGATGTATGTATGTAAGAAGTAAATAAAAATTAAAACGTATATATACATATATATATATGTATTAAAATTTTTATCTACTTTTTATTAACATGATTAATCGACATTTGCACTTTTGGCTTTCCATTTTTTTTTTCTTTAATAATTTAAAATGATCAAGCTGAATATATATTCAATTCCTAAGACATAATAATATTAATAATAATAATAATAATAATCATGTACATAAAATCATTTTAAAAAGATGTATGTTCCTTTGCATTATGCTCTCATTTGAATAAATTTGAACTTGTTCATTTCAAATTATTGAACTAAAATCATTTCGTTCTTCATAATTGTTAATGAAAGTCAGAGATCGTTAAATTATTCATTTCTCCCATTCTTACTGCTATTATTATTATTACTATTTTTTTTCAACTTACTGCTTTTTTCGAATTAAAAATAAAAATGTTGATAAAATTATATTTTTATATAAACGATTTTTTTTTATGATCCTGAAGTTAGCCGACGTCTAATAATTTTTGAATTTTCTTTTAGATGGTAAATTATAAAAAAAAAATTTTTTTTAATTGCACCTGTAGTTTTTTGAATTTTTTACATGTGCATATTTTTAGTTTTCATTTTTTTGTAATTGTTTTGTTAAAAAAAAAATCCGAAAATTTTTAATTGTCTGCTAACTTCAGGATCTTTTTTTTTTCTATTATTTTAATATTTATAAACTTTCCAATATTTATTTATTTTATAACAACAATTTTCTCAGGCATTTTACCACTCAAGTTACTCTGGTTTATTTTTCATTTCTGACAGTAAATATATTTATATAAAAGAAGAAAAAAAACCACTTACCTAATACAGTTATCAGGATCATTTTCACAGTCAGTATTACATCGAAATCGCTCCCAAGCTAACCAACCCATGGGTGGTGTTCTAGCAAGCCCATTTTCTAGGGCTGAAGTTCTACTACTAATTATTAAAAATAACGATAAAATCATAAACATTTTACCAGCTTCGAATCCTACCACTTTGATTAATGTTAAAGTTTAACAATTGACTGAACTATTGTCCAACAAACGACTAAAATATTACGAGCATAGTAAAAGTATTTATTTTATGAGAAGTATACAGATGTGACACAAGGAGGGAGAGATAAAGCAGCGAAAAATTTCGATCATTGGACAACGTTAGTGATTATTTATCTTGTATTTTTTTCAATCATGAAAGTAAAAACAACTTGAACTGATAACTGATTCACCTTTGAATCCCCTGAGTAAAATGGAACTGATAGAAGCCTCTGTTTAGTTGGCGTATCAAGATGAGAAGTTTACTTTCACCCAATGCCTCATTTCATTTTTTACACTCGCTTTTAGCTATAGTTGAGTTAGCGAAAGAATTACTTGTTCCCCCATCATTTTTTCTACAATTAAATAACTGCGCATGTGCTTCAGTGGATATACCTGTGATTCATAATAGTTAATTTGTAGAGGAAAAAGTTATTCTTTCGCTAACTCAACTATATACTGAAATAGATAGCAAACCGTTTCCTTTTTACCAATACTTTTAAAAGAATGTAAACACAGTCTTATCTACATACATAGCGAATCGATCTAAAGTTCCACTCGTTCTTTTATTGTTGATACTGAACTGATGTTTGATATATCTTTAAATCAGTGTCTCAATCCTATGAGTTGAAGAACAAAACCAGGGACGTGTGATTACACACAGAAAAAAAAGGATTTCTTGGAGCAAAAAATTATTACTCGCCCCAAGAAAAATTTTACTTGCCCTGAAAAATTTTTTGCATCAGGAATTAAAAACGAACAAAATTTCTTGGAGCGAGAAATTATTTCTTGCATCTAGAAATAGTTTTTAATGCTTTTGAATACTTTAAATACTTTTGAATCGCCCTTCTTATGAGCATTTAATTAATATTTTAAAACATAAAATTAATAACGATTAAATTCGTAGGAAATAGGACTAGGATATAAATAAATTATTTTAAATGAATTGGCGAAAACGTTGTGGCATAGAGCAAACCTTAATTGTTAAATATTTGAGTTAAAATAACAATAATTAATTTAAAGTCAAATTTTTACAAGATTATGGCAATAATTTTAATATATAAAGTCATTCTTCATAGTTTCTGTGTATTAGACAATTTAATTATAAGAATAAGTTGCTGAGGACGTCATAAATAAATGACGAAACGTCCAATTTATTTAAAGTAATTCATTTGTATCCTAGTCATATTTCCTACGAATTTAATCGTTATTTTTAAGTATGGGCACGAATGTTAAAATATAAAATTAATATTTTAAAACAATGAATTTGAATATTTACTATTGCTACGACTGATATGGATGGAAGAGAATAATCATAGAATTTCATGTCCATTTCCATGATTATTTTCCGATATTGAAATTTTGGAAATTGCAAGTAGCAAATAGCGAATATTAAATTCAACTCCACCGTCCATCTTACGGCATTGCAAATCGTTTTAAATCGCTTCTTTTAATTGGAGATCGTTATTTAAAAAATAAAAAAAAAGCATTTAATTCGAATAATTTCGGAATTTTTGAACTGATTAATTCTACAAATTTTTCAGCGTTAGAGGCAGCTAAACTGCGTCTCATATCGCATTAGATATTCAAATCCGTTGCTTAGTTCGAAAGATAACAAAAAAAAGTCAAAAAATAACAAGTACCCCAATTTTTCGAATTTTTCATTTTTCGAATTTTTGTAAATCAACGAGACATAAATTTTTTCAAGCTCGAAAAAAATTATAAGTAATTACACAAAAAATTTCAAATTAAGTTTTAAAAAAAAACGGAAAATTTTTTATAATAAAGTTTTACAAGTTTTAATGAATATTATATATTATATATATAATGTTATATATTTTATCATATATTACATGAGTAAGCTAACTGTGTACTTTCTGATTTTATGATTTTTTTTACATTTCCTTAGTAAATACAAGAAGATATTACTGAATAAATAGTGTATCAGTTAAATTTACTTTGAGCGATTAAAAAATCTATGCGATAAAACGATTAAAGAATAATTTAAAATAAAATTCCCAATCAAATATTAACGAATAGAACACGACGAAAAATATATTGATTGTGAAATCATTTGACGATAGTAAAGCCGTATTTTTTTTTTTTTTTTTTTTTCGTGATTTACTGTACAGAAAAAAAACATTTTCGTGATAGAAGCTTGAAATGTATGACATTTAGCGCCTAGTCGGCAGCTAAGAATATTACATAAGAAACAGCTGGTAAAAAAAATACATAATCGTTCTAATAGTGACATCATCACAGACAAAAAAATAATTTTTAGTTACTACACATGTGCGATAGAAAACGACCAAAATATCGAAGTAACTCAATGAGTCATCTTGTGACGAAATTTATCATCATATTAATTCGTACGCTTACCGACTTCTTTCTCATTTTTAACAATTACTCAAAACAATGTTACCAAATTAATGAAATAAAAATTCCTAAATTAGACATGCGCACAAAGTGTAAAATAATAATAATAATAATAATAATAAATGTGATTTACTATGATTTTGTCTAATGTAAAAAATTATAATTTGATGTATATTCTTTTTTTAATCCTCATTTAAATAAACGCGGGAAATAACCTGACATTTATAGGCTCTAAATCTAGTACATTTCAAATATCTGTCACAAAAAATAATAAACTATTACATATTCTACTACAACTATACTGTACGTCATCGAGATGTCAAAAGTTTGATTTAAATTTCTGAGCAGAAACTCTAGTTTCCTGGGTTGCTTGCAAACTATAGTGACTATAAATACTAGCCCTAGTTATTTTAGCCGAGAAATAATTTTACTAATACAGATTTAATACAGCACAATACCAACCTCTATCTAGGGATTCTTAGTACACCTTGAGGAAAAATGTCACGGATCCTTGTTATTTATTGACTAATGCTAAAGGAAAAATAAAGTTATTAATTTACAAAAATTTGAAACTCGATTTACCATAACAGTGATCAAATTTTGACATTTCGATTTTCTCAAGTACCGTAAAATATTTTATACTTCAGGTAAAATAATAACATTTAATTTTCGTCATTTAAAATTTCGTATTGAATAAATTCAAAACATATATATTTTTTTAGCTGTTGAAATAAATAGTATTTGAAAATAATTTATAACAATGGAATTATTATTTGGAAAACGTATAACACCGGAGGAAATGCTTCGTAAAAATCAACGAGCATTGAATAAAGCAATGAGAGATCTAGATCGTGAGAGAATGAGAATGGAACAGCAAGAAAAACAAATAATAGCCAATATTAAAAAATTGGCTAAAGATGGACAAATGGTACTGTCATATTGTTGTGTCATGCAGAGTTTGACTGTCATTAGTTTTAAATTTTCCAACCTAAATAATTTTCTGTATTTATTTTTCTAGGATTCTGTTAAAATTATGGCTAAAGATTTAGTAAGAACCAGAAGATATGTCAGAAAATTTATGCTGATGAAAGCGAACATTCAAGCAGTGTCACTAAAGATTCAAACATTAAAATCACAAAATACTATGGCGAATGCTATGAAAGGAGTTACCAGAGCGATGCAGAACATGAATAAGTGAGACATTGATTATATTAATTAATAATTGTTCGTTATTTTATACTCATGTTCACTTTTCAGACAACTAAATTTACCTCACATACAGAAAATACTCCAAGAGTTTGAAAAACAATCTGAAATAATGGATATGAAGGAAGAAATAATGAATGATGCCATAGACACTGCAATAGATACTGAAGACGACGAAGAAGAGAGGTAAATTTTACTTTTATTTAATTTTTATATTCGTAATTAAGAGTAACAATTTTTTCTATCATAATATTGAACTGTTTTAATTTTGTGTTGTAAGTTTTACTCAATGAAATCTACTGTTTTTACTGAAGATTTATGATATTATTTCTATTACACATAAGAAAAAAGATCTAGTACCCAATCAGAGAAGATGTTCTGTAAACTGATCCCAACAATTTTATACCACGACAAGCGAGCCCTACAAATTTATCCTACAATTGAATTTTAATTACTCATGTCATAGTAATTAATTAATTTTTTTATGAAGTTGTCCGTGTGATCAATTGTCGTGTGAAAACTTGTCAGGGATCAGTTGTTTTCGAACTCAAGTAGCTGACTGTACTGGCATGGATTTTATCTGTGGTATTCCTATTCTGTTATACTTCCACCGCAAGGTGACGATGTAGTGCATCACGTAATGATACAGTACAGTAGGCACAAATTAAAAAGAATAAAAGAGTCAGGGAGCATAAAAATGGAAATGAGCTAGGGAGATAAAAAGTAAAATTTTCGACGTTCTTATTAGCAGATTTTCTAACTTCATTTCAGAAAATTCTCCATTTACGCGAAAAATTTTCATCTAAAAACCAATTCCATATCTAGTATATATATATTTTTGTCTAGGTTACTCTAATAATATTTTTTCTTACTATTACTATCTGAAAATTGCACAGAATCACCTACTAAAAAATATTAGGTTAGACAATTTGCTAATTAGAACGTCGTTTTCTAAAAAACTGAAAAAATTGTACAAGTAAAAGACACTAATAATAATATACAAATACATGAGTGATTGTGTACTAGTTCTCTGATTGAGTACTGGATCTATTTCCTTACATCAAATATTTAAATAGAGAGCACAGTACAATTCTAATATTAACAGTGAATGTTAATGCGATCGACGGCTTATTCGTCATATTTTTGTCTTGGAAGTTTAGTCATATAACGGATAATAACTTCCCGACTCATGCAGTTGCATCAAACGATACTTTTGCTCTATTGATTTATTTTGACTGTGTATAAAAATTGTGATTATTTTAATTTTAGCGATGCGGTAGTAGCCCAAGTTTTAGACGAACTTGGTCTCCAATTAACCGACCAACTATCGGGATTGCCCTCAGCATCTGGCTCTTTGAGTGTCGCTGGTTCAAAACAACCAATAGCAACAGCGGCTGGTGCCGGTGGAGAAGATGCTACGAGTCCAACTGGAAATGTTCCAGATACAGATGCAGATCTTCACGCAAGATTGGAAAACCTTCGAAGAGAGTAAAAAGTTTACGAAATGATATTTTGAAAGTTACATAGTAATTATATATTTTTTGACGCTGCTTTATAATATTTTTATTCTTTTCTAATCTAAGAAATTCTACTAAAATTAGACATAGATTTTTTTTTTTTTATCATAATCCCTACATTGGATCCAAGTTTGAGCGCCTTCTTGGCCTGTAAGAAAGATTTTATTCTATACCAGTCGTAAATACTAATTGTTACAGTTAACGAGTTTAATGCTTGAAAATTTAACGTTTCCAAAGAGATAAAGTAAATAATACAGTATGGGTTGAGAAGTCAAACACCACAAAAGCAGAAGAGCGCAAAATTTATTGCGAATAGACAATGAAAAAAAGTCTGGCAACGTATTAATAAATATAACTAATGCTTAACTTTTTTAATTGAATTTCTCTTTATTATAAACTTATAATTAAGAAAAATGTATAGTTGGATTAAATACTGCAAATAAAGTTTATTAATTTTCATGGTTATTTAAATATTTTCATTAATTATTTTTCAATTAACACATACAGAAAACTTCTTCCGATGATTACCTCTATATGTTTACAAATATGATAGAGTAGAGATACCATTTTTGACCACTAGAGTCAGTTTTGGGCACGAAAAATTTAAATGTGATATTTTGTAAAAGACGTAATTTCAAAATGTTTGTAAAAATTTTATGTTTTTTCATGATACTAAAGTTAGTGGACGTTTACAAATTTTTGGATTTTTTTTCAAAGCAATAAATCATAAAAAAATTATTTGAAAAAATTGTACCTATAGTTTTTTAAATTTTCTACATGTGCATATTTTTAGTTTAGAATAAGCAAAACACACACAGATTACTAGAGTCTCGGGATTCTACCTTTGAACTAAACCCATTGGCAACATTTGTTAGGAAAGACCAAGTAGTACTAACTCGGCTACGTATAAGACACACGACATTGACTCATTCCTTCTTAATATCTAAAGAACCTAAAACAACATGCCAATACTGTGGTAACGAAATCTCAATAAAACACATCATAATTTACTGTCCCAACTTGTCGGCCTACAGAGAAATCTCCAAGCTACCCAAATCCTTAGAAAAATATTTTAACACCGTATCGGGATGCAAAAAAACCTTAATTTTCTTAAAAAAGTCAAAATTGTTCAAAGAAATTTAAATATAAATGTAAATGTTACTATGTAGTTAAGGCTGGGCCGTACTAAACGAATTTTTGAATTTTACTTTTCTTTTAATTTATTAATTAATTGTTATTACAGAAATTTTCATAGCTTCCGAAAAAATGTGAAAGAGAAACTTTTTCGAAAGGTTTTCATCATTCGAGTGATGTAAATATTCAAAACGTAATTAGAAAAGTAAAATTCGAAAATTTGTTTAGTATTGCCGACCCTTAAATATGTAGAACCTGTGGTCGAAAATGACCTTGTAGTTTAAATGCGACCTTTAAATAAATAAAAAAAAAAAAGAAATATTTTTAGTTTTTGTTTGTAATTGATTTGTTGAAAAAAAATAAAAAAATTGTTGATTGTCAGTGTCATTTACATAAATTCTTGCTCGACTCGTATCCCAGTGCAACCAACAAAGTATTTTTGGCTTCAATTATACATTTCAATAGATTTGCTACCACTGAAAAATTTCTTACCAGGTAACTGGCTCCCTCTGTCAGGTTTCGATTTTTGAAATTGGGGGACCAGGCAATAATGACAACGAGAGTCCACCACCTTGTTGACAATTATATTCTAAGAGGGTTGGTGTTAAAAACAAATTCAAATGTTAAGTGTTAAATTACTTTACTTGAACAATAACCTGATGGTTACTTAGATGAGGAATGATAACAATTATAACATAAAAATAATAAATAAATAACTAAGCAAAATGAAAACAGCTTTCATGGTGGCGGAGAAGCCGTCTCTAGCCGCATCTTTAGCGGCGATTTTAAGTAATGGACACTGTTCAACTAGAAAAGGTAGGTTAAAATGATGTCTTGTTGACATTGACAGATCATTTTAAAATAAACAGATTCATTCAATCTGGATTACATATTTTTAGGGATGAATGGATCATGTTCAGTACATGAATGGGTCGGACCGTTTAAATCAGAAACTGTCAATTTTAAAATGACTTCAGTTTGTGGCCATGTTATGAGTTTTGATTTCGTGGGTAAATATAATAGTTGGGATAAAGTTGATCCAGTAAGTATTTACTACCAGATATGTTTTTTTTTTGTCTTTTAATGATATTCTCTGCTTCAACCGATTGGTCTGGAAGTAAATTATCCTCCCATTTTCATCCCATCTTGCTTACCCTTCGGCTTTGGACCGACTTGTGCTTCTGTACTGTACAGTGACATGGGGAAATCACAGAGAAAACCCACGTCAGTATAGTCTGTGATAGACAAAGTCCCAATGATCGCTGAAATGTCAAATTTAAACAAATTACTGGACCCCTTATCCATAAGTTCCTATAAAATCCACTCAAATGGGTCAAAAACCGCATGGGAAACAAAAGACTTTCTATTTTTTACTTTACTGACTTTAAATTTTACGAGAGAGTTTTTGTGAACACAGAACGGCGCATTTTCTCGAACATAAGGTACAAAAATTTATTTAACTAATGATGATTTTTTATTTGTAGGCTGAATTGTTTACGTGTCCGACAGAAAAAAAGGAAGCCGTACCAAAGTTGAAAATTCCAGCATTTCTTGTTAAAGAAGGGTCAAATTGTGATTATTTAGTTTTATGGTTAGATTGTGATAAAGAAGGTGAAAATATTTGTTTTGAAGTTATACATGCTATTCAACTAGGGATGTCACGGCCGCTCAATCCGAATGTAATAAAATATTAACAGTGAATCTCTTCCACTATAAACTTTGCAAAACACACTTAAAAATCATTATATACTCTCTACTTTTCTGTATTTTATTCCCCAGAATATATGGAGGGCGCGTTTTTCAGCAATTACTGATCGCGATATCAAATTCGCGTTAGCCAATCTCGTTAAGCCAAACGAAAATGAAGCTAAAAGTGTTGACGCACGTCAAGAATTAGATTTACGAATTGGTTGTGCTTTTACTCGATATCAAACAAAATTCTTCCAAGTATGAAATGGAATATTTATATTTAATTCATTGAATATTCAATGATTTTACTCCATATAAAAATTTTAGGGTAAATATGGTGACTTGGATGCTTCATTGATATCTTACGGACCATGTCAAACACCAACATTAGGATTTTGTGTCCAACGACACGATGAAATTTCCACTTTCAAACCAGACCCCTACTGGATGTTACAAGTGACTATAAAATTATCAGATAGTCTAGACTTGGTTCTTAACTGGGATAGAAATCGTTTGTTTGACAAAGAAGTCGCCAATTCATTTCTTAATCTCGTCAAGGAACATAACGAAGCAACGTAAGATTAATTTTCTTTGAAATATTAAGTCATGATAAAATTTTCGCGCCTAATCATATGATGACATAATTATTATACTACTCTGAAAACATAAAAAAAAATAACTACATTTTTTTGCAGAGTCGTCAGTGTTCAAAATACAGAGAAAACAAAACCTCGTCCAATAGCATTGAATACTGTCGAGTTGATGAGAACTTCGAGCTCTGGATTAGGTATGGGACCGCACTACGCAATGCAAATAGCCGAGCGTCTTTATATTCAAGGCTATATTAGTTACCCACGTACTGAAACTACATCTTATCCAGAGAACTTTGATTTGTTGTAAGAAAAAATTTCCATTTATTCAATAGTAGATTGTAGATTATAATAATTTATTTATTTACGCCATTCGGCAATTATACATTATTGAAACAATAGGTAAAAAATAAATGATAAACTAAAATTACAAATTGAAGAAACAGATAACATCACATGGATGATAAAAAAATTATGAGAGAAAAATATAAAATAAAAGTAACAGCAAAAATAACAAATATCACTTATATATAAATAATATCCAGCCGCTTTGCGACCAAGGAAATTACAGTTGATTACATTACTAAATTTCTAGCGACACTTTTAAATTTATTGGCCGAAACACCAAAAATGTCAATCTCAGATGCAAATTCGTGACTAACTTTGATATTTTATACAGCGGAGCTCGCGTGGAGTAGCGCGTTTTAACTTTCGGGACGAGTGCTCTTGATGTTCTCACTCTAATGTTAGACACTACGAACTTGAACAGACTAATTAATTCAGGAACATCCGATCGGTTATTAATAATATCAGCACTACAACATAATGTCAGATATTTTCTTCTAACAGCAAGAGGCCCACAGCCTATATATTCATAGGCCTGCTGCCGACTCATGAAAATATTCCTTTCGTTATTTCTGAACCTTATGTGACTGACAAACTTTTTTTGAACCCTTTCTAGCTTCTCCACCTGATAATTATTACCGGGTCCCAGATTAGACATCCATATTCAAGAATAATACTGTTTGATTAGAAACATAATGTATATCCTAATGACCAAGTTCTTCTAATATAATTATAATTTTCCCAGAGCAACATTAAAGCAGCAACGGAACTCTCCCGATTGGGGTGAAGATGTAAGAAAAATATTAGAAACTGGAATAAACCACCCGAGAAAAGGTCATGATGCTGGTGATCATCCCCCAATCACGCCAATGAAATCTGCTACAAGGAATGATTTAGATGGAGATAATTGGAGGGTCTATGATTATATCACTCGACATTTTATTGCAACGGTAATAATTATGATGACAAAAAAAATTAATTGTGATTAATAAACGATTATTTTCTTTTGTAGGTTGCGCCCGATTGCAAATATTTAAGTACAACTGTTAAATTTAAAATTGGAATAGAATCATTTTCAATCGTCGGCCGAACGATAATCGATCCTGGCTACACAAGTTTACTAACATGGCAATCGATAAATGACAAAAGTAACCTACCACAATTCTATCGTGGTGATAAATATAATATCAGTGATGTTAAATTAGTAGAATGTTTTACACAACCACCAGATTATTTAACGGAATCAGAATTGATCACCTTAATGGAAAAGCATGGTATTGGTACTGATGCATCAATTCCAGTCCACATCAATAACATTTGCACAAGAAATTACGTGACGGTTATCACAGGCAGAAAACTTGCTCCAACATCTCTTGGAATCGTCCTTGTTCATGGATACCAGAAGGTATTTACATTTAGGTTTTTTTCGTATAACTCTTAAAGCACTCGCTCGATTCACCTCGAAATTAAATCGGTTCTAAGTCTTAGTAAGCTCTTTTGATTGCCACCAAGAACGCTCGTATCAGTTGATTCGTTCCAAAGAAATCGTCGGAAAAAATTAGTTTTGTTCAGTAAAATGTATGTTCCATTCGCTTCTATGCACTAGCGTTCTTCCTGAAGACTTTCCTGATACCTCCGAGGCCTCCAAACATCCCACGGATACCTTAATTTTGACCAGGGTCCCGCCTAAGAAATTCTATAGAAAATTTTGCTCTGTAAAATTATTTTTCTCCAAACTATCAGCCATTCATAAGTCGATCGTTTTATATTTAACTAATAACACCGGCACACAAAAAAAAAATTGTCTGTACACTGGGCGCCACCTATTTACGGGCATGTTTTTCGACCCACTGAATACGAATTTCAAGTCAGTTTAGGCCGTCCAGCCTTCAATTTCGAGTAAATTGCAAAAAACCCCAAAATATAGCGAAAATTCGATGTTTTGGCAAGAAAAAAAATTTTGAGATCTAAAGCAAGCATAATTTTCATGTATTTTGATCTGTTAAATACTAATTTCGATTGTACGTTAATCATAAACCGTTTTAAATCTAAGAAAATTGTAAAAAATCATAAAAAATTGTAAAAATCGAAGAAAATTGGGATTATCTTGGTACAAAAAATTTTGTGGACCCGGATTGACGAAGATTTTCATGTAATTTAATCTGCTTGATCTGATTCTGCAATAAATTTGGCCTATAGTCCCCTCAAACATTCATAAAACTGCAAAAAACCGATAAAATAGCAGAAAATTGCTGCTGAAAAAATGGAAAAAAATCTTTTAAACACAATTAAACAAATTTGTATTCAGCGGGTCGAAAAACATGCCCGTAGATAGGTGGCGCCCGGTGTACACACAATTTTTTTTTTGTGTGCCGGTATAATTCAAACTGTTATGCAAGTTCAATAATGAGAATAATATTTTTAGATTGATCCAGAGCTGGTTCTACCAACCATGAGATCAGCAGTTGAAGAACAACTTAATCTGATAGCTGTAGGACAGGCAAATTACAACGCAGTCCTGGATCATACCGTAGAAATATTCAAACAAAAATTCCATTACTTCGTATCAAACATTGAGGGTATGGATCAATTATTTGAAGTATCATTCTCTCCTTTATCAGCAACAGGGAAAGCATTATCTCGGTGCGGTAAATGTCGGCGTTATATGAAATACATTCAAACAAAGCCATCACGATTACACTGTGCTAACTGTAACGAAACTTATAATTTGCCGCAAAATGGTAATATTCGTATCTACAAAGAATTGAAATGCCCATTAGATGACTTTGAGTTGCTATCATGGTCAACGGGTACACGAGGCAAGAGTTTTACATTCTGTCCTTATTGTTATAATAATCCACCATTTCGAGATATGAAGAAAGGTAATTTAGGATGTAATTCTTGTACTCATCCCACTTGTCCACATGGATTGAATTCTAATGGGGTGTCTAGTTGTTTGGAATGTGATCATGGTATATTAGTGCTGGACCCTTCGTCGGCGCCCAAATGGAAATTGGGATGCAATCGCTGTGATGTTATTATCCATTTTTTTGAGAATGCTCACAAAGTAACTGTAGACCCTGGCGTTTGTTGTGAATGTGGAGCCCAACTAATAGCAGTCGAATATAAATCAGATAAAAGTAAATTACCTAACGATGCTACAGAAATGACAGGATGTGTATTTTGTACTCCAGTTTTTACACAATTGATTGAAAAACATCGAGCTGTTGCATCGAAACCTGTCATAACACGATCACGTGGTCATTCCACTAAAAACCGTGGCAGAGGCAAATCTAGACCGCCGAGAGATAAAATGGCACAGCTAGCAGCTTATTTTGTGTGAACGGTTTACCGGTTTTACAAATTTACTTGTCTTTCTACTTTTCGAATTCTAATGTTATATTACTGTGCTTAAAAAAAAATGAAATATTTAATCTGAAATAAAAATTGATACTGATAAATATAAAAACCGAGACAGTTCACTATAAGCCTCATTGTTATAGAAAAATTCAAAATGCTGTTAAACAGCAGCTGTTTATAAATATTCTAACCTAAAAAAGAAGATCATGTTTAACTACAAATATAAATTTAACAAAATTTGAGTTTCTCATTTTTGTAAAGTAATTCTTTCTTCGCGATTGGTGGCCATACTGATATTGGTCTTGTTACCATATGCAGAAAAAAATTATCGACTGCAGGTAAATATTCTTGATTCAAGAAATTTTTTTTTAAAACCTCAATTCTGTGATAAAGAAGATATCTCCTCTGAGCAAAAAAAAATTCTCTTGGCTCTAGAATACGTTTGTCTTCAAAAATATTTTCTTGACTCAAGATAACTTTTTTTCTGTGTAGGTACAATATTGTAATTGGACACAAGCCTAATAAGTTTTTTAAGTTAGATGTAAGTTCATTAAGCTTATGTAAGTTCTATAAGTTAACGTAAGTTCAATATTTCGACTCGGGCTCTTTCATCGGTCGTTGCTGCCGATCTCTCAATTGTTTCGTTTTCCATTTGACACCAACTACTACACAAACTGCCAGTAATGCAAAAGCCGCTGCAATTATCGGCATTACCCTAGTATCAATATGAAATTTTTTTGTATTCAAATAAAGACTTTTCATTTAAAAATCGGTGGTTTTCTTGGATTGCAAAAATTTTTACTCGCCCCAAGAAAAACTTTTGCTTGCCCTGAGTAATTTATCTCATTGTGAATTAAAACAAAAATTTCTTGAGCCAAGAAAAATTTTTCTTTTCATTTCATAATAAAAATTTTTTTTGCGCCAAGAAATACTTTTTTTCTGTGTATTAAATATCAAAAATCGTGAGTATTACGAGTATTCAGACCATTAATAAGTATCGAAAATTAAATCGTCTTAATCCTCATTCATATTTTCTAATCAGAGATTATGTTTACTTGCATCACCAATAATTATTCTGTTTTTTTTTTATGCTCCACATTCCGTCGTCTTCCCTTCTATTCTCGTGTCGTAATGTTCTATTTTTAAAATAATATTTGAAATAAAAGAATAACTAAAAACCAACTAAAAAAATTCATTGCAATTTTCTCTTACTGATTTGTCACTGAGGTTTATTGCGATCGATTCAATCAGACGACTCACTTACTTCTGAATTTCCCATTAAAGCTCATGCTGAGGTTCAACAATCGAATGTATGATTTTTGCTTGACATCGTACATACTCATGTGTGATTCAAGTGCGTATGCGTGTCCATGGGTAGTGATGGCGGCGATTCATGGAGTCAAGAGCAAGCAGATTAGCAATAAGAGGGAGTTGAAGAAAAGGGAGGGGTCGTAGTGATTGTATAGAAGTCAGTATTCGCAGGATTATTGAACTTAGTGTACATACTCAAAGTATGAGTAGTGTTTTTAATGTAACTTTGAGATTCTCATGGTTAAGTGATGCCTGCAGTCCGCTGAAATTTAAAGTGGCTTTCGAATTAATTTAAATTATTATTAGAATTTAATTTTATTTATAACAAATAAACTATTCAATGGAATTCCAAAGAAGTTTAAAATTTTAAATTACTAAACAAATTAATTAATGTTAGTAAATATTTCGCGCAGTAAATTAAAATACTTTATTATGGTTACGTCCATCGTCATGATTTCACAATAAATTTATGTCTGGTCATAAATCGTTTGAATAAAATTACTCCGTTTTATATAAATTTTCAAAATTAACCTCTTCCACCAGATGACTCAGTATTTTTTTAATTAAAAATGTTTGAAATAAATTTTAAATTTAAAATTTATTGTATGGAAATTTGTAAAGTATCCAGTTTTGAATAAAAACATTTTTGATTAAAAATGACGTAAAGAATGATGACTTTTTATTAGTCAATATTTATTGAAGGATGTACAAACCGTTTTGGATTAAGCAAACAATAATTTATTATATTTTTTTCGGATGTTTTCAAATAGTGGTTAATTCTGACATTTACTCGAAAAACTTGGGTAGTTTTAAATCACTTTGCAATATCACCAATTATGCTAAAGAATTAAATTGTCGTGGAATCGGTCTTCAAAGTGTCGATGAAGTTTTTAAAAATCGTCTTTCGCCATCGTCGATAATTAATATTACTAAAGTGTAAGTAAAAATTTACATTTAAATTCATTAACTATAACCTTAAAAAATTCAAATCAAACTTTCGTTTAAAATAATAAAAATAAATAAAAAATTTAAAACCCAACTTGTAAACAGAAACTAAAATTATTTATGTTTAGTTTTTTTTTATTTCTTCTTGAAAAATGAGAAAAAAGTGGATATTGATTTCAGATTTATTTTTAAGGTTAGACATTTAAACAGTAAATTTTCTTTACTTACTTGGATTTTAAGGAACTGAAAAACTTGACTAATTTTAAAAATTAAATAAGATTTCACTTTCTGTCAGGGAAGTCGCTAAATCAGATTTCAAAGTTTGAAAAAATATTGAAAATTTGAAATTTTAAATAATTTTATAGTCATTTTATAAAATTGTGACAGGGCAGACTGGGCACGATGCCCCCTCTCCCCCTCCTAAGCCGCTAATTTTTTAACACCGAAATTAGCCGAAGTCTACTAATTTATAGATTTTTTTAAAAACGATAAATTAAAAAAAAATTATGGAAAATTGCACCCACAGTTTTTAAAATTTTCTACATGTGCATATTTTTTTAATTCATTTGTTGAAAAAAAAAAAAAAAAACGAAAATTGTTAATTGTCTGCTAACTTTAGGATCATAATTTTTTTTCGGGCATGACGAATTCCCTCCAAAAAATAATAAAAAGATTTTGTAAAATTTTTTTTTTTAAATATCTGCATCTTTTAATTTTACCTGAATTGAATAAATCATTGATTATCTTCTGTAAAAGTGATTGCTTAAATTTTTATAATTTTCCACAAATTTAATTTCTGATTGATTATTTTTGAATCTACGTTACATTTCCTTTCACATTATCATCGCTGCTTCTTCTAGCTTTTTCAGTAATAAAACACAACTATTTCAAAAATCTACATCCATTGATATTTTTTAGCTCGTTGATAATCGAAAATTCTAAGGTCCATATTCACAGTCAGTTAAGCTGATGACTGGAGTTTATCTTAAATCCTAGTTGCAGTGTAGTGATGAATGAATCTCTAGAGTATTTAATATATACTAGTATATATCGGAATCTCTAATCTGTCATCCTGCTGTTTTATTTGTTTCATAAGCAGGAAAGTAGGGGATAGAAGTCCTCTCACTACTTGATCCAATGAAGTGAGAACTTTATGCGCAATTATGTATACTAAGATAAATAAAGATATACAATCATATATTATATTTCTCTGTTTTTAATAAGACATCCGTTAATTATTATTTTTTATTCGACGCCCCTTGGAATCATAAAAAAAAACCTACCCTAGGATTAAATATCCAAGTATTACCTTTCGCAGTTTTTATGGATATTTTATGCTCAAATTGATATGGGCTTATATTATATACAAGATTTCAAACCATTGAAGCGAACCGAATCATTAAATTTTTTTACAATTACCAGTGAAAAAATGATTCTATAAAATTTCACACAATTTTACTCGATGGATTCAAAAACTTCAAGCTCATCGGATCCTTATCTTTGCGCATATCATATGTGACATATGAATAGAAAAATAGTAATGTGTAACGTTACATTTTTCAACAGTTCCAAAAGTACTGAATACTTAAGTAAACCCTGGTACAAATTTTTCGTACTTCTCTCTGAAAAAGTCTTTAGAACTTTAGAACTGAGTTTTTCAGGAAAAAATTCCAAAAAATTTCCACCAGGGAAGAGTTAAATATCGATCGAGTGATCCCGAATCGAAGAGAGTGAGAATAAGTTGAAGTATGGATACTAGGTAAGTTTCGAAGATATGGATAAAATAAGATGTCTGGTAAGTGTAAGTATGCTCGTGAAGCATGCAGCAAGTATGAGTCTGCGAGTTTTGGTACATGGTGCATGGAGTACATTTGAGTTCGTATGTAAATACAAGTGGTGTCATATGACCCTAGCGGATCCGAACTACGGTAAAATACAGTAATTTACCGCAATTCGGATCCATCAGGGAAGATATCTGGCCAAGTCATGGATATTGGCCAAAGTATCGTGCCTCCTGATTTGTGATGATAATTGAGCAGAAAGACTAGCCCTTCAGGTCTCGTCCGCGATGCTTGGGGAAGCCAAAAATTAAAGCTGATTCTGGGTTTCACGAGGAGTGGCACCAGAAAATCTTTGATAGTACGTTTTGTCACGAGCCTATTTGTTTGTTGTCAAGATCTGGATGAGATAAGGGAAGTATTCCACGAACGACAAGTAACGTGTTCTGATTTAGATTCCCTAATTTAATTGATTTGATTTAGGCGAGGAGTTAAATTCTAAGTCTATCAGTTTATTAACTCGTCAGCACTCCCGTTATGAGCATTTTGCTCACAGGACACTATTCAACTTATAGGATGTCGCTGTCACGCAAACGAGACACTAAAAATCACGGGAGTGCTGACGGGTTAAAGAAATATTTTTGACATAATTTACAATCTCGTGTTGTATAAAGTCTAAAAAAAAAAATTTTATCATTATTTTTAATCTTTGTACTCATTTATATATAGTCAAGCTCATTCACACTTCCGCCAAATCTATTTTATTTTCATTTTACACGTTAAAATTCGATATCTTATCGAAAGTTTTCGATAGCAACAATAGAATTATTGAATAAATACTTTTTTTCAGTAATCATATAATAAAGAGTAACAAAATAAGGATGTAGTTATTATACTTAATATTGTTACAATTATTTTAGATACGTATGTTGATTTGGAGTAACAATCAATTAAATTTGGAGTTTAATCTACAACTCAGAATTGGTTTCAACGTACCATTGATTTCGTCAAATATAATTTAAGAGGACACGAAACTTTAATTGTCAAGAAAATGAAGAACAAAAGCAAGTGAGGATGGCGTGTGAACTTGATTCTTGTGACCGTCATAAAAATATGGATTTTTTCCGATATCAAACCCATAACTATAATGTACTGTAAAAATTAATGTACTTAAAATTTTACTTCTGTTGCTAATAAAAAACTATCATTCTCATCATGAATAAAATAATTTTGTTATTTGTTATAACTTGTAAACCTGGGAATTTTAAATATCTTGTGATATTAGAATCATACATTCGAACACCGATGCTGAGATTGTCATATTACTGTCAACTCGTTAACGATGTTTAATAATGGCTGCAAATTTCAATCGTTTTGTACTAGATGTACAATTTTTTTTGGAGGCTTCATTTAACAAAGCAACAGATATGTTTTCTTGATACCTGACATCATGATTCACTTCCAAACTGCGAGCTATGATGCGCTTTAATCGAATGTATGAAGAATACCGATTTAGAATACTGTAGTCCAGTTGTAACTTTAAGCAAATGAATTCACGTAGTCCATTTTCTTTTAGCTGTTTGATTATTGGTTGCGAAAGCCAATCTGGATCTTTTTGAGTTAACCAGACTGGACTATGTCACCAAATTTTTCAGGCAAAGACTCTATGGATACTAAGTCAGCTGGGTTGTAGTGGGTTCTTCCGTATTGCCATGTGACATTGGTTTTGGTTTAAATTTCAGAAATTCTATTGGGTTCAAACGTTTTCAGTAAATGAGGAGTTGATCTATTGTAGTGCGATCATCTAGTTGGTCCAGAAGCGACTTCTTCAGTTATTTTAAGAAATTTCTTCAGAACGTTTTAGTAGATGTAAATAATTTCCGAGGAAGTGGATGGAAAAATCAGAATCTCACCCACTTACTAACAGAGAATATCTGGTAGATGAGAAACAAGTCCGGGGAAAAAAGTTCAGGGAAAATATTCGTGAGTGGATTTTGAACGTAAAAGTAAATGCAATTTTAGCTTTAGCAGATACAGAGAACAGCAGAAATGGGCCTTAGTTTCACTAGGTACACAAAGTAACAGCAGTAACGACATATCTTATGTTAGAATTTAAGTCCCCCTAATTACAGTACATTCTTAAGACATTAAGGTCAATTCTACGGTGTTATTACTGGCCAGCTCCCGGCAGATCTGATTTTTCCGTATTTCACTGTATAATAGTCGTGTATTATGGTAAAAATACCGGAAATTAGTACGGCTACGCTCTGGTAAACTACGAAGCATTTCGCGGAATTCACCGTAGGGTTATCGTATCAGTTTTCGGTATTGCCACCGTCATACAGGACAATGATACTGTAAAATACCGCAAAACCAGATTTGCCAGGGCGATATAAACTACATTTTGTATTGTAAATACTGTGATATCTTTAAAACTGTTACAAGAACGCTATTGTAATCTTAAAATTGAATTGAAATTGTCTGAAAAACAATCACTTTTTTATAAGGAGTCAAATTTAAAATAAAAAGTGTGATGATAGATATTAAAAAAACGATAATATTTTGCTCAATTTTCTATCGATTTTTTTTCACTGCAGCAAATAATGCAATACTTATTCTATTTATAGGGAGTTGGATGATAATTACCTCACAGAGCTGCCAAGTATTATCAAATTTCTGCAAAATTTGGAAGATTTGTAAGTGATTATGTATTTTACAACAACTTATGCTATCCCTATCTAAAAATTCCCATAGAATCCACTCAACTGCGACAAAAACCGCATAGAAACCAATACAGCCTGTAGGATTCTATGCGGTTTTTGTCGCAGTTGAGTGGATTCTATGGGAATTTTCGGATAGGGATGTTTCAACAATGCTTAATGAAATGAATCACTTTGACCGTTAAGTTTTTAAATTTTTACAGATCAATTGCCAACAATGAAATCCAGCAACTCGATTCAAAAGCCTTTAGTGGTAATCCTAACATTACTTCGATAGATTTAAGAGGAAATCCCATTAAAAAAATTCATACTCAAACTTTTCAAAATCATGCTAAATTACGTAAACTGCAAGTATAGACAATATGTTCACAATAATTATTGCCAGCGGTAAAAAGGTGGAAATTCTGATTTATTTACCTTTTAGGATTCTGTCAAATGTCAAAGAGCTAATGAACTTTCCAAATTTTAATGGAACGAAATCTTTGGAAATATTGAAACTAGATCGTGCATCTCTTACAACCGTTCCTGATTATCTTTGCGTCCAGTGCCCTAATTTGAAAAGTTTGTAAGTAATCGATTGACTTATTGAACATTTACTGACTTTTAACAGTTTTTAAAAATTTCACTTATGGAATGCCGCAGAATTTTGTTTTTAAATTTACTAATACGATTCTTTTGACATTTTTAGGAATCTTGAATCCAATCTTCTGACAGCAGTTCCTAATTTAAAAGATTGCCGAAATTTACGAGTGTTGTAAGTAGCTTAATTACGAAAGAACTTTTACATCATTCTATAACGTTTGCTTATTAATTGCTACCAGGAATTTTTCATTGTTATCATTTACAAACTCTTTTTTTTTTTAGAAACTTAGCCCACAATAATATTTTCGCTATAACTGGCAACCAGTTCGCAACTTTGAAGTTACTGCATGATCTTCTGCTGTCTGCGAATAAAATTAAGATTTTACCATTCAATGCGTTCATTGGATTGGAAAATCTTCAAGTATTGTAAGTCATATTTATTTACTCAAATCATATTTTTGTTATGCACTCTATTTTTGTATGATGCGTTAATGAACTTTGAATCATAATCAATTGTTTAAAATTCGCGCCAATGATATAGATTGGCAGCGCCTATCGAACTATAAATTAGTGATTCCCTCGTTTCCATTTTTGTAATAGTTCACATCGTGGACGGTTTCATGTCATAGACGGTTTAATACTGTCTAATAAATTACGGTTTTATAACGAATATAAGTATGAGAAACCTTGAAATCACTTCTTAGTCTCCGTATATTTCAGTTAAAGAGTTTGTCTAAAAATAATTTGTAATTAATATTTTTTTGAAGGGAGCTATCTAGTCTTTGGACACTAATTGGATTATGAGATTAAATTATATTATATTTTTAGGGATTTGGAGAGTAATGGGATCGAAACGATTGATCCTAACGCCTTCAGCAGTTGTGGAAAACTTAAAGACTTGTAAGTTTTAATATCCATAAAATCTTAATCATCAACTTCCTTATCCAAAAGTTCTCATAGAATCCATTCAAAAGGCCCAAAAATCGCATAGGAACCAATAGACTTGTATTGGTTTCTATGCGGGATGAATGAGAATTTTCAAGTATATTAATATATCTAGAATTTTTTCAGGAATCTGGGAAATAATGTGTTTTCTACACTACCTATCAATGGTCTCACAAATTTAATGCATTTGAAAACATTCAATAATCCAAAATTAGAAGAATTTCCACCAACAGATTCATTTCCCAGCATAAAAACGATGGTTGTATCATATGCTTATCACTGCTGTGCATTTTTGTCAATAAAAACGAACGAATTCATAGAACGGATTCCAATACATGAATCTGTTCTTTTTCCGACTAACACTGCCAATGAACCTTTGATTTGGAACTCGAGCTTACTCAATGCTTGGATTCAACTACGTAAGTACTACATACTTAGTACACTTCATTTATCGCAAATTAATCTGCCAAGATGTATAGGCATTATTTATAACTCATCATTGCAGAGAATTCCAGTGCCAAGCACAAAAGTAATATTAATAAGTATTGGAACGATATTGATCTGAATTTTACGCTGAAAAGTGGGATATTGTCGAGTAGTGAAGATTACTTGAAAAATCAGAAAGAAATACTAGCTATCCCGCAAAAAGAAACGTGGAATGCCGTCGAATGTTTACCACAACCAGGTATACGAAATATAAAAATATAATATCATATTTCTAACGATTCCATATTTTCCCTTGCGATATCTAGATGAAAAATCTATTTATTGTAAACGGAATTTCCATCCTTCAAAACATGATTGCGATGTTGATGTAGGCTCTTTGAAAGAGTAATCGAATTATTTTACAATTTTCAGGACCTTTTCTACCATGCAGTGACTTATTCGATTGGTGGACACTACGCTGCGGTGTATGGGTAGTTTTTCTTTTGGCATTGCTTGGTAATGGAACTGTAGTTTTCGTCATAGTTTTCTCTAGAACTAAAATGGATGTCCCAAGATTCCTTGTCTGTAATCTTGCTGCCGCAGATTTCTTCATGGGAATATATTTAGGTAATACAGTTTTCTATAATATTTTTGTGTCATTCTGTATGAAAACGTCGAAAAATGCCAAGAAATTGGAAAATTACCAGGAATTACCGGTGTCCGCTCAAAATATCACAAAAAAAATATCCCATACAAAAATAACCATGCTAAAATACCATAAAACTAAAATATCCAATGACAAAAATAACCTGATACAAAAATTACTAAATACAAAAATAACCATAAAAATAAAAACTATATACTAAAATATCTAGTTAACAATATCTGCATACATTAATATCCAATCGATATGATATAAATCTGATATGAATAAATAAATGAAAAAAATTGATATGAAATGGTGGCAATAAGTTTTTATTACCAGGTTATTTTTGTATCTGGTTATTTTTGTACTTAGATATTAATTACAAGGATATTATTGTGTCTGTTTATTTTTGTATGAAGTCATTTTTGTAAATAGTCTTTTTTGTATCAGGTTATTTTCGACTAGTAGTTATTGTGATGGTTATTAAAAACAGGGTATTTAGGACTGTAACCGAAATTACCGTAAAATGTAGTAAATTTGCCGCGGAAATTTACGGTAAACATCGTAATTTAGCGTAATTCGGATCCGCTAGGGCTAATAAATTCAGTACACAACAGAGAATTTGAATTATTCCAATACTATTGATTATATTCCATCAAAAATTACTCGTTTACACGGAAAGATTGGAACCAGACTGGTTACTGTTCTGCACCCGACTCAGTACGGTGCTGGAAAAAAATGCTCGATTGCCGGGTTCCAATCTTTCCGTGTATTTTAGCTTTTCCATTTGAAATTTTACTTAAAAATGTAAACATTTTGTTTTTTCAGGTTTTCTGGCGGTTGTAGACGCATCGACTCTAGGAAAATTTCAAAAGTACGCTATCCCATGGCAAATGTCGTCTGGTTGTCAACTCGCTGGCTTTCTGGGAGTTCTAAGTTCGGAATTAAGTGTCTATACATTGTCAGTTATTACATTAGAACGTAATTATGCCATAACACATGCGATCCATCTAAATAAACGTCTGTCTTTAAAAAATGCTGGCTATATCATGACTATTGGTTGGATATTTTCTCTGACAATGGCCGTCCTCCCTTTTCTGGGTGTATCGGACTATCGCAAGTTTGCTATTTGCCTGCCATTTGAAATTGATGGAACTGCCTCGTTATCCTATTTGTT
This sequence comes from Microplitis mediator, assembly GCF_029852145.1. Taxonomy (NCBI): domain Eukaryota; kingdom Metazoa; phylum Arthropoda; class Insecta; order Hymenoptera; family Braconidae; genus Microplitis; species Microplitis mediator. The sequence continues at coordinate 4,288,914 of NC_079969.1, read as the reverse complement.
ATTTTTGATGCTGATTAATGGTATTGCATTTTTAATTCTCATGGGATGCTACCTAAGAATGTACTGTGCGATTCGTGGATCTCAAGCATGGAATTCAAACGATTCAAGAATAGCGAAACGAATGGCTCTGTTGGTATTTACAGATTTCTTATGCTGGTCGCCGATTGCATTTTTTTCACTTACTGCCATATTCGGACTGAAATTAGTATCTCTAGAACAAGCAAAAGTATTCGCTGTTTTTATACTACCGTTCAATTCTTGCTGTAATCCATTTCTGTATGCCATTATGACGAAACAGTTTAAAAAAGACTGCGTATTAATATGTAAAGCTATCGAGGAATCGCGAGTCACTCGAGGGATCGGTAGATGTCGCCATAGTTCTAATTTCAGCAATCGCCAAACTCCATTCAATACCAATAGTATTGTAGATCGATCATCACGGGATAATCAGATGTTATGTGTCTGTAGTTCACGACACGCAGTAGTAAATTCTTCAAAAAGATGGTGTGGGTTAGAAATATTCTGGTCATGTGGTAAAAACAAACACCAACGACGGAATAGAGCTGATCACTACGCATACAGAATTGCCGAAATCCAACAGAAACAACATAAAAGAGCCTGTTCGATGTCATCTAGTGAAAATTTTTCATCTTCGCGGTCTGATTCCTGGAGACAAGCAAATCATTGCAGCATCCCACTGAGATTTATAGACTCGAAAAAACACGGATCTTTGTGGCTGATAGCGCGTAAGTCTTCTCATGACTCCAATCTGAGTTCGTCAAGAAATGACTCGTCTAGTTCTGGAGTAACTGCTAGCACGAGTACATGGAAAATTTCGAGATCGAGTACATCTTTGGATGTTAGCACGCCGAGACTCACTAGATCTAAGCCCAGATTAACACGACAGTCAGCCATTCAAGAGCCCGATTCTCTGTTCAGTCCTTCGCGATTCGCTGTGAGACTTCTCGCTGGGATTCCCACAGCTGCTGATATCAACGAACAGTTTAAAGTAGATGCCGAAAAGAAAATTGAAGAAAGTGAAAATCAAATGAGAAACGATAAAAGAATTATCTATACTACATAAAATTATATCCAAAAACTAAAATTAAAGTTATAATGATCATATTAGGAATATATTCGCTGTACAGTGTCAGTTTTTTATATTTCCCGCCGTTAACGATTGAATTTTTAATAGCCATAATACTGTTACAATATGTATTTATTTCCTGTAAAATTTATATACAGAATTATATACTTTGTAAGCGTTTTGTTGATACTCCGAAAAAGTTTAAAATAAATATCAAATTGTTATATTACAAAAATCCAGATCTATGAACTCTTAAGCAAAAAGTGAAGCTCTTTACTCTCGTGTGATTGTATTTTTATCACACCTCTTGTATTACGACTAAATAAATTAAATTTTATCATATCATGATATTTTTTATTACAGTTTCCCGAAAACGATTAATTGCATGATAGTAAAGTTAGCGGACATCTGATAATTTTTAAAACTTTGAAATAATAAATTAAAATGTTCATAAAATAAAAATAAAAAAATACATGTTTAGACAATTTAAAATTCAGTACATGCATTTTTTTAAATTTTATTGTTTTAATTATTTTATTTTCTTATGTGTAATTGAAAAATTGTCGTATGTCTGCTACATTTATACTCATATTAATTGCCAAGTTTATGATCGTAATTTTAACAGACAATTCAAAATTTTTGTATTTTTTTTTCAACAATTCAATTGTTTTTTTTATTTATTGAATTTATATGCCAAGGCTTAAAGCCAGATGGCAAAAACATGAAAATTATAAAAATATAAAATTAAAAAAAAAATGAATAAAAATATCCACATGTAGAAAATTAAAAAAACTACAAGTGCAATTTTTTTGAATATTTTTTTTCTTATAATTTATCGTTTTTAAAAAAATTTGAAAAGTATTAAACGTCAGTTGACTCTAGTATCATGCCAAGTTTATGATCCTAAAGTTAGCAGACAATTTAAAATTTTTTGATTTTTCTTTCAACAAAAAAATTCCAAAGAAAAGAAATCCAAAAAAATTCACATGTAGAAAATTAAAAAAACTACAAGTGCAATTTTTTTAAATATTTTATTTTTATAATTCATTGTTTTGAATAAATTCCAAAAATTATTAAACGTCAGCTAACTTTAATATCATGCCAAGTTTTGATAAAAATCTGATAGATATTAATTAATAAAATTATTAAATAATATACTTACTTAAAATTTATCAATTTTTCAATAATCAGTAATAAAATAAATAATTACCGGTAACTTTTCGACATATTTTTTCATAAATCATTAGTATTAATACTTGTATTTAAATATTATTAATTATTTATTTTTTTTTCATTTCCATTGACTCAGATTTTCGAATAAATTTATTATCTTTAAATAAAAAAATAAACAAACGTGTCAGATTTGTTTACAATGTCGCCATTTTGAATAGAGCGCTCTCTTTAAAATTACGCGGGAGGATTTGAAATTCAATTTTGCCAATGAATGAAATATTTATACGAAATAGAATTACAAAATTAATAAAAAAATAATATTATTATTGTTAGAATTTCGATCCATATTTCTAATCAGTGAATAAAAAACTTTAATCAATAATTTGTTTTTTTAAATTTACTCACGCTTCCCGCCATTTTTATTTTCCGCTGCCAGTGCTAGCACATTACCATCAAGAAATAAATAAATTAAACACATAAACACTCACTAAACAATACGATTATCACAACTAATTAATCACCAAATTATCACAATCACTTAACTATATTATTTATAATAAAAGAAAATACATTTAATTATTGTTATTCCCGTTTCAAAATTCCGACGCTAAACATGGCGCTTAATAACCCGAAAACCCCGAGAGCTAAGCCGGCACTGAATTTAATTTATTTAATAACTTACACTCACGGAAACTCATAAATTAAAATCACAAAATGTTCATCATTTAATAAAAAATTAATTAAATTTAAAATTACATTTATAATCGAGTGTCGCAATAATTAAAAGAATTATTTTATCTGAATAAAATGTCAACAACAATGAGAGAGCATCAGGCGGGAGACAAACTGACGAACGCTTCTGCGCACAAGTATCTCTATTTTATCTCTACTGCGCAGGTCGTTCCAACATCTCCCACAACTGCGCAAGTGTTTCTGAGTCCAACTTCATACTGTCGCCATGGTAATGACGCCGCTTTCGTCTAGCTCGTAGTTTAATAAATAAATAAATAATTTTTTCAATCATATTTATTTAAACAAGTATTTTTAAATATTGTTTAATGGCTTTTGAACATTTTGTGATAATAATCAAATCAGTGTGTAAAATATAAGTAGTGAAACAAGAAAATATAAATAGTGATAAGAAGTTGGCGCTACTACGCGTCGCTGTGTTGAACATTCAAATTTTTACTAAAGTGGGGGCAGTCGATAAAATGAGTGTGAATGAAGCAGACGTCAGACAAATTTAAAATTATTAATAAATAGAGTAAATAATTAAAAAAAATTTGAAATTAATAAGTACATTTTTTGCAAATTAAAAATTTTGTAAAAAATTATTTACTATATTTATTCATAATTTTTTATCTGTCTGATGACTGCTACATTCACACTCATTCGATGAATCGCAAAATCGATTGCTTTGTATCAACTGACGGTTCGATAGCGGCAGTCAGTATCATCGACAACTTCAGTAGTAGTCCATATCCTTCTTTGTTCTTTACGTTTGAACTGAAACACAGTATTGCAGTTAAGTCGTGTAAAATTGTGCAGTGATTGTAAAATTTATCTTTTTTTAATTTAAATTGTGCGAAGTATCTGTGGTGTAGTTAAGTGTTCAGTGGTAGTGTAAAGTGTTGCGAATTGCTGATGCTGATAACTTCCAAGTTCCTGAGCAAAATCATCTGGCATCGTCTGGTGGGAAATAGCAGTTAAGTGACGTTTTTTAGCTGCAATACACATGGAGCAATTTAATTTAAATCTCCGAGTGTATTAGGACACCCTTCTGCATATTATTTCTCCACCAAGGTTTGTTTAAACACTCAAGTGTTTTTTTTTTAATATTTTAAATATTTTTCGATCATATTCTGCCGCCATTTTATTTTAACGTACGAATTTTAATTTTTCTCCAATTTTTTTGGATTGAATTTCAAAAAAATAAAAACTTATTTTCGAATAGTCGAAAATTAAGAGTACATTCTGTCGTTCTGGTGATGATACTGAAGTTAGCTGACGTCTAATAATTTTTTTTTTAAATTAAAAAAAAAACTAACATTATGAAATAAAAATAAAATGAGCAATTGAGGTGTGGACTTTTGGATTTTTAAACTTTTTTATTTTTTATTATAACTTATTTAAATTATTTAAAACACTTGATTACATTTTTTCATATTCATTTTCTAACTATTTAATTACTAATGACTTTTATTTATTCTAATTATAATTCTCTTTTATTTATAATTTTTATAATAATAAATATCATTTCATCATTTAAAACATCTGCTGTAATGGTGACTTTTTTAATTAGCTAACTAATTAATACGTTGCCAGATGACATTACATGTACGGTTCTTAAATACAATTGTCCCTAATCAGTTACTTTAGCCAGAAATTGACAGTAATTTGACAATTAAAATTACCAAAAATTTGCTGACCAAAAATTGACAGCAAAAGTTGCGAAGAAAAATTTGCGGTTCATTTTTCTTCAATTTAGAGGTAACTTTTTTTTTACTAGCAAAAATACCCTAATAAAAGTTTCCTCGAATTTTTCGTCAAATGTCCGTCAACTTCGGGCTGTTCCGTTTTTGACGCAAATTTTGATACAACTTCTGAAGTGAATTTGCATTCTAATTCGGGTAGTAAATTTACGCCAAATTGTATTACAAGTTGTATGCAATTGTCGTCAAAAACGTCAAAGCTTGAAGTTGACGGACATTTGACGAAAAATTCAAGGAAACTTTTGCTGAGTAAACTGTGCTATCAGAGGTAAGTCGTCTATGACGTTACAGTATTAGGCCTATACAGATCACCCTGTCAGTACTTAATTTTTTGAGGGTTATATCAAACAACAATGATATTGTTCTGTATTGTTTATATTGATTCAAATTTGCTAATCAATGTCGGCTTCAGTACCAGGTTCAGTACTAGGTTTCACACGGTCGACATCCTTGAACAAGTTTGACACAGACGAGTCCAGATTGTTCTTCTCGGTATTATCATCACGTATTGGTCTCAGGTATGGCAGTTTATCTAAAAAAAAGAATAAATACATATTAGGGTGGGCCAAAAGAACGATTAATTTTTTTTCTTCAAAGTTATAACAAAAATGAAGGTGCAAATGACAAAAGCAAGCTCTAAAAGTATAACCTCTTAATTTTAATATTAAGAGTTAATATTTTTCTCCTCGACGGAGGCGAAAAGCGTCAACTTTTGTCCCGCTTTGCGAAACGAAGTTGGTGCTTTCCGCCTCCGTCGAGGATACAAATAGTATTGACACCTTGGGCAGTAAATAAGAAAGCACCAGATCACATGTTTGTTGATCTCGGCTTCGCCTCGGCAAACAATTACATAAGATCTGAGACATTTCTTACTTTACTGCCCTAGGTGTGTAATATACTATTTCTAGTTAAACTTAATGTATATACTTACAATTTTTCGAAAAGTGAGGATTTTTCAGCACTTGTTTGATGCAGTTATAAATAAAAGTATATTGACTCTAAAATGAAAAAAAAAAATCAAATATTTAAAATACCATCTCAACATACCGTTGAAGTTATCTATTGAAATAGAATAGGGAAATCTCACTTCACGCTGAACCATATTGATTCTTTGTTGTCTCAAACGATAAACGGTACCAAACACGTCCAACTTCCGATTATCCTTCAGGTGTTGAAGTATAATATCTATAGCTATCAGTGTTCCAGTTCTGCCGATGCCTGTGCTACAACAATAATTTTTACAATTGAGGGTTTTTTCATGTAACACTACAAAAAAATATTCATAAATAATCATCAAAACTATCCGGCTATTGAGCTGTGCTAATTAAATAATTTGATTCTGAAATTCATTGAAAAATGTGTAAGACGAACTTCCTCGTGAGATTTTCATCATTCGAGTCCATAAATATTTAAAACGTAATTAGAAATTTAAAATCTGGAAATATTAAAATACAGTCGAAGTCCATTGAGTCCGATTCCATTAACTTGGAACTTCCCTCGATCTTGACCCCTACTAAGACCTACGCTGCCTCCCTCCCCCAATGTTATACATTAGTATGTGTCTGTGTGTATTTATATTATCATTCATGTGATGTCAGAGCGCATGCGTTGTAGTTTGCTCTTTTAAGGAGAAGAGGTATTCGATAAGCCGTAATTTCTAAGAGATTTTCGCTCCTCCGTACACTAATTGTCCGAGTCAATGGAATTCGACTGTATTCAGTTAGAAAAAGAAATATCCGTCCGTGTAAAGTCTTCAGTACTCACCTGCAGTGAATGATGACTAAATTTCTACTACTGTTTATATTGCGTCTCATAATCTGACAAAAATTGATCACAGCATCAAAATCTTCGGGTACGTCGTGATCAGGCCAATCTTTGAATTGTAAATGGTTTAATATTCTTTTCTCTTCACCCTTTACAAATAAAAATATTTGAATAGAAAAATATTGTATCTACGGTAGATACTAGTTTCTTTGTTTCCAAATACAAATGATTAGAACCTTTTGAAGAACTAGTGTTCTCTGAGTGTAAGATCTATAGTCAAATTCCATCGAACACCTTATCGACATATTTTCATAAGTAAAAGTTTCACGAATCGTTGGAAAATATTGATAACATTTTTCTTTGTTTTTTTCTATGAGCAATGTGAGCATAACTATGAGCTTGATGTTATATTGCTCGACCATACGCCAAAAGTCATAGGTCGTTTCTTCTTTTGGTGCTTGACATGCGATATATTCTTCCTCATTACTAAATCCCTGAAGAAATAGATTTATTACTTAGTTAAATTATTTAAAGTATCTAATTACTAGGAATATATCTGACAGAAATAGTATATTGAGTGACAAGGGATGAAAGAAGACGATTTCAGACTAGGGTGAGGTTGGCTGCCCAAGCCGCAGGCGAGGGCTAACATCACCCGCAGTCTGAAATCGTGTTTTATCCCACACACTATATTTTTCATGATTACCTGCATCGGAACTTCAAGATTCAGTGTCAGCAGCCAGTAAGAAACAAGTTAATTTCAAGCCGATGATGCGGAGAACTATTAGAGAATGAGAAATATGTGATTTACAGTCACTTATTAAATAGTAAATAAGACAAAAATATTATTTTCACTCATTTTTTAATAATTTTATTTGGTTAATTAAAACTGTCACTTAAAAAATGAAATGAGTAAACTGAAGTGACAAGTTAACAAATGAGAGTAAGAAGGCTGCAAATGAACATTAAATATAACTGACACCGGGCAGAAACAATTGTGTTTCTTCCCGCTGTATGAAGGTATTTTTAAATTACGAATTCGCTAGCAGTTGTTTGCAGCATTGGATTGAAATTAGCTTGTTTTGACGGGCTGTAGAGACACTGAAACTTCAAGTTTCGATGCTGGTATCATGAAAAATCTTTTTGTTGTGTTTCTACTTTCCATTAACTTTCTATTACCTTTATAAAGGATGCATTAATATAATCACTATTCGGATCGTTATCGATTATTTCTAATTTGACTCTTGAAAAGTCATCTGAAATCATGTAAAAGTCAAATTATAAAACAAACACAATTTTATACTCATAAAAAATATAACAATCATACACGGAAGAATATCAGTGTATCGATTTTTCTTTCTATTCGCATGAAGACATCCCGCATTCGTTGGCATTTGTAAGTCTAAGCTTAGAGTTTGTAACAACTGGAATTCATTACTAAGTTTTCCAGGATTATCAGCCAATTGCTGGCAATGAGTAATAAATTTTCGTCGATTTAATGGAGCAGGTACTGGAGATCCTGGCATCTTTGAATTTAATAAGCGTCTGATTACTCTAATAATGTAGAGATACCAGAGTATAATATAAAATTTCACAATGTTTGATGAAATTTTCATACTTAGTTATTAATGCTAGAGTCAGATGTTAACATATATGGTATAATTACATACACTTACGTTTGAACTGACCACTTTTTCATCAGAAGAAATAAAGTGATTAATACTCCCAAAGTTAGAATACCAACGATTGATCCGATTATGGTAGCAATTTGTAATTCTGCATCTGTAAGTAATAAATTTACGAATGCTGGTATAATTTTTAAAATATTTGGTGCAGTCGAATTCCATTGACTCGGACAGTTAGTCTACGGAGAACCGGAAATTTCCTGGAAATTCCGACTTATCGAATACCCCTTCTCCTTTAAAGAATAAACTACAGCGCATGCGCACTTAATCTACATAAATTATGCATATATGTATAAGTATGCACAGCCATAGACAAATGTACAGCATTGGGTAGGAGACAGCGTAATTCGTGTTAAGGGTCAAGATTGAGAGAAAGTTCCGAGTTAATGAAATTCAGTTACAGATTATTATTTTTTAATTTACTTGTTTTAATTGTGAATATTTCCGAATCTCGATATCCACCGTCAGTAAACGCTCTCATTCTTATATCATACCAAGTATCAGATTTCAAAGGACCATTGCAATATGATCTTTTACTTTTTGATAATTCCGGGCAAGTTTCCGTATCTTCCCCAATTTGGAATTTCACAGCTCTCAGTTTCCCATAGTCTACTACGTATGCTAAGTAAAAAAATAAAAAATATTAAATCACCAATTTTTCATCAATCGAGGAGGGTCGGTAGTAATTTTTCTCAAACAAAAACTCTAAACGCGAAATGAAAAACGAGGCTCAATGCATCAGTCTTTTATCTAGAACTAGACATTTTTATTTTTTTAAAAGAAAACCGGGCAAAGTTTCCGTTTACGGAGTGGGCGCGACTATGATAGTACCGTTATTATTTTTGATCAACCTACGGTGATATGAATCGTTGCAAAGTTTTGCAGCTTGATAAGGAACAGTGAAATCTTTTTGAACGGATTCAATCCATGAAGCGATTTGTGGCCACTCTCCTTCTTTTAAGTCGTTTCGAGAAAATCGTTTATTATTATACCCAATTTTTGAAACAATAATCGCATAACATTTTATTTCACCATTGGTATTAGGAAATAATGGAAGTAAAATGAATGCTGAGTATGTTGTTCTTCGTGCTTTGAATGGATCAATCGTAATCTGATTGATGTAGGCAGCATCCGGATCTGATGGAACTTTATAAAAATACTATAATTTATAAAGTATTTAAACTCTTATTACTTCTGTACTTACTTCCGGCTGGATACAGCGATGTTATTCGTTCCACAGCTCCTAAGGGCTTAACATCTTTAACTCTTCCAGCCACAGAAAACTGATACGTATATTCTTCTTTCAATAACAGCTTAATGGTACAGATATCATCAATGCATATTTGAGACTTGATTGTTTCATTAACATGGTGATTCAAACAACTTGTTCGAACTCCAACTCCTGTCAATTCAAAAACTTCGATTTTCAATCCAAAAATGTGGCATGGAAGCCCCCATGATAAAAACGCATCTGGAGGACGAATGTTATCTGGATTCTTTTTCAAGGAATATTTCAAATTTGACACGGGTCCTGGCGCTGATAACAATCAAAATAAAATAATATTAAGAAAACTTATCCATAAATCGTAAGAAAATCATTGAACTCTTACGAGTTTCGAAATTCTATAGACAACAAAAAATATGTCGTGTGTCATATGACGCCCGAGAGAGTTTTTCTACTAGAATACGTTAAAGCTAACAAACAATGTGTGTAGTTATTTTCAAAAAAGGCAGAGTAATGGACTACTGTGGATAGGAATGGTCACAGAGTGTCAAGAGGACGAAACTCTGACTTCCGTCCACCAGAAAAAAAAAAATTTCTGTTCCTCTGTAGACTAATTGTCCGAGTTATAGAAATTCGACTGTACATGATGATCAAATTTAAATTCATAAGGAAAAATCAATTCCAAGGAAGATCGTGGCTGGGTCAAAGCTAAAAATTTCAGTTAGCGTCCAAATTTTTAGTTACAATATATATAAGTGTCATAGAATTTACGCAGCCGATGCTGCGGGTAATGGCTAGTATACCATATAATCAAACTTACCACCAGGTAATGTTGAAAACGATATACTCTCACTAAAATTGCTCCAACCTGCTGAAGTTTTTGCTCGTATTGACGCTCTGTGATTTGAAAAAGGGACTGCACCCTCGTATAATAATAGCAATGTACTGCCGTTTAGACGAACGGTATTCTCACTGATATCCGAAATATTTTCGCACCATTTTGGTTGATGAAATTTGTAATACCATGTGAAGTTGACTTCAAAGTTAACTATATTACCCGGAAGATAAAGTGGTGATTTCCATGCCAACTCAAATTTTTTGTCGGTTATATTGAATACTGCCAATGATGGGGGACTGGGTACTGAAACATTGATTATTTAGGTATACTGCATGCAAATTATAAATTTGAATTAAGAGGCATCAAATTCTTACTGTCTTCTGAAGTCTGTAGTAAAATATAATTGCTTTTACTACTGTTGTAGTGAGCATTAGAAGTAATACTAAAACACTTATACTGAGTATAAGGTGTAAGATTTTTTATTTTAGTAGTGACTATTGTTTGAATACATTCTTCAGTTATATGCTTAGTAGAGGTGCTGTTCGTACAGTTGTATCCTATACCAAGAACTTTATTGCAATAACAAAATGTTATTACTTTCATGTTTTCACAATTATTGGATTCATTAATTACTAAAATCCATGCGATTGAAATTTCATTTCTTCCTGATATAGAAGACATGTAATCAGGGATTTCTGGAACTAATTTCAGGCATATACATTTATGAAATTGGTGTCAACAAATAAGAAGTTAAAAAGCACTTAAAAATGTTTTACCAGGAGCTAACGTTTTGTTAGAAAAGAATAAATAAGGATCACAATCATTTCCAAATTTATCTACCGGAACAATAATGATATTATAAATACTGCAGGATTGCAAATTATTGAACTTTATATGGTATTCAGTTGTTGAATTTGTTTCAAATGTATCGTTGTATGGATGATCTTGATAAATTGTTACTTGATAGACCATCACACACGATGCACCTATTGGTGCAGTCCAAGTTATATTCAAAGAATCATGCTCAGCTATAGACCAGGCAAAAGATGGCGCGTGTGGTTCTGAAATATTTAGAACATAATTGATTAATTAATTCCGTATTAGATATATAAAAGGTGAAAAAATTCCATTTCATTACTCAAATATCCAGTTACTCCAATTATGCCAGTACTGCCAAATTCCTCACTTTCTCCATAAAAAGTTACTGTGAAATTATATGTCGTACAGGGCAACAGATTCGTTGCATTGTAGAAAGTTTGTGTAACGTTAGCTTCCTCACACTGGTATTCACTGCAATATTTAATCACAGTTTTCGTCACACAATCGCTTCCTGGGATACTCCAACTGATTTTCAACCAATCCGTACCATTATCAGCGATTTTTAATTTCAGGGAGTTTGTTTCGACTAAAAGAAATGTTTAGTAATAACTTTACTTTATTTAAATTTCACAGTGCTGAAGTAAATACCGTGATTAGGATTCACTATGGTCGTGTTATTTAATTTGAAAGAAACATCCAAAAATACTGTTCTAACTTACCAATTAATCCAGTTGTACCAATTACGACACGTTCTTGTCCACAAGTACCATTTCTAGCCGGTAAAACATGAATGTCGTACTTAGTACAAGATTGTAGATGTGTAATTGTATAATTTTCAGTTTCTTTATAAGTATAGCATTCGCCTTCAATACTTTGTCCACGAAACCACTTAACAACATAGTATTCGAAATCAGTATCTTCGTTTGGAGGCTTCCATACTACAGTGAGCGATGAATCATTTGGGTTTGTTATCCACAAATCTCCGACGATCAAATTGTATTCTGAAAAATATCGAACACAACGATTATAGAATACAAAACACCAACCGCTTACAAGAAATGGAAATGTTTGATTGGAATTGAAACGTTGGAATGTATTTGAGCTGGTAAGTGTGCTAAAACAAACCCAAAAAAATAAATAAATAAAAAAGCGTGCGAGCCTTACACATAAGCTCACGGAAGAAGTAAAACTTCCATAGCAGTTCGTGTTAGTCGTCTGGTTTTCGAATTTATACGTTTTCAGTCTGTAACAGGATGGATTTTGTCTGGTCTTTAGTATTCGACACGTGGCTTGGAAGCAAGGAAATCCAACTTCTACCACCGACATTCTAGGAGAGGCATAATATGGTGACTGAAGACTTAGGATACACGATCTGATTCATGTTCATGACTTTGCGTGTCTTGATATCGAAATCTCTAAGCTCCTTCCGGTCCATTTCAGGGCCCTGAAGCAGAGTAGTTCTGGGACAACAAGTATGTTTGTTGCGGAGAATTTTTTCTTGCCAGAAAGCTCTGAAGACCAGATCATTCATGTAGCAGGTGTATGATCGAATGTTTTTGATCATTTGGAGATCCACTGGGTATTCATGGGTACAGCGGATGGTATCAGAAATAGACAGCAGTGTAATGCGAAAGAACAAAACTCAAAGTCACTTTGAAAAACGCCTCTTTTGTAGTGAACAACTTCGGTCATTCGTTCGTTCCACTTGTAATGTAGCTAACTTATTCCAATAAGATAGCTTTAACTAACGATTTGGCTTCGACAAAATAAGAAAATTGCAAAGATCTATATTTTTATTTTGTAGAAGGGTTAATATTACCCGCTTTTCCAAACATTCGAGACCTGTCAAATAAATTACGGTAAACATATTTTTTTGTCAATCGTCAGTAAAATGTGTCGATAGTTTGATAATGAATTTATTGAATGCTCAAAGCGTCCCTCCCCCTCCAAGCCATCAAGCAGCAATGAAATTTTCATAAAAAGTAACTGCTTGAATTAATTCATACCTGCACGAAATTGTGCGATCAATATGTGATCGTTAGAGCCTGCTTCAATACTATTAGTCTTATTCTTAGGATATATAAAATCATTGACGCACAACGCAATCTCCCGTTCCAATGTTGCTCTATTGATCGATTTATGAAATACGCTGTTATTAAAAGACATATCATTGGTATGAGATATGAACTTTGTCATCTTTGTTCGATATTCTGGTAGTGATAACGCTATGTTGTTTTTGTTATTTTTCAAAAACAAATCGTGGCTTGTTGGATCCATAGAATTAATGATATTTTCAGTCTTGCTCAACGTTGTGTTATCTAAAAATTTTCCATAACCAATCGCTTTTGATTGATTTGAATTAATTTTATGGATTAATGGATTTTCGCGATGAATTATAGTGTGATTAAACAGTTTTTCTGCAGAATCATTTTGTTGCAATGAATGCAAAGCTTGTAAATGAATGATATATACTAAGAACATCCAACAAACGTACGGGGTTCTAATCCAATTCCAAGTTATCATAAACATTTTCTGCACTACTCTGAAAAAAAAATAAATCAAGTTATTTACATCGAAGGAATGATCACATTTATATAATTGCATATTATAAAAAAAACAAGACGTATGTAGAATGGATATTTCACACAAGCTTTGAAAAATAAGTCCTTATACAGGCAGATACTACAAATTTATAAATACATATATTTGGGTCATTCCACTAAATAAAATTTTTTCTAAACTGTGACCCCCGTGGATCTTCTTCAGGAAGCGATACAAATAGAGAGAACTTTTTTAACAGTAATAGCACGAGGTCGTGTTACCATTTTATCTCGGGACGGCCTGTTAACCAATTCAGGGAAATGTTGACACGAACGGGCCTTGCGAAGTTCACGTCTTCCAGTCTCTTTATTTCTTGAGGAAAGGAATGTTGGTCCCACAGAGGTTTGGACTCGTGGAGACTGTGGTTAGACACCACGCGTCTATGGGATGAGTTCTTTGAACTCACCTTCGGTTAACGGCCACCTTCGGTCACTCGATTATATTTTTCGACTAAGGGTGTCATCTGGAAAGGAAGTAGGGGCATCGCAACGCGTGTATACCAAAAAGGGTGAGGAGTCAAATATAAAGACGATGATTACAATCGATAGATAAGTTTCGCATCCCGAGACAATGACTAGATGTACCGGGTATAAAGTCAATGATCGTATCAAGTAAAACAACAATGAAAACGATGCTTATAATCGATAGAGTGCCAGTTGCTATACTCAGAATAGCAGCAATGACTCGTGTTTGGTAATGACCGAGAATTCGGATTATCAGTTATTACCTTGTGTAGCCACATAATAGCAGCACTTTTCGGTCTCATAGTCATAATTCAAATTTTAACTGATCAGAAAATTCGATGTATAAAGTCAGCTACCACAATTAGCACAAGAAGACTTCAAGTAGACGTCACACGTTCGTTTAGCCAATCAAATAATTCATTCATACGACAACTCACCACGTGCTTGACGCCATCTTCTCATCATTCTTTCTGTTTGTCCACAGCCTACACTCAACAAGTGCACTTAGGTTTGCTACAGATCGACGTATTTAATTAATTTATTCGAGATCAATACTCAATATCTATACTCGTTACTCAGTTAATTACTACTTACAGAATTGTAGCTCTGTGAAATTTAGAAATCAACAATAACTGCTATGGCTTTCTCTCAAATAGCTTTCGATTGCAAATTTTTAGATAGTTTTTGTGAAAAGAACTTCAGAGCCTACAACATTAGTTTTAAGTAACGTTATTAACTTTTAATCGTATGATTACTTCTACCAATTCGATTGAGATTTAACGTTATTTTAGTGAGATTTCCACTTTTATTCTAAGGGCTTTATGGCATTTTTATTATTTGATTTCTTTTGAACACTGGTACTTACAAAAAAGTATTCTGCGATTGCTTAAAAAGAAGGATTTATCTTAGACGAAATATCTTGAGATTTTATACTGCTTGCAAAATTTTCTTCTTTTAAAATCAGTCATTAGTAAAACAGTTTAAAACGAAATGATACATCACATACATTAGTACAGTAGCAAAACATTGATACACAATAGAGATACACAATATTTAGAGAATAAATGACGATTGGATTGAACGTTAAAATAAAAGACACCGATGTCTGTCGGAATAACTTCATAAACTGATGGAGAACTTTTATCACATCAAAATAAAACTGATGAGATAGGCGAATATCTACCGACATATTTTACTTGTTTGATGATTTAAAATATAGTCTGACACTTCTCTTTTAACTGATAACGTTGATAACAAATAATGGTTTCGATATTATTATCGCTGTTCTGGCTCCTTATTCTCTATTCTTTATGAATACTTTTGTAGCCTTGCTTATAAATAATTCTTAAGTTAGTAATCAATCTTAGTATCTAATATAAGATATGGGAAAAAATCAGATTGAAAAATTAGTACTGTCGAATTCCATCAAGTTTGAACTTCCCCTTAATCTTGACCCCCACTACAAGTTACGCTGTCTCCTACCCGATGCTATCTATACATATATATGTACATACATATATATATGTACATACATGCATTTCTACGTCTCTATCGACTAGCTGTCAGATTTAACGAAATTCGACTGTATTTTTATCAAGACAAGCATCTCCGTACGAAAAAGTGCATATAGAGTCTAAACATCTCATACCTGCGTCAAAAAATACTTTTAGATTAAATGGATGAAGAATAAAAAAATTATTTTATTTTTAACTTCCTGCTAAGAAAATTGAAAATTTGTCAAAAAAAGAAAAACTAAAATTTATTGTTTTTAGTCTGATTTCCAAAAATCGAATTGTTATTGAACGTCATTATTTTTTATTCCTAGTAATCTAGATTATATCTTAATTTTTTGTTTGTTTGGGTACACAAAATTGATTAATTAGAAAATAAATATCATAAACTATATTCTTGTATTGCCATTTCGAGAATATTGTTTTTACTATCATTTCTAAAGCCTATTCATTTGGTTATCGAGTTGATAAAACCAATTGTAATTATTAAATACGTGCTCTACGTGTGGTTTAATAATATACTTAGTTGAATCAACCAGTGACAATCAGCAGGATAAAATATAAATATATTTAAATTTAAATTTATCAACCTGTATGAGCTTTGTATTGTTGTGTTCACTTTTACTAGTACACTTTGCAATTTGTTCTCGAAGAATATTTCTGAATCAGCAAAGTTCCAAGCTCTGTAGAAAAAGTGTCAAGTTATAATTGTTTCTGGTAATAGACTCAAAAAATAAAATTGGAGTACTCATATTTTTCTGTATTATTTTCTATGAAAAACAATAAATATAACTGGTAAAATGTGTAACAGTTTTTGAACGATTTTCACATCAACTGTGAATTTGATCTAATTGCAGTTTAATTTGTTGAGTGACATTGTTTTCAAAAATGAAAAAATCCAAAAATGAGTCAAATACGAGCGCGAAAAATAATTGCAGACCTCGACCAGTGGAAAATAACAAATTGAATATATTGAGACAAATGAGATCAAATAATTTATTTCGTACGAGCAGATTTGATTACAATCATAATGGATCATCGGAATCGACTTCATCTGATACGATACTCTTAATGGATAACTTTGTGTGCCCTCTGTTTGATATAAATATTTTAAGTGATAGTCAACTACCAGAATATCAATTCGATTCCGATATTGATCATACTTTTAGTGAATTTTCAACTTGTAAACATAAATTTGAAATTATATCTCATCAATCACGTGCGGCTGATGAGCTTTCTTCTATTATGAAAATCTGTAAGAAATGTAATGCGGTATTTGCTGATAAAAGTTAATACAGGGATCACGACTATACAAATTAGGTTAAAATATTCCTGGAGAAAATCATCAAACATTATTCATAAATCTCAAAGTAGTAGTCTGTCGCCAAAGTTCGCTTATTAGACATCGACGGCTTTGAGATCCTATTTTGTATATTTTACAACTGATTCATTGTAGAAATTCTTCAGAAATTTGACATATATAATTGGATAATAAATTTATCTTCATATAGTGTTGAACTTCCAATAACCTCTAAATCACTAGTACTGAAAATCTAATGATACCAGCAGTCTTTCTTACCGTAATTAAATATTATTTAAGCTATGTACAATATTTTGACAAACTACAGCTTAAACAAAATTATAAATAAAAAAGATGTCGACTAAACTATCTTACCAATAAGAAAATTGTAATAAGTTCTGAACTTGTAATTGTAAAAAAAAATAATTAATAAAAATTACTAGAGAAACAGCCGTCTGTAAGTTATTGAAATTTATGAAATCGTTCTTGCAATGATTAAACTCATGAATGAACTATATAGGCTAGGATAGCTTAACTGGAAGACCACTCGGTACGTAATCAAAATGGTCTGGGTTCGACTCCCAGTTCAGACCGTCGTTATTTTTCTCAATTTATCTATAAGCTTTTCATTGAGAAGATTTTTTCCTTACCCTGTCCCATCCCCTCCTATCCTAATTCTTCTTCGTCATAACACGAAAGTGTGGAATGCTTCATATATATATTTTCATATATGTGTGTAAGTTACCTTGACTTAGGTTTCATTTTAATAATCAAAAAATAATTTAATTTTCTTGAAACTATATTGTAGTTGAGAATATTTATCATTAGACTTAGGCTTAGTTACAAATCGAAATGAATATGAATCATAATTCAGATGCTCGAATTTTGATGCCAGATTCTAAACCTACTGGTTCAAGTGTAGACCAAAATCCGTATGTGAATGAATTAATTTATCATAAATCAACATTAAAAACGCATAATGCCCATCTTAAAAAGCTCAAAAAGCTCAATATCGATCCTTTGTCTCTGACAGACAACAGTATTTTGAATAAATTGATGGATATTAAAAAATCAGGATCTAACGGAAAAGAGCTTTCAATTCATTACATAAACGGAATTTACGCCACCATAAAACGCATCCAACCGTCTTTGACAAAATCACGTCGTGATTTAGGACTCAGGTCGAAAAATTCCGGAAAGTCAACTAAACGTACTACAGATGTATTTATTGGCACGAAAAATTTGTTGACTACGATTGTAGAAGATGTGAAACGTCTGAATACTGCAGAATCTTATAAAGCAGAATCAAGACGGATAATCGACACTAAAATCGCAATTGTGTTGACTTTATTAACGAACTTGAGATCAAGTGAATTATTACAATTACAAATAAAACATATTGATTTGATAAAAAGAGAGCTTCCATTGTCTATACGGACGAAACATCGTAATACGTCAATTAAAATTTTGAAGATGGCTAAATTATTTGATGTTCTATACCCTAAAGTCATCAAAATGGCTTTAAGTCGGAATGGCTTATACACGAAATCATTGGATACTGATTTTGAAAATCAGATAAAAAACAATCCAGTAATTCAGAATACATTTTTAGTCTCATGTAAAATTGATACAATTAATAAAGTCATGCGTCAGATTTATGAGAAAGTAAACGGTCAGCAACCTTCCATGGCTTTGGGTCTAAAATCGATTCGCTCTCTAAATACGACTATTATGATTAACCATAAAGAACTATTATTAGCTCAAACACTAAATAGACACAAAGACGTTAATGTTACTCTTAAACATTACAATTGTTCGAGTTTCGAAGAAAAAATAGCTGGTGCATACTAGAAATAACTTAATGTGTCCTTTCTGTTGTCTTTTAACGAAGCAAAAATAGTTATTTTTACAATTAAGGCTGGGCCGCAGCTAAGGAAATCTCGAATTTAGGATTTCTAATTATTTATCAAATAATTATCATTAGAGCGATTTTTTTAGCTCCCGACAAAAAGCAGAAGTCGAACTTGTTCGGAAAATTTTAATCACTCGAGTCTCGTAAATATTCAATTAGTACCCAGATTTCTTAGCAATTACACAGAAGTATTGACATAAACTTATTTATTTACGATAATGAGTTCTAAGACATCAACGTAGATTCTGCTCACAAAAAATGTTTTATTCTTAGGAGAAAGTAAACAATAAAATTTCCTACAAAATAGTATTTGCATATACATGACATAATCTTCATAGTTTTTATTTTTTCAGTGTACAATAACTTTTACAAATTATATTATGCTGTAAGCCAGACTTGAAACAGAAAATTGCGAGTCGCCAAAAAATAAAATTTAAACATTCTACGTTGATTCTTTACTGAAGTATTATTTAATGATAAATGTTTTTATTATTATATTAGTCAAATTTTATTCAATGTTGAGAAAAAAATTTACATAAAAAAATTATTTGACAGTATCTCGTAGTTTTTAGGACCTGATGACATCAAAAATCTGAACTTTATAATGTTTTAAATATTTTATTTTCTTTAAGAGAATCTTAACTTAGCAATAATATTTTTTTTCAATTAGTTATATAATATTTAAGACTTCTCGTCTTTTAGAAAATATTTTTGCCTTGTCTCGACCAAATCTCGATATCAAATCTTTTTATCTCGTCTCGTCTTGTTATTTTCGACTCCGCGGCAACACTTCTCAGAAGCGTGTTCTTCTGGTCCCTGTAATAATAATTAAAAAGTTAATAAAAAAATCTATATCTAAAAAATTAATTATCTTTAGAATATTTACATAGCCAGTTCTATCGCGACTTAGTGGAGAGGGGTCCTGTAATGAGAATGAAATAAATGAAGTACATGCAATTAAATATACTCTTAAACAATTTCCCTTTCAACTCTGATTTTAGAGTGAAATTTATTTAAGAGAAAACGGCAATTAAATTGATAGTATTGACTTACTCTCCTAAGAGTGCTCGATCCTGATCCCTGTAATAATAATTAAAGAATTAATAAGAAAATCTATATTTAAAAAATTAATTATCTTTAGAATATTTACATAGCCAGTTTCATCGCCACTTGCTGGAGACTCGTCCTGTAATAATAATTAAATAATTGATAAAAAAATTTATATCTAAAAAATTAATTATCTTTAGAATATTTACATTGCCAGTTCCATAGCCACTTGCTGGAGACTCGTCCTGTAATGAAAATGGAATAAATAGTCTAATAATTATTAAAACAATATTTATTGAAGAACGCTAGTAGGATCCGTAAGTGACAAAACAAAAAAATGTAAATACAATTAAATATATTCTCAAACAATTTCTCTAGCAACTCTGGTTTTAGAGTGAAATTTATTTAAGAGAAAACGGCCATTAAATTGTTATTATTGACTTACTCCAATAGGAACGCTCGATCCTGATCCCTGTAATAATAATTAAATAATTAATAAAAAAATCTACATTTAAAAAATTAATTATCTTTAGGATATTTACATCGCCAGATCCAGAGCTAGTTGCTGAAGAGTCGTCCTGTAATAAGAATGAAATAAATAGTCTAATAATTACACCGGCACACAAAAAAAAAATTGTCTGTACTTTCGACGGGACCGGAATATCTTTTTGTATTTCGACCCGCTAAATACTTATCTGAAGTTTATTCAGACCATAAGACGTTAAAATTTTGAGTAAATTCCAAAAAAACCCTGAAAAATTGCAAAAAAAAGCAAAAAATTCTAGATATTGTGTTGAGAAATTTTATAAAAATAGATCAATCATGATTCTCATGTATTTTGATCCGCCGAATATAAATCTCAAACTTTCCTGGCCGAGACATCTCTAAAAATCTAAATAAATGGTAAAAAACCGCCGAAAATTAAAAAGAATCAAGTCTGCTATAATAAAATCAATTTTCAAATGAAAATAAAAAATTTTTAACATGTTATCCGATCTGTGGAATTTAATTTAAAATTCTACCAAGACACTAGTGTAATGAAAACAACATCAAAATAAGTAGAATTAACTAAAATTTTTTGAGGTTTTAGATCGAAAAATTTTTAATTTACATTCCAGAGATCGGATAACATGTTCAAAATTTTTGATTTTTATGTAAAAATTTATTTTTATCATAAAAGACTTGATTATTTTTTATTTTCAGTGGTTTTGTTTGCCATTTATTTTGATCTTTAGAGATTTCTAGGCTATAGAAGTTCGAGATTTATACTCTGCGGATCAAAGTACATGTGAGTCATGATTGATCTAATTTAAAAAAATTTTTCTTAACACAATATCTGGAATTTTTCGCTTTTTTTTGCAATTTTTCAGGGTTTTTTTTGGAATTTTCTTAAATTTTTAACGGCTTATAGTCTTAATTAACTCCCCAATGAACAAAGATTTTATACAATTGTATAGAATTATATATGGACTATATATAATTATATATAGACTATATATAATTGGATAGAAAAAATGGCCCGATCCAATTGTATACAATTTGTATAGAAAATTGTCTACAATTCTATACAAATTGTATACAATTCTATATAATTATATACAATTCTATACAATTCTATATATTGCAATTATATAGAAATGTATATAATTATATAGAATTGTATATAATTTGTATAAAATTGTATATAATTATATAGACTTGTATACAATTTGTGTAGAATCGTAGACAATTTCTATACAGTTATATACAATTGGATCGGGCCATTTTTTGTATATAATTTTATACAATTGTATAAAATCTTTTTTTATCGGGTCCAGATAAGTATTAAGCGGATCGGAATACTTGGAAATCATGCTTGGTTTAGGTCAAAAAAAAAAATTTTCATCACTTCAACTGCCGATTTTCGTCATTTTGTTCGGTTTTCCAAAGTTTTCGCAAAAATTTGACGGTATACGGGTCAAAAGGACCTCAGATTCAGATTCAGCAGGTCGGATAAATACATACAGATATACCGGTCCCGTCAAAAGTACAGACACCTTTTTTTTTTGTGTGCCGGTTAATAATTATCAAAACAATATTTATTAAAAAACGCTAGTAGGGGCAGTAAGTGATTAAAAAAAAAAATTGTAAGTACAATTAAATACATTCTCAAACAATTTCCCTTGCAACTCTAATTTTAGAGTCAAATTTATTTAAGAGAAAACGGCCATTAAATTGTTATTATTGACTTACTCCAATAGGAACGCTCGATCCTGATCCCTGTAATAAGAATTAAATAATTAATAAAAAAATCTATATCTAAAAAATTAATTATCTTTAGAATATTTACATAGCCAGTTCTATCGAGACTAAGTGGAGAGGGGTCCTGTAATGAGAATGAAATAAATAGTATAATAATTATTAAAAAAATATTTAGTAAAGAATGCTAGTAGGAGCAGTGAGTGACAAAAAAAAAAAAAAGGAAAATACAATTAAATATACTCTTAAACAATTTCCCTAGCAACTCTGGTTTTAGAGTGAAATTTATTTAAGAAAAAACGGCCATTAAATTGTTATTATTGACTTACTCTCCTAAGAGTGCTCGATCCTGATCCCTGTAATAATAATTAAAGAATTAATAAGAAAATCTATATTTAAAAAATTAATTATCTTTAGAATATTTACATAGTCAGTTTCATCGCCACTTGCTGGGGACTCGTCCTGTAATAATAATTAAATAATTGATAAAAAAATCTATATCTAAAAAATTAATTATCTTTAGAATATTTACATTGCCAGTTCCATAGCCACTTGCTGGAGACTCGTCCTGTAATGAAAATGGAATAAATAGTCTAATAATTATTAAAACAATATTTATTGAAGAACGCTAGTAGGATCCGTAAGTGACAAAAAAAAAAATACGGGAAATAAATTTTATTGTGAAGAAGTAAATGGAAAATATAAATAATTAAAAAAAAATCTGGGCGTCGGTTGACCCTGCGGGCCAGCCCCAAAACTTCCCGCTGTTTTCGAGCTCTTTGAGCTCGAAAACATTGTTGTGAGTACATTTTCGAGCTCTTCGAGCTCGAAAATACTATTGTATCCCATTCTTTTCGAAAAAAACCGTTTTTAGCATTTCTTTCTCCCACGATATCTCACGAACGAATCGACCGATTTCGATGTTTGAGGCGGCAATCGACGTGTTTTATTGAGTTCTAGAGCTGATCAAATTTTGAAATTGTTTGGTTTAGTCGTTTCGAAGATATTCGCAAAAAACCGTTTTTTGGCATTTCTTTTGCCCACGATATCTCACGAACGAATGAACCGATTTTGATGGTTGAGACGGCAATCGACGTGTTTTATTGAGTTCTAGAGCTGATTAGATTTTGAAGTCGATCGTTCGAGTCGTTTCTAAGAAATCAATAAATAACTAAAAAAAAAAAAAAATTTTAATTCTTATTCTTTGTATAACTTGTAAACTACATGACCGATTTACCCAAAAATCTAATCAAGACTAAGTTTTGGTGAGCTCTTTCGATCGCCACCAAGTACGTTCAAATCGGTTCATCCGTTCCAAAGATATCGTCGGACAAAAAAAAGTTCACACACACACACACACACACACGGACGTCCACCCGGGAATAGTCAGAATAGTTTTCTAGGACCTCAAAACGTCGACATCTGATGAAAACTCGATTTTCGAAAATCGGACCGAAACCAATAACTTCCCTTTTTTGAAAATTTGAAATTTTCTTAGCGGGAAGTTAAAAATAGAATTATCACCAGTTAAATTTTCTCGAGAAATCCCAGAGACATACCATTGAAATTATATAGAAAAAATAGAATTATCACCAGTTAAATTTTTTCGAGAAATCCCAGAGACATACCATTGAAATTCTATAGAAAAAATAGAATTATCACCAGTTAAATTTTCTCGAGAAATCCCAGAGACATACCATTGAAATTCTATAGAAAAAATAGAATTATCACCAGTTAAATTTTCTCGAGAAATCCCAGAGACATACCATTGAAATTCTATAGAAAAAATAGAATTATCACCAGTTAAATTTTTTCGAGAAATCCCAGAGACATACCATTGAAATTCTATAGAAAAAATAGAATTATCACCAGTTAAATTTTCTCGAGAAATCCCAGAGACATACCATTGAAATTCTATAGAAAAAATAGAATTATCACCAGTTAAATTTTCTCGAGATATCCCAGAGACATACCATTGAAATTCTATAGAAAAAATAGAATTATCACCAGTTAAATTTTCTCGAGAAATCCCAGAGACATACCATTGAAATTCTATAGAAAAAATAGAATTATCACCAGTTAAATTTTCTCGAGAAATCCCAGAGACATACCATTGAAATTCTATAGAAAAAATAGAATTATCACCAGTTAAATTTTTTCGAGAAATCCCAGAGACATACCATTGAAATTCTATAGAAAAAATAGAATTATCACCAGTTAAATTTTCTCGAGAAATCCCAGAGACATACCATTGAAATTCTATAGAAAAAATAGAATTATCACCAGTTAAATTTTTTCGAGAAATCCCAGAGACATACCATTGAAATTCTATAGAAAAAATAGAATTATCACCAGTTAAATTTTTTCGAGAAATCCCAGAGACATACCATTGAAATTCTATAGAAAAAATAGAATTATCACCGGTTAAATTTTCTCGAGAAATCCCAGAGACATACCATTAAAATTCTATAGAAAAAATAGAATTATCACCAGTTAAATTTTCTCGAGATATCCCAGAGATATACCATTGAAATTCTATAGAAAAAATAGAATTATCACCAGTTAAATTTTCTCGAGAAATCCCAGAGACATACCATTGAAATTCTATAGAAAAAATAGAATTATCACCAGTTAAATTTTCTCGAGAAATCCCAGAGACATACCATTGAAATTCTATAGAAAAAATAGAATTATCACCAGTTAAATTTTTTCGAGAAACCCCGAGACATACCATTGAAATTCTATAGAAAAAATATAATTATCACCAGTTAAATTTTCTCGAGAAATCCCAGAGACATACCATTGAAATTCTATAGAAAAAATAGAATTATCACCAGTTAAATTTTTTCGAGAAACCCCAGAGACATACCATTGAAATTATATAGAAAAAATAGAATTATCACCAGTTAAATTTTCTCGAGAAATCCCAGAGACATACCATTGAAATTCTATAGAAAAAATAGAATTATCACCAGTTAAATTTTCTCGAGAAATCCCAGAGACATACCATTGAAATTCTATAGAAGAAATAGAATTATCACCAGTTAAATTTTTTCGAGAAACCCCAGAGACATACCATTGAAATTATATAGAAAAAATAGAATTATCACCAGTTAAATTTTCTCGAGAAATCCCAGAGACATACCATTGAAATTCTATAGAAAAAATAGAATTATCACCAGTTAAATTTTTTCGAGAAACCCCAGAGACATACCATTGAAATTATATAGAAAAAATAGAATTATCACCAGTTAAATTTTTTCGAGAAACCCCAGAGACATACCATTGAAATTCTATAGAAAAAATAGAATTATCACCAGTTAAATTTTCTCGAGAAATCCCAGAGACATACCATTGAAATTCTATAGAAAAAATAGAATTATCACCAGTTAAATTTTTTCGAGAAACCCCAGAGACATACTATTGAAATTATATAGAAAAAATATAATTATCACCAGTTAAATTTTTTCGAGAAACCCCAGAGACATACCATTGAAATTATATAGAAAAAATAGAATTATCACCAGTTAAATTTTTTCGAGAAACCCCAGAGACATACCATTGAAATTCTATAGAAAAAATAGAATTATCACCAGTTAAATTTTCTCGAGAAATCCCAGAGACATACCATTGAAATTCTATAGAAAAAATAGAATTATCACCAGTTAAATTTTTTCGAGAAACCCCAGAGACATACTATTGAAATTCTATAGAAAAAATAGAATTATCACCAGTTAAATTTTCTCGAGAAATCCCAGAGACATACCATTGAAATTCTATAGAAAAAATAGAATTATCACCAGTTAAATTTTTTCGAGAAACCCCAGAGACATACTATTGAAATTATATAGAAAAAATATAATTATCACCAGTTAAATTTTTTCGAGAAACCCCAGAGACATACCATTGAAATTCTATAGAAAAAATAGAATTATCACCAGTTAAATTTTCTCGAGAAATCCCAGAGACATACCATTGAAATTCTATAGAAAAAATAGAATTATCACCAGTTAAATTTTTTCGAGAAACCCCAGAGACATACCATTGAAATTCTATAGAAAAAATAGAATTATCACCAGTTAAATTTTCTCGAGAAATCCCAGAGACATACCATTGAAATTCTATAGAAAAAATAGCATTATCACCAGTTAAATTTTTTCGAGAAATCCCAGAGACATACCATTGAAATTCTATAGAAAAAATAGAATTATCACCAGTTAAATTTTTTCGAGAAATCCCAGAGACATACCATTGAAATTCTATAGAAAAAATAGAATTATCACCAGTTAAATTTTTTCGAGAAATCCCAGAGACATACCATTGAAATTCTATAGAAAAAATAGAATTATCACCGGTTAAATTTTCTCGAGAAATCCCAGAGACATACCATTAAAATTCTATAGAAAAAATAGAATTATCACCAGTTAAATTTTCTCGAGATATCCCAGAGATATACCATTGAAATTATATAGAAAAAATATAATTATCACCAGTTAAATTTTTTCGAGAAACCCCAGAGACATACCATTGAAATTATATAGAAAAAATAGAATTATCACCAGTTAAATTTTTTCGAGAAACCCCAGAGACATACCATTGAAATTCTATAGAAAAAATAGAATTATCACCAGTTAAATTTTCTCGAGAAATCCCAGAGACATACCATTGAAATTCTATAGAAAAAATAGAATTATCACCAGTTAAATTTTTTCGAGAAACCCCAGAGACATACTATTGAAATTCTATAGAAAAAATAGAATTATCACCAGTTAAATTTTCTCGAGAAATCCCAGAGACATACCATTGAAATTCTATAGAAAAAATAGAATTATCACCAGTTAAATTTTTTCGAGAAACCCCAGAGACATACTATTGAAATTATATAGAAAAAATATAATTATCACCAGTTAAATTTTTTCGAGAAACCCCAGAGACATACCATTGAAATTCTATAGAAAAAATAGAATTATCACCAGTTAAATTTTCTCGAGAAATCCCAGAGACATACCATTGAAATTCTATAGAAAAAATAGAATTATCACCAGTTAAATTTTTTCGAGAAACCCCAGAGACATACCATTGAAATTCTATAGAAAAAATAGAATTATCACCAGTTAAATTTTCTCGAGAAATCCCAGAGACATACCATTGAAATTCTATAGAAAAAATAGCATTATCACCAGTTAAATTTTTTCGAGAAATCCCAGAGACATACCATTGAAATTCTATAGAAAAAATACAATTATCACCAGTTAAAATTTTTCGAGAAATCCCAGAGACATACCATTGAAATTCTATAGAAAAAATAGAATTATCACCAGTTAAATTTTCTCGAGAAATCCCAGAGACATACCATTGAAATTCTATAGAAAAAATAGCATTATCACCAGTTAAATTTTTTCGAGAAATCCCAGAGACATACCATTGAAATTCTATAGAAAAAATAGAATTATCACCAGTTAAATTTTTTCGAGAAATCCCAGAGACATACCATTGAAATTCTATAGAAAAAATAGAATTATCACCAGTTAAATTTTTTCGAGAAATCCCAGAGACATACCATTGAAATTCTATAGAAAAAATAGAATTATCACCGGTTAAATTTTCTCGAGAAATCCCAGAGACATACCATTAAAATTCTATAGAAAAAATAGAATTATCACCAGTTAAATTTTCTCGAGATATCCCAGAGATATACCATTGAAATTCTATAGAAAAAATATAATTATCACCAGTTAAATTTTCTCGAGAAATCCCAGAGACATACCATTGAAATTCTATAGAAAAAATAGAATTATCACCAGTTAAATTTTCTCGAGAAATCCCAGAGACATACCATTGAAATTCTATAGAAAAAATAGAATTATCACCAGTTAAATTTTTTCGAGAAACCCCAGAGACATACCATTGAAATTATATAGAAAAAATAGAATTATCACCAGTTAAATTTTTTCGAGAAACCCCAGAGACATACCATTGAAATTATATAGAAAAAATAGAATTATCACCAGTTAAATTTTCTCGAGAAATCCCAGAGACATACCATTGAAATTCTATAGAAAAAATAGAATTATCACCAGTTAAATTTTTTCGAGAAACCCCAGAGACATACCATTGAAATTATATAGAAAAAATAGAATTATCACCAGTTAAATTTTTTCGAGAAACCCCAGAGACATACTATTGAAATTATATAGAAAAAATATAATTATCACCAGTTAAATTTTTTCGAGAAACCCCAGAGACATACCATTGAAATTCTATAGAAAAAATAGAATTATCACCAGTTAAATTTTCTCGAGAAATCCCAGAGACATACCATTGAAATTCTATAGAAAAAATAGAATTATCACCAGTTAAATTTTTTCGAGAAACCCCAGAGACATACCATTGAAATTCTATAGAAAAAATAGAATTATCACCAGTTAAATTTTCTCGAGAAATCCCAGAGACATACCATTGAAATTCTATAGAAAAAATAGCATTATCACCAGTTAAATTTTTTCGAGAAATCCCAGAGACATACCATTGAAATTCTATAGAAAAAATCGGTCTATAAGTTGACCCTGCGGGCCAGCCCCAAAACTTCCCGCTGTTTTCGAACTCGTTGAGCTCGAAAACACTATTGTGAATACATTTTCAAGCTCTTCGAGCTCGCAAATACTTTTGTATGCCATTGTTTTGTAAAAAACCATTTTTTAGCATTTCTTTCTCCTACGATATCTCGCGAACGAATTAACCGATTTTGATGTTCGGGCGGCAATCGACGCGTTTTGTCAAGCTCTAAAGCTGATCAAATTTTGGATTCGATTTATCAAGTCGTTTTTGAGATATTTCAGGAAAAATAAAAAAATTTTTTTTTTTTAATTCTTTCGACAACGGTTTCTCTTGAACGAATGAACCGATTTTGATGGTTGAGGTGGCATTCGACGCGGCTTATAAAGCTCTAGAGCCCAGTCCATTTTGGAATGAATCCATCGAGCACATTAAAAGTTATCCAAAAAAAACATTTTTGAAAAAACTTTATTTTTGGAATATCTCTGAACGAGCCCTACCGATCAAGCTCAATTTCCTCTCGGCTTCAAGATATTGTCAATCCGCGTCGAATGGCCCATTAAAGTTCAAAATCGGTTCATCCGTTCAAAAGATACAGGGATTTACATACGTACGTACATACATACACTCGGACATCATCTTGAAATTAGTCAGAATAGCTTCCTAGGACCTCAAAACGTCGACATCTGATGGAAATTCGATTTTCGTAAATCGGACCGAAACCAATAACTTCCCGAATTTTTGAAAATTTACAATTTTCTTAGCGGGAAGTTAAAAAAATGTAAATTCAATTAAATATACTCTTGAATATTTTTTCTAGCAACTGTGGTTTTAGAGTAAAATTTATTTAAGAGAAAACGGCCATTAAATTGTTATTATTGACTTACTCCAATAGGAACGCTCGATCCTGATCCCTGTAATAATAATTAAATAATTAATAAAAAAATCTATATTTAAAAAATTAATTATTTTTAGGATATTTACATCGCCAGATCCAGAGCTAGTTGCTGAAGAGTCGTCCTGTAATAAGAATGAAATAAATAGTCTAATAATTACACCGGCACACAAAAAAAAAGTTGTCTGTACTTTCGACGGGACCAGAATATCTTTTTGTATTTCGACCCGCTAAATACTTATCTGAAGTTCATTCAGACCATAAGCCGTTAAAATTTTAAGTAAATTCCAAAAAAACCCTGAAAAATTGCAAAAAAAAGCAAAAAATTCTAGATATTGTGTTGAGAAATTTTATAAAATTAGATCAATCATGATTCTCATGTATTTTGATCCGCCGAATATAAATCTCAAACTTTTCTGGCCCAGACATCTCTAAAAATCTAAATAAATGGTAAAAAAACCGCCGAAAATAAAAAAAAAATCAAGTCTGCTATAATAAAATCAATTTTTTAATGAAAATAAAAATTTTTAACATGATATCCGATCTGTGGAATTTAATTTAAAATTCTACCAAGACACTAGTGTAATGAAAACAATATCAAAATAAGTAGAATTAACTAAATTTTTTTGAGGTTTTATATCGAAAAATTCTAAATTACATTCCACAGATCGGATAACATGTTAAAAATTTTTTATTTTTATCATAAAAGACTTGATTTTTTTTTATTTTCAGTGGTTTTTTTTTGTCATTTATTACGATCTGTAGAGATTTCTGGGCCATAGAAGTTCGAGATTTATATTCGGCGGATCAAAGTACATGTGAATCATGATTAATCTAATTTTAAAAAATTTCTCAACACAATATCTGGAATTTTCCGCTTTTTTTTTGCAATTTTTCAGGGTTTTTTTGGAATTTACTTAAACTTTTAACGGCTTATGGTCTAAATTAACTTTAGATAAGTATTAAGCGGATCGGAATACTTAGACATCATGCTTGGTTTAGGTCAAAAAAAAAATTTTAATTACTTCAACTGCCGATTTTCGTCATTTTGTTCGGTTTTTCAAAGTTTTCTCAAAAATTTGACAGTGTACGGGTCACAAGGACCTCAGATTCAGATTCAGCTGGTCGAAATACATACAGATATACCGGTTCCGTCAAAAGTACAGACACCTTTTTTTTTTGTGTGCCGGTTAATAATTATCAAAACAATATTTGTTAAAAAACGCTAGTAGGGGTAGTAAGTGAAAAAAAAAAAAAATTTAAAGTACAATTAAATATATTCTCAAACAATTTCCCTTGCAACTCTCGTTTTAGAGTCAAATTTATTTAAGAGAAAACGGCCATTAAATTGTTATTATTGACTTACTCCAATGGGCGCGCTTGATACTGATCCCTGTAATAATAATTAAATAATTAATAAAAAAAAATCTATATCGAAAAAATTAATTATTTTTAGAATATTTACATCGCCAGTTCCATAGCCATTTGCTGAAGAGTCATCCTGTAATGAGAATGGAATAAATAGTCTAATAATTATTAAAACAATATTTATTGAAGAGTGCTAGTAGGAGCAGTAAGTGAAAAAAAAAAAAAAAAAAAAATGTAAATGCAATTAAATATACTCTTAAACAATTTCCCTTGCAACTCTGGTTTCAGAGTGAAATTTATTTAAGAGAAAAAGGCCATTAAATTGTTATTATTGACTTACTCCAATAGGCGCGCTCGATACTGATCCCTGTAATAATAATTAAATAATTAATAAAAAAATTTATATTAAAACAATTAATTATCTTTAGAATATTTACATCGGTGATTACAATGCCACTTGCTGAAGACCTGTCCTGTAATGAGAATGAAATCTTTAAATAATCTAATAATTGTTAAAAAAAATAGTTATTAAATTTTTTTAATATTTGATGTGCAGATATTTTTTCGGTAAAACTAAATCCGCTAGTATTTTTGAACTTACGTCTTCAGCCCAGACATTTCCGATAACTGACAACAGTCCGACTATTACAATAAGAGCAATCAATTTAAAGTCCATTGTTGTAGAAATGCTTGATAATGTTTCGGAGTTCTAAGTTATTGATGATCAAAATTTATGATTATCAAAACAGTTAGAAATGGTGCAGCGTAAAAATTTGAGACTATACACTAAGAAAAAAAAATACTTTTATTAAGACTGTTTACTTGATAGAAAAACATATATTCTTGATAATTTTCGAGAATATATAATTTTGTCTCAAGAATTCGTAGTATTGATGAAAGTAATCTTTACTTAATTCAAGTAAAGCTATTCTTTAGTTTACTCATAATATAACATCAAATTCATATGATAACAAAAATAAATTCGATGCTTTTCTCTCAAGAAATTGATAATTAATAATAATAAAATGAATATTTTGAACGGATTTTTTGAACCAAGAAACTCTTGTTTGGACAATATTATTTTATTTTCTCAGAGTACTTTATAAATAATTTACACTTTTTTCTGATGATAACTTGCGTGTAAAACTCCACTGTTTGAAACGATCGATATTTATACCCACTTTTTTAGTTATTTCACGAAAATAAAAATAATCACAACATTTATTTTAACTTAAAACGAAAACTGTTTCGTGTTATCAAAATATTTTATCATCACTTGAGTAATACTCATATCACCTGAATAAATTCATTTTAAAACTCATCAGACATAAAAAAATCAATTTGGTGTTACTGAAACCTGATTGTTTTCTTAAAAGTTAATAATTTATACATGAAGTTTATATATATATATATATTTATGATTAAAATTTTTCTTACGAATTAATTAAAGCATACCAAATAGATACATTCTTGTCAAATTGATGAAGATCATCATTAAAATTAGATTTTGTTTCCAATTATCAATCAAGATTAATTTAACTGTTAATTTTGCTTGTACTTTATAACTAGAATTCGTTTTATTAATCATTTAAAAAAATTAAAATAACCAAATTGAGATCAAATTCAAATAATATTTCATTTTTTACATCCCTGAGTTTTCAAAAGATGTTTAGAATTGTCGTGGTTTGAACGAGATAGGTCAGCCTAGTGGACAGTGGATGTACTTCATAACACAACGGTCGTAGGTTCAAGACCTGTTGCGGGTAAAATTGTCAATGTACATTCCAGCCAGTGAAAATTAACTATACAACAGTACTGAGAAAATAAGTTAATTTAAAATTCAATTATCGTTTTTTTTTCTTTTTTTTTTTACTAATAATTCTAGGGATTGTGCTTGCTCAGGTCTGATCATGCCTGGTGAATATATCATTATATATCATAATAAAAAATTGACATATCTATTTTGTACCTACAATAATAACTTTAGTCTTGGATAATTTTTACCATTGGCTTTCTATTACAATCATTGAAGAAAATTTATACAAAAAATAGATAAATTAAAATTTAGCTCGAATGAAAATATTCAGCTTTGGGCAGAGTCATGTGGGGCAAGTATTTTGGTAAAATAAAAAAAAAAGTATATAAGTATTTACTACTAAAAAGCATTATAATACTAAACACTCAATTGAAATAGTATTTTTATAATTTTCTATGTATTCAATAAATTTATTTACTTCAAACTTCAAAGAAAAATTTTTCTTTTTTACCAGGTAAAGACTTATATAAAAAGATATTGTCCTCAACCTCTCTGATTTCGGTATAATTTGAGTATAAATCGTGCTTAAAATAGATATTTTTTCAGTATCATTTAAGTATGAAAAATTCAAAAACATAATCAAAACTTGAGTCGATTTGAGTATAATCTGGGTATGAATTGGGTATAATTCTTAAAGCATATCGAAATATTTATCAATTTCTACTACACCGGAAATGAACCCAAAAGAAACTTAAATTTTCGGTATAAACAAATTCGCTAGGGATAATCTTCATATTTTTTATTTTTTACAATAACTTTTACAAATTATATTATGCTGTAAGCTAAACTTAAAACGGGAAATTGGGAGTTACCAAAAAATAAAATTTAAACATTCTACGTTGATTCTTTACTAAATTATCATTTTATAATAAATATTTTTATTATTATATTAGAGTCAAATTTTATTCAATGTTAAGCAAAAAATTTACATGATAAAATTATTTTCCAGTATCTTGTAGTTTTTAGGATATGGTTGTATTAAAAATCAAACTTTATAGTATTTTAAATGATGTATTTTTTTTTTTTAAAGAATTTCAATTTAGTAGAAATATTTTTTCAACTAGTTTTCTAATTTTTGAAACCTTGTCTTTAAGAAAATAATTTTTGACTTGTCTCGTCGTCAATCGGAATGATCTCATCTCGTTTCATCGTTATTCTTGACTTTTGAGGCAATACTAATGAGGAGCGCGCCCATTTGGTCCCTGTAATAATAATTGAATAATTAATAAAAAAATCTATATCTTAATAAATAAGTATTTTTAGAATATTTACATAGGTGGAGTCATAGCTTTCTCTCGTCATAGGTTTCTGTAATGAGAATGAAATACTTAATTATTCTAACAATTGTTAAAAAAAAATATTCATTACAATACACTACACGGAAAGAAAATTATGGGAAGTTTTGCTATGCATTATGGGAATGGTTCCTATAATGGTATGGGAATAGTACCTATACTACTATAGGGATGGTTCCCATATATTATGGGAACCATTCCCATAATAGTATGAGAATAGTTCCCATACTATTATGGGAATGGTTCCCATATTGGTATAGGAACTATTCCTATAATATTATGGGAACTATTCCCATAATGTTATGGGAACCATCCCTATAATATCATAAAATTTTTTTTTGCACAATAGTGTAGAAATTTCCCAAAATTTGAATTTTCTTGAATGTTTTGTGCTGACAAAAAATTCTTGTTAAAAATTTTAATGTTTTTTTGCCAAATACGATTTTTTTTTTCAATGTTTGAATTTTTGTTTTTATGTTTAATAATATTTTTGTGTATTGTAGAAGTGAATACCACACTTTTTAAAAATAATTTTTTCATGATAATATGGGAACCATTCCCATAATATTATAGGAACCGCTTCCATAATTTATGGTCGTAATTCCTATGATGGTATAGGAAAAAATTTCACAAAATTATGGGAACCGCTGCCATAATTTTCTTTCCGTGTAGTAGGGACAATGAGTGTAGCAGAAATCAGTAAGAATAATCGAAAAATACTATTAAATAATTTGAAATCTATTTTTATTACTCCCTGATAACCAGATTCTATGGTCGGAAAATTGATTCCAATTAGTTACAATCAATTTGACGACAACTTTGAACTTTGTCACTGTCGACTTTAAGTAGCCATCGCATTAACTTTCCCAGAAAGTTGACACCAATCTACAGTCGGAATATGATGGCAAAAGAGAAAATGGCCGTTAAATTATTTTTATGAACTTACTCTCTTAGGAGCGATTGCATATGGTCCCTATAATAATAATTGAATAATGAATAAAAAAAATCTATATCTTAAAAAATAAGTATCTTTAGAATATTGTACTTACAATTTCTTTGTCGTATGCTGTAGGTGTTTGATAAGTGCCCTATAATAAGAATGAAATACTTAAATAATCTAATAATTGTTAAAAAAATATTCAATTGAATACGCTTGTAAAGGCAGTAAGAGTAGAAGAAATTTGTAAAAACAATCAAAAATATTCTTAAATATTTTAAAATTCATTTTAAGAGAATCCCTTATAGCCAGATTTTATAATCGGAAAACTGATGTCAATTAGTTATAAGTTATAATCAATTTGACGACAATTTAAAACTTTGTCATTGTTGACTTCAAGTTGCCGCTGTATAACTTTCCCAGAAAGTTGATATTAATCTACAGCCACAATATGATGGCAAATCGAACGAAAATTTAGCTCAACTTTCGACAACTTTTTGCTGGCCAGTTTGTGTGTTCAATTTGGCATCAAAGTTGCCATTCAATTATTTTTATCAACTTACGTAAGCAGGTATTGATGCAGACTGCAATATTAATAACATAATTAACAAAAAAATCTAATATTTACAAACAAAGTATCTTTTCAATATTTTATTTACTTTTTGTCTGTCGTCACCGTAACCTGCTGCAGAACTGGCCTGTAATGACAATGAAATATTTAAATAATCTAATAATTGTTAAAAACAAATATTTAATCGAATACGCTAGTAAGGGTAGTAAGTGTAGAAGAAATTTGTCAATAATCGAAAATACATTCAAGGGATTTAAAATTTCTTTTAAGAAAATCCTTGATAGCCAGAATTTATGGTCGGAAAACTGATGTCGATTAATTACCTGTTCCTGTAATAATAATTAAGTAGTTAATAAAAGTATCTATATTTTCAGAAATAATTAACTTAAA
This sequence comes from Microplitis mediator, assembly GCF_029852145.1. NCBI lineage: Eukaryota > Metazoa > Arthropoda > Insecta > Hymenoptera > Braconidae > Microplitis > Microplitis mediator. The sequence goes on along the minus strand of NC_079969.1, from coordinate 4,252,931 downwards.
AATATATTTTATTTACATTTGTGGTCGCAGAGCTATCTGCTGGAGACTCGGCCTGTACACGAAAAAAACAAATTTCGTCCTGATAATAAAAGACGGGATAACGAAAGATTTTGTTATAATGACAAACATGATTAGCTTACGGTAACAAATCTATTTGTTATAGTAACAAATGAATTTGTGTCGTAATTAAGAAGTTGATTTGTTATGAGGACACATGATGGTTATTATAATAATATCGTCGTATTTTAAAGCCGACATTTGCTACTGTAAGTAATCTTAGCTTATGATTACAACAATTTTTGTTAATGCTTCAAATTCATTCTGTTACTTTAACAAATCAGTTTTTTTATTGGAACAAAACAGTTTTTTTACAGTTACAAACCATTCCTTGGCCCAACGAAGAATTTGCTAGCATTACAAACACATTGTAATCCCAACGAATGCTTCATTATCCTTATATTAAGGCAGAATTTTGTTACCGTAAGTTATCTTATCTTGTGGTCACAAAAAATTTTTTTCCGTGTAATGATAATGAAATACTTTAATTATATAATAATAATTAAAAAAAAATATTTATTAAAATACGCTAATAGGGGCAGTAAGTGCAGAAAAAAAATGTAAAAACAATTGAATATACTCTTGAATATTTTTTCTTGCAACTGTGGTTTTAGAGTAAATTTTATTTAAGAGAAAACGGCCATTAAATTGTTATTATTGACTTACTTCAATAGGAGCGCTTGATCCTGATCCCTGTAATAATAATTAAATAATAAATAAAAAAATCTATATTTAAAAAATTAATTATCTTTAGAATATTTACATAGCCACTTGCATAGGCAGCTGCAGATGCACTTGCTGGAGAGTCTTCCTGTAATGAGAATGAAATAAATAGTCTAATAATTATTAAAACAATATTTATTAAAGAACGCTAGTAGGGGCAGTAAGTGACAAAAAAAAAATGTAAATACAATTTAATATACTCTTAAATAATTTCCGTTGCAACTCGGGTTTTAGAGTGAAATTTATTTAAGAGAAAACGGCCATTAAATTGTTATTATTGACTTACTTCAATAGGAGTGCTCGATCCTGATCCCTGTAATAATAATTGAATAATTAATAAAAAATTCTATATTTAAAAAATTAATTATCTTTAGAATATTTACATCGCCAGATCCAGAGCTACTTGCTGAAGAGTCGTCCTGTAATGAGAATGAAATAAATAGTCTAATAATTATTAAAACGATATTTATTAAAGAACGCTAGTAGGGGCAGTAAGTGACAAAAAAAAATGTAAATACAATTTAATATACTCTTAAATAATTTCCGTTGCAACTCTGGTTTTAGAGTGAAATTTATTTAAGAGAAAACGGCCATTAAATTGTTATTGTTGACTTACTTCGATAGGAGCGCTCGATCCTGATCCCTGTAATAATAATTAAATAATAAATAAAAAAATCTATATTTAAAAACTTAATTATCTTTAGAATATTTACATAGCCACTTGCATAGGCAGCTGCAGAATCACTTGCTGGAGAGTCTTCCTGTAATGAGAATGAAATAAATAGTCTAATAATTATTAAAACAATATTTATTAAAGAACGCTAGTAGGGGTAGTAAGTGCCAAAAAAAAAAAATGTAAATACAATTTAATATACTCTTAAATAATTTCCCTTGCGACTCTGGTTTTAGAGTGAAATTTATTTCAGAGAAAACGGCCATTAAATTGTTATTATTGACTTACTCCAATAGGAGCGCTCGATCCTGATCCCTGTAATAATAATTAAATAATTAATAAAAAAATCTATATTTAAAGAATTAATTATCTTTAGAATATTTACATCGCCAGTTCCATAGCCACTTAGTGGAGAGGGGTCCTGTAATGAGAATGAAATAAATAGTCTAATAATTATTGTAACAATATTTATTAAAGAACGCTAGTAGGATTCGTAAGTGACAAAAAAAAAATGTAAATACAATTAAATATACTCTTAAACAATTTTCCTTGCAACTTTGGTTTTACAGTGAAATTTATTTAAGAGAAAACGGCCATTAAATTGTTATTATTGACTTACTTCAATAGGAGCGCTCGATCCTGATCCCTATAATAATAATTAAATAATTAATAAAAAAATCTATATCTAAGAAATTAATTATCTTTAGAATATTTACATAGCCAGTTTCATAGGCACTTGCTGAAGACCCGTCCTGTAATGAGAATGAAATTTTAAAATAATCTAATAATTATTAAAAATAATATTTATTAAATTTTTTTAATATTTTATGTGCAGATATTTTTTCGGTATAACTAAATTCCCTAGTATTTATGGACTTACGTCTTCAGCCCAGGCATTTCCGATAACTGACAACAGTCCGACTATTACAATAAGAGCAATCAATTTAAAGTTCATTGTTGGAGAAATGCTTGATAATGATTCGAAATTTTAAGTTATCGATAGTCAAAATTTATAAATATGAAAACAAGTAAAAATAGTGCTTAAAAATTTGAGACTATATTTTAAAAATAATTTGCACTTTCATTTGTTTATAACTTGCGTATTAAACTCGACTGTTCAAAACGACTGATATTTATACCCACTTTATTAATGGTTTCACGAAAATAAAAATGATCAAAGTATTTATTTTAACTTAAAATGAAAAACATTTCGTATTAACAAAACATTCGATTCCACTTAAATACTCATATTACCTGAATAAATTAATTTTAAAACTCATAAGACAAAAAAACGAATTGGCTTTAAACATTTTTGCTTTCTTAAAAATTCATAAAAAGAAAATAAATTTTATGTATGCATATATAATTAAAATGTTTTATATTTTCATCGAATTTAGTGAAGCGAATTGAATAAATAAATTCTTGCCAAATTGATACCAATAATAAATATAATTGCTTTTTTTTATCAGTTAATAATCAAGATTAATTTAACTGTTAATTTTGCTTGTAATTTATAACTAGAATTCCTTTTATTAATTATTTTAAAAAATTTAAATAACCAAATTAAGATTTAATTCAAATAATATTTCATTTTTTACATCCCTGAGTTTTCAAAAGATGTTTAGAATTGTCGTAGATTGAACGAGATAGGTCAGCCTAGTGGACAGTTTATGTACTTCATAACACAACGGTCGCAGGTTCGAGTCCTGTCACGGGTAAAATTGTAAATGTACTTTTCAGCCTTTTCAACTTTTCAAGTGAAAATTAACTATACAACAGTACTGAGAAAATAAGTTAATTTAAAATTCAATTATCGTTTTTTTTTCTTTTTTTTTTACTAATAATTATAGGGATTGTGCTTGCTCAGGTCTGATCATGCCTGAATATATATATCGTAGACAAATCGTGAAATTAGACAGTTCGTGACGTGTCTAGTCATTTCATGAACTGCAGCCAGATCATGTAATGGTCGATTAGTTACACGAAGTGTCGAAAATTTTTAAACAGTTCATGAAATGCAATTAGGCCTTAGACAGATCGTGTAATGTTCCAGAATTACATGAAATGTCTAAATTTTTTAGACAGTTCATGAAATGTCTAATAGCTGTTTTGCCGATCGTGTAATATCTAGGAATAACGGATTCCTAAAAAGGAGACAACTAAAAAAAAAAAGATATTAGTTGGAGCAGCCAATGTTATTTATTTATAGATAACATTTCATTTATTAATTATTTGCAAAACTTAAAATATATCGATGATTAAAATAAATTTAATTTATAATTTTTGATTCTACTAATAATTAAAATTAATCTTTTCTCCAAAAAAATAATTAAAATAGATTTAATTACAATTTTTTTTTTATTAATTGAAGAATTGAATAAATAAATTCTTGCGAAATTAGAAATATTTTCATTCATTATTAAAAAAATATGTAATAACCACATCAAGATTGAATTCAAATGATATTTTTTTTTTTACAATCGGAGTTTTTAAAAGATGTTAAAAATCGTCGTAAAATAAATGAGACAGGTCAGCCTAGTGTACAGCGGACGTGCTTTATAACACGACGGTCGCATGATCGGTCATGGGCATGCGTGGTCAAGCATGATTACGCATGTTAATGCCTGGCAAATATATCATAATATATCATACTAAAAAATTGGCATATCTATTTTGTACCTACAATAATAACTTTAGTCTTGGATAATTTTTACCATTGGCTTTTTATTACAATCATTGAAGAAAATTTATACAAAAAATAGATGAAGTAAAATTTAGCTCGAATGAAAATATTTAGCTTTAGTTAGAGTCACGTGGGGCAAGTGTGCGCAGTGAGTAAGTTTGCGCAAACCTATGTATTTCAGTCCGAAATAAATGGGTTTGTGCACACTTACAGCACACACTTGCCCCACATGACTCTAAATATTTTTCAAGTTAATCATTTTTATGAAAGTACAGTACTAGAATCTTTGTCCTTTTCGGATGTTAGTAATTTAAGATGATTAGAACATATGTATTTTCAAGTCGTAAAATTAAGCCTAAAATATTTTACATGAACTTACGTTGACGGTTCTAGTGTGTTCTCATTGAGAAAATGAACAAGGACCAGAAAAACAAATTTGAATCGTTGATGTACGCTCATGTAGACTTATTTACTCTCTAAAAATGAATTAGTGAAATTCTCGCGAATCAGTGGATAGTCACTATTTCTACAGCTATAAGTATACCACTAATTCAACCAGTGGTATACTTAAAGCTCGTTCCCAGTGAATATTCACTAATTTGAAGTGAATTTTACTGATCCATTTTTAGAGAGTAGATTGTATAGTCATCCTAGAGAAAGCTTGCGATTTTTCCCCACCATTATTCTTTCTTCCTCTATTTTAATATTCCGAAAAAGATATTCTGCGCATGCGCAAGTACAAATATAGTGGTAGAGAAGAAATAATTGTGGTAGGGCAAAATCCCAAACTTTCTATGAGATGACTATAGATTTATTAGGATTTGATTTTTCGACCTAGAGCACTAATAATATAACAACTAATCATTAAATTATTTAATTTTTCTACTAATAATTTAACAGCCAAAATGAATAGTCTATACGACATTATTCATACAGGTTATTGCAATATTATGAAGAGTCATACTGTCCATATGAAAAAAATATTTATCCGAGCAAAATTGAATATGTTTCATATATGCAACATATATTCAGATTTGCCTAAATATATCTAGGATATATATTTTTTTCGTGTGGGTGGTATGCTACAAATTACATGAAAATATGTTTACAAACCTAAACAATGAATTTGCTGCAATGATGATGGCTCCGAAGTAGTCAATGAAGCTTAATTTAACTAAATTTTTTAAAATATAAGATAAAATTTAAAACAGGAAATTATTTATTTAAAAATTCGATGAGTATTTATAATAAAGGTGATTTTATTTTACAAATATATCATAATAATCATTTTTGGCTAATTGCAATGTTGTTGCATCATTTTTTCGAATAGTAAAATAACGCTCTGAAAGTCATTATAATGAATTTGATTTTTTTATTCACAATGAACGATGATTTTCCATCGAAATGGTTTATAATCATAATTAAAATAACTAATTTTGATTAAACCTTACAATTTTTGAAAGCTTATTTTTTGAAACATTGCGTCATAATGACTTTTCAGACAGTCATCTACAATAACATTCTCACATTTTCAACATTATCCGCACCTCAAAAAATAACTAATAATACACATAAAATATGTAGCAATTAAAGTCAGTCGTTGATATGCACTTAAGAATATTTATTCCGTTTAATCGACAGACTTTGGGTTCGCTTCTACTAATTTAATTACGTTTTATAAATTAATTTTCTAGATATTAGGTTGTCGAACTGTACCAGCTACTTGCATTACTTTTAGTGTTAGGATGATACAAATGGAAACCGGGTCCAGCAGCGTGATGATGATAAAATTGCGATTGTTCACTAAGACTGGCAGATGCATAAACAGCCGCTGCATCTAGTGCACTTGGATGGGCACTTGCGGCATAAACCTGCGGTTTCAGAGGAAGGGGTTGCGCAGGTTCAAATTGATGTCGTAATACAGTGTCACCATAAATAGGAGTTTCATAATTGGCAACACTCGAAATATGTTGTTGCTGCTGCTGTTGTTGTTGTTGTTGTTGTTGTTGCTGCTGCTGTTGTTGTTGTTGTTGCTGCTGCTGTTGCTGCTGCTGTTGTTGTTGCTGCTGCTGTTGTTGCTGTTGTTGTTGTTGCTGCTGCTGTTGTTGTTGTTGTTGTTGCTGTTGTTGTTGTTGTTTATCTCTAGGCGATACAGAAGACGGCGGTGTTATTGCTGAGTTATATTCTATTCCATAACCACCAGCAGTTGAATACGATGACACCATACTAGTAAATGCTTCTGTCGCTGTTGAAGGTTTCTGACCGTGACCAAGTACAAACTGATTTTCTCCATAGGCTGATGATCCTTCTGAACTGGGAGTTGTAGAAAGTGGACCTTGATTAACTTCTCCTGTATAATAAGGAGTAGTAGAAGATATTCTACTCGAACTTGAAGTGATACCATGAACGTTGGCACGGATGACACTTTCTCTGTTAGCATACAGTTGGCGGAGAAGCGCTGAAGCAGGTAAAGATGATGTGCTTGTTTGTTGTGGGCTTAAATGACCTAAGTGATGAACACCAATCCATTGAATTGTTGATCTTTGCTGCTGTTGTTTCAAAAGTGTATCTGCACTAAAGTCAGTTGGCTGATTGGTAGCAGGAGAATCGGATTTACTTAAAGACGCATCAGGTAAATGCTTCGACATTGCTTGCTCTAAGTCTTTCACTGAAGCTCCAGCTGACACATCGGGAACATCAGGAGTTTCTAGTCTTTGAACTTTGGGACTTGAAGACCTTAGGACTTGGTCATTGGCATGTAAAGAATGATTCGACGATGCTGGGCTCAAGACATGGTTTCGCGGTGTTTTTCCAGGCTCCTTGATATCATCGTCTTCACCAGATGAACTGTCATCTTCATGGGAAAATTTCCGTTTCTTCCGAGTGAATGACTTTACTGATAAATTATCAATATTTGTGATACTTGTTTGTTGTTCTTGTGGTAATTGTGACAATTTGTCTTCATGATGATCACCTTGAGAATCGCCTTCAGATGTCCGACTGTCTTCGCGTTCTGCTGGAGAAGATTGATTCGGATTATCGGAATGCTGATTCGCTGAATCTCCACTACTTTGGCCAGCTATAAAAAAAAAGAAGTATACATGTAGATATATGTATAAATATATAGTTCATTGTTTAATGCAGTCATTCCACAGAGCAATCAACCAGATCTACACCAAACATCAAGATTTTGTAATAATTTATGCATCAAAACTTTTTGATTATCAAATTGAAATAACAATCCAATTATGACGTTAATTGAGATATCGCCAGTCGCCTGCACAAATATATTACATAAAGTCATAATTAACATGAGTGAGCACCTAAATAATTAATTCATTGCTTATAATTTTTCTCATAAAGTTTGAAGTTATTTTTTGTTAACTTTAAATTCATGAATTAAATTTTTTTCTTACAAAATCATTCACTTCCAATTGCTAGTCATTCACAAATTTAAGGTTTGTATCATAATACATTTTGCAATTTTCAAAGTGGATGCATAATATTCTTTTTTGTTGGCCAGCTTAATATTTATGTAGAAAGTTAGAGTAGATTTGCGAAATTTAAAGAAGACAATACATTTAACATCTTATTTTGGGGTCAAGGTCATAAGTGTAATAATTTTTGATACAAGTATTTATTTAAATTAAAACAGTAGTATGAAAGGCATTCGACTCCGTGACTAAAGACCAAAAGAAAGATGACAAAATGTTTGGATGTATTATTTATTTTTATACTGCTAAGAAAGCCGTTATTAGACATTCATTTTTGGAAGTAAATAAGCTTCATTTTTCAAAAATCAGGTGAAGTTATGACTTTTTATGTGATAGTTAATCGTACGTCCTTATAGTTGTTTTTATGGCATTCGGAAGAGCTTATAGCCGTCAGGTTTGATGTTAATTTCGTATAGTTAAATTAAATAGACTCTGAGGTATTTTTTATCATAAAATTTATTTGAAACATATTGATGTTATAGAAATGACACTTAAAATATCCTTAAGCTTATATAGGTGTTCTTTTTTTCTTTCAAACGTCTACAAGTTTTAATTCTTGAAGTTGAGGATGATTATTATCAATTTTGTTTCTTGCAGGCGAAGTAACTATTCAAAGTTGGAATTGATGTTTTCAATATACAATTCATAGAAATGAATAACTTTAATTTTATCTGATTACATCTGGCTGCATGCAGACAACTTGTAGTACTCATAAAGGTTGAAGTCGATTATTAATAAATTAATAGTACATCATTCTATGACGGGGCACTCGAAAAATTTAATTAACACCTGAAAGAAACAAATATGAAAGAATTAATTACAAATTGATTAATGAGAGGTAATGGCAGCAGGGTTTTAAGAACTTTTACATTTTAAACTTCTTTCTATTGTAAGACATCTTTTTTCATATGCGAAATACTAGATTAAGAGAAAAGTTTATTATAAGAATCTGATATGTAAATAAAAAATAATAGTAGACGTACTGAAAATTATATATCTTTGGAAAGAAAAAGAACACCTATAATAAATTCACCGGAATCTTAGTCAACGCATTGTTTTCATAATACCTATAAATTAATTTATATCATTAAGAATCATCTTCCCCGATTGTTGACTTTCAGTTAAGCATTTCGCAAAGATTAAAATTTGCGTAAGCGGAATTATTTATTAATGGTTCTTAAATAATTTACTAAAATTATTGTTGTGCGCGCCTGTCGCATTTCATATATATTTATAAAATTATAAATATTTTTAATTATACCAAGACAAAAAAAGTTGAAAAAGAGTGATTCAAGTAATTATTAGAAAACAAACAAGATAAGGGATGAGTATTTACCAGCATAACGTTGCTTATCGAAGAAATTGAACGTTGACATAGAAAAGCTGAAAGGACAGCCTTACATCAAAGGTCAGAGGTCCATATGTCTTATGGAATCTGTTCTTGATGAACCTGAGTCCTGAGAATCCAAGGCTACCTTCTGACTGCGACCTCTGTCCCACTGATCAAAGTAGTTTATTAAAGGATTATTCAAAAATCATTACTCAAATTAATATTTATGTATTGAAAAATATATTTTTATGCATAATGAAAATGTGAAAATTAAGATAGCAGCTTACCTTTGCTCCTACTGTTTTGGGGCTTCTCGTAAATATAGTAGAATAACTTCTTTTTTTAAACTTATAGCAGCTTTTCTTACCAAATGATCTATTTTCAGGCTCTTGTTTTCAGCAATTGATAAAAACAAGGAAAGCTATGCAACTTTATCTGATTTTTTGAGAATATATTTTGATGAGGTTTGAAAATAAATCGCTGAATATTGATAACAGCGTCCTTAGCAGTATTCAAACAAATATTACATCCATAGGCCGCTGAATCGTTCTTTTTAAATATCACTTGGCTAACAAAAATGAGTGTTTACGCATCTAAAATTTTTATCAGGATGACTAGCAATTAGAAGTCCATACTTTTGTTCAGAAAATGAATATAATTTATAAATCAGACATTCGTTAACAATAACCACAAACTTGAATAAAAAGATTGAAACGATAAATCGATTATGGCATCAATTCATGTTAATGATATGACTTTATTTACTATAGGCTACTTGTGTGGGATACTAGCGATATTTCGCAACTGTGATGTTTTACTTTGATTGTTTTCAAAACTTGGTAATTGTTTATTTAATTAATGAACGATCAGAACCGAAACTCTTTCTGTCAATTCATGCATTGGATCAATAGCTCGGGTAAAGTCGAAATTTTGAACCCCGGATGGCACAGAACGTTTTTCTACGGGTAATTCTCAATTATTCAAAAATAATTCAAAACCACGTGTAGGCGTCGAATTTTTCCGCATAGAAAATTACAATGCGAGTCCACCGTTACAATAATTAATAGAAAAATTAAGAAATTGATATCTTAAATTTATCTGGAATTTTTTCTCTGTGTAGTTTAACTTGATAAGATCTATTGTTAACTAGCTTCCATAAAATTATTAACTAAGTTCATTTGTATGACACATTTCAATATAAATATTTTTTATCAACAAACCATTATACCATAATAATACACACATTCTATATATATCCTAAAAAATATTAAAATAATTTGACGAGTGTCAGAATTTATCAATAGCACCAGTCATTTTACCACCACTTAAAATTTGATACGCTTTCGAAAATGCCAATAGTAACAGATAATAGAACAAAAACTTTTTAAAATACTTTTTAGTAATACTAATATACCATGAACTAGCGGTATAAGAAATTAGAATATTTAATAGTAAAAAAAATCTATTTTATTTTCGTCAATACACTTTAGTTCTCAAATGACAAAAAAACCTACGACTCATAATATATTACAAACTTAACTCATGACTGTAATTCTGAGATTTTCTATCATGTAAATATTCATTCCTCAAACTGGGCCATATTTACAGCAACAATTTTCTATGAAAACTATTCGGTATAGAAGTATACGACAATTGATATCGTAATACTGCTTAAATGTTTGTTGTAATTTTTCTTCGAAGGGCGTGGCCCGATCCGGGGGAGGGGGGGGGGTGCCTACAATAGTCTAATACAGTTATTATTTTTTTCATAAGTAAATCTTCAGATGGTTTGTGTTCCCTTATAGTTTGGGTCTTTGAAAAAATTAAAATTATATCAATCAATGATATCAGAGTGTTTTTAAATTATTTTAATTTTATTAATGTTAATAAAACAACAGATTTCTTCCATATGTGCGCATGGAGAATGAAAGAAATATAAAATATTGATTCAGAAAACGTAAAACTATAGAGGTTTTGTTTACACTTGAATTATCTAACAATCTTTAGCAGTAAGTAGTGAGTGTGCACTCTTGATGAATAGTCGGTGAACCAACCCTGAGGTTTAACTTTATTCTTCTTTCATAATGATTAAAATTATTTTTTTGAGACCAATCGTTCTTTTCTTATTTACATAAATCAAAAGTCAATTATTCAACTTCATCAAACCCAAAAATACTGTAATTTACTATATCTCATTTACGAGTATTTGTCTAACAAGAACCTTAAAAAAAAAAGTTATATAGAGTCGATACTTCTATACTTATGAGAAAATCAAAGTAAGCTCGCAATAACGAAAATATTTAATATTACCTCCTTTATCAGCATCAGGAGATCCATTTTCTGGGTCATTACCGGTTGCATCCTCCCTTTTGACACCAGAGACATTGTCTTCAAGTTGACAGCAGTCCATTATTAAATTTTCATACTCTCGACCACTATAATGTACAAAGAAAACAGATAAATTTAATAAATTTTTATCGTATTGGTTTATTACGAAAAATTACACACAAGATTGCCATCTTTCTCATTCGTAAAATTGATAAAACGCAGCGTAAGTACGCGCCCCCATTTACTTTTACGCGGTTTGACCAAAATATTGCAAAAGTAACGGACCAATGAACAAACGACAAACATCTTTTTTTACCAAGGGCATTAATTATTTACTCGCTATCAAAAGTTTTATCACAGATATAAAAACACAGCATTATAGCTTATGGTCATAGTTGTTGAGCGGGGACATTAACTCTCTGTATCCTTTGACCGGCGCGAATCGGCCATTTTTAGGCCACATGCTGTTGGCCTGAACGAGAGAATTTAAGTTACATATATATAAGTAGAAATTCTATTACCTGATAACATAGTTAACGCATATAACATTCTGCTCCTCAGCGTTTTTTGAATTACAAACGACGGTTGCACATGTCTGGAGCCAAGTATATCCACCTTTTTTATTCATCAATCTATAATAGTGTGTCAAGACTTGTCCCTTATTAATAACTGAAAAAATAAAATTAGATTCTAATGAAACTTCATATATTTTGAAACTATATCAATGCGCGAAAATAGGCCGTAAACGATATTGGTAAATAGAATTTAAGGTTGCTCGGACATAAATGCACTTTTCAAGATCAAAAGATAATTTTTTGAAATGTTATGAATTGCTATATCATACGTCTAAATTAATTTTTTGGAATAGATCTGACGAAGGGTTATCGTTAAATAAATTATTAAAAAATTGAATTGAAAAATGTCTGCTTTTTTTCACTTCGTTAAATCACACGATAACGGGATCCAGTCTAAAATCTTGAGGGTTATCGAGATCTATAGAAGGATCTCAAGACTCTAGTGGCTCTATGCAGATTGTATTTGAGTTCTTTAGTGTCAACGAAGGTTCTAATTTTCAATTGGAAAACTTAACTCAATACTTACGATCAAGGTGAGATTTCCGGAGTCGATGTACGTCTTCACCATGACATAAACCATACATACTCCTTCCTGTCAACTCCTCCGCCGTATAATCTAGTAACTCTGACACTCTGTAAGAAGATTATGCAATAACAATTTAGTAGTATAACATATTATTGAAAATATTCTAAATAAACTGACATCAGATCATCATTTTTATTCGCTTGTAATGAGAAAATAAATGTTTTTTGTGGAAAAATATATCATTTTTTTTAAGAACTACTGATACGGTTGGCCGACTACAGATACGTTTAGCGTCGTACTGTGACATTACGTCAAGTATGGTATAATCATACGTTCCAAAGCTGCTGATAAGAAAAGTATTCGACTTGCTACACACGTTTGCTCATCCTGGATTCAAAGGTTCATTAAAATTGGTTTCAAAACGTTACGTCTGACCGTCGATTAATAAAGATCGCCGAGAATGGGATAAATTTGCATCGAATGCCGAATAAGTAAAGTGCAGAAACACGTTGATTGATAATTGCCGATTGTAAGTTTTCAATCAATGTTTGACAATCATGGACCGATTCACTATGCAGTGCAATGGAAATGCAGAAGCAATAGCATACACTATCCCTGCGTATTTAGTTATTTAATTAGTCAACTTCGGCTTTAAGTACTCACTACAGTTTAAGGTGTCAATAGATTTTTTGCTTTTGTCATTCTTTCCTTATCATTTATTTATGATTACTGTGTTATTTTGCTCATGCTAAAATTTTGAAATGATTACATGCAATTGACTCATAAGATCACTGCGTAATTATGTTTCGACCGACGGAAATGTAGTCAATTTATTTATGTCATTTGATTATTTATTATTCTTTTTACACTTAATTGCATATATAAGTATATTCTGCAACATACTTACTTAGGTTCGCAGTGTGCTATCCGGAAATCAAAATTTATTCTAGTTACGAACATGTCAGCTTCCAGTCTTATCTCATGAACACTTGGTGGGGGTAAAGCGATTGCTAGTCCAACCATGCCCATTAGTGTTGGTGTCGATTTTCTGGTTGGATGAAAAGGGTATTGCGGCCTCAAGCGGCATAATAATAAAACGACCTATGCAATCAGAGAAAAAACTTTATTTAACAAAATTTAATAATCATCAATTATGAGGTTCACTTGTATTATAAATGTGAATCTTAATCATAAATATGTTCATTGCTACCAGCTGTCAAATAATCTATCCAGCCCTGGGTGCTGATACCGACTGCCCAGGATTATCTAAACCTTCATTATTATAAAAGGGCAAGTGGGATCGGATCGATAAATAAAAACGTGAAACTTAAAAATTAAAAAAATCGACGGCCAGGGTCCGCTGGGGGTCTATTGGGCCCCATGTTGCAGCGTCCACGGCAACGTACGTGAATATAAGCTACTAAAAATTTATCGTCACAATATTTTTTATTTTTATTAGTAAGATTGCCTATGAATTGATCATCTTTTCCCATTAAATCTACTATAAAAATACTTACTCGATATCCAGAAGATTTGAAATGACACCCTCTTTTTGTGAGCGTTGATTTCATTCTAATGCAAAATGCCCTATCATAGCCTTTATACAATCCTGTCGAGGTCAACGCCATGACTGACGAAACTAAAAATAATAAAAATATTGTTTTGAGGTGTTCATTACTTTTAACAGTACCAATAGAAATTGATTATCATCATAATTCAGTTATCAATTCTCATCGTCATTCAACCTACAGTCGAATTTCATTAACTCGGAACTTCCCCTCAGTCTTGACCCCCACTACGAGCTACGCTACCTCCCACCCGATCCTATGAATATATTTGTATGTCTGTATATATTTATATATACATCATTCATGTATATGTAGTACATATGTACTGAAAATTTGAAATAAAAAGATCAGTCGTCCTGCAGATGCAAACACCATAGGCTTAAGTGAACAAAATTTCGGAATAATCTTTGGTTGAAGAGGTTATTCTATGAAATCGATTACACGCTTGATGCACTAACTGATAACCGAAAAACAGTTGAAGTAAATGAAAAAAGTTACCATCGGGATTGGCTGTAGAGTTTGTACTATGGTCTTCCGACGCAGCACTACTAGGCGACGCCAATCCTGAATTCGACGAGTGAGGAGCTGATCCAGAACTGGTAGATGTTAAGCCTAGACCAAGCTGTTCAGCAACTTCAGCATGATCCTGTTGATGAACGTAGTCGAATACACTCGAACCAGTCATTTCAACCTAAGTAACAGATCATTAACTCAATCATTCATTTTGTTGCGAACAGTTCATGGTTAGAATATTTAAAGACCAATCATTTCATAGGTTTATTAATCAAAAGTGTTAGCTCCCTAACGATTGGCCCGTAGCAATGGTTGCTATGATCACGGTTGTTATGGTAACAGTTGATATAGCAACGATTGTTATGGTGATGGTTGATCCTTAGCAATGGTTGCTATGGTCACGGTTGTTATGGTAACGGTTGACATAGCAACGATTGTTATGGTGATGGTTGGTCCTTAGCAATGGTTGCTATGTCATCGATTGCCCAACAAAGCCGGCGGGTGACGGCTAGTATATATACAACGATGATTTATTTTTTTGAGTAACTATGAAAACATTGTTGAGAATGACAAAATAACGAATCCTGTTAAAGTTTGAACTCCGGTGCGTCAGTTGTTTTACATTTTAATAACAACATAACTTTATCTATGTCGACATTGTTTTTGCCACTTTTACAGACTAATATTTCTTCTTCTTACTATTTTGATAATGGTTTAAACCGAACAAAATTATGGACGAGCTGTATTGTGTAAAATATAAATTGAATTGTACCACCATCGAAATAATAATCTTTAGCTGTACGATAATTTAATAGTGGGTTGAAGTCACTACAATAAGCTATCGATTACTTATTTTTTTCCTTCCAAACGAGTGATTGGTTGTTCACCATGGCCTTCTGGTTTATGGCAAAACTATTTCCTCACCTATCCTTGTAACAGCGTAACACTTTCTTCAGATTCTCAGACATTCTACTTGTCGATTCACCACCCTGTCTCATACTCGACAAGCTTCCCAGACTACCTCTGCCAGAGACATTACGAATGGCGAACACGCCATCGTGCCAAGACTACGTGAGCGGCATACTACTACCCCTGTCACCTAGCTCTCCAGTTTGTGCTTACTTGGTTCCAGCCAACATGGCCGCCAACCTTTTCATTTTTCTCTTTCTCCACTTCCCTCTTGACCACAATTTCAATTTTTTCTCATGACTTCTTGTAGCTTTTATTTTTTATGTTTTATTATTTTTCAACGTTGACTATTGTACTTTGCAATTATACTGCCTTCGCTAATTATATTTTATCATGATTATTATTAATAAAATATGCAAGGGAGTATCGACAAAATATTGATATTTATTATTCAATAATTTCGTTTCCTTAAGACTTAACTACTCTATAAGAAGTATTTGTTAAAAAAAAAATTGCTTTACTCACTTGTGATAAACCTAGGTATATAGATACAGTTTCAGAAATATACAAAAATCGTCCATCCGCAGCCACGGCCATTGCGAATCCATCCAGTGACTGAAAAATTGAATAACAAATTTTAAAGGCGCAGCTATTTTTCATAGAAAAAAATTACTCTTTAGAAAAGAGCTTAAATCAACTAGTGAATTCATTTATCTAACATAAATATCTACGGAAAAAATTACTTATACTGCGTAATGGTACAAAAATTGTAAGAGAACAATTTCATGAAGTAGAAGCTTCCGCTTATAATGGAAAGTCCTACGAAATGTCTTAGTACGCAGAATATTTTTGATAAAAATAAGAATTATACTATATGACATTATGTTTTAATGAAAGATTACGAAAATCAACCGCCCATGTAATTTCGTGATATGAACATTCGAAAATACGTACATGGAAAATAAATAAGTTGGAATAATACAGTGTAATAGTAAACTCTCTAAATATGAATTAGTGATTTTTCACTAATTTCAAGTGAATATTCACTAATCGTCAATGCTACAATCGTACCACGCAGAATTAGTGAATATTCACTAAATGAATATGTGAATATTGGAATTCACTGATTTGATAAGTGAATATGAGAATCCACTAAATTGAAAAGTGAATATGGGAATCCACTGATTTCATCGGTGAAAAAAAATATTATATTGCGAAAAAAAATATAAGACACTTGTAATTAGATCCGAAATGTGATTAATGTATTAGAATCATTACTTAGAGGAAGTATACATGATTTTGATTGATGAAAAAATCCCGGTGACTGCTGGGCTCGAACCTGCATCCTTCCGATTCAAAGTCTTTGATGCGATCCATTGCGCTGACCTACGCATGTGATCGCGTGAGTGTAAATAGTATATTCGTTATGATACCAAACAATAACTGATGAAGAAATAAAAAATCCGTGATGTTATGATTGACGTACTCTTCATATAAATACATTATTGTTCTGTACTTCTATTTTTTTTTATTTTGAAAGTTTTTTATTAAAATTTTTAAAAATAGCACCATAATTATTAATTATATTTATATCTAGTAAAATATTTAATTATTTGCTAGTTAAAGTTACTAGTGAAATTGTGAAATTTACAAATTAAGAAGTGAATAACAGTTTCACTTGTAGAAATTATGAAAATATCGCTAGTTCAGTAGTGAAAATCACTAATTTGCTAGTAAAAATTATAGTACTAAATTTATTAGTGAGAATTCACTAATTTGTTAGTTAAATACACTGATTATGAAGTGACTACTGCTTCACTAACGTAAGTAATAAAATTTCCACTAATTCATGTTTAGAGAGAAAACGAACTCGTTGAACTGACGATTGTAAAGGTTGCAAGCTCACATCCCTATCAAAGAAATCTATGTGGGATCGCATGGGAATTCATAGGAATCCATATAGAAAAGTATGGAATTAGGTAAGAATTTATAAGTATTAATAAAGAAGTGTATAAATTTATCTAAGAATCCATGGGTTTCGGGATTCCCATATGGGAAATCTATATAGGAAACTGGGTACCTGGATTCCCATGAAGAATTATACTAGATATGTTCACTCTCTTATATAATGATCGAATTACGGATTCAGTGGCCTTGCAGAATTTAAATTCATTTCTAATCAATGAGATACCTAATTTACCCAAATACGAAAATTACAGGAAATGTCTTATTACCGGCGGTAGACTAAAAATTTAACGCTCGCAAGTTTTGCGAATGTCGGTATCTTTCGATCACATATTACTTCGATGTTATCTTCTGACGCGTGCAGTCACTTAATTTACTGTTATTAATATAATTTGTAGAGTCAGCCAATTATTGAATTATCTGAAGTATATACTTTTGAGCAGAGGGTATTTACCTGCAGAATGTGTGTCCCTTGGTGTTGTTCGAACATATCTTCAGCAAAGGGTGTCGATGACAATCTTGCTCTTTTAGTACCTTAAAAAAAAAATAGTTTTTTGTCATTAATACCTCAAGATACAAATATGATATTTGATGTTTCCAACGATTTAGGTGCGAATAGAATAAACAAATTATTTATCTTATGAATCAACTAGTAGTTCATTCAGAAAGAGTATAAATTTACATCCCACCTTACTTCGAGACAACTTTATCTACAAAAGAATCAAAACAAACGAGAGCCTGAGGTAGCTACCTGGGATTGAGCTGTTAAAAATTATAATTTTATTAGAAAAGGTAACGAAAGGTGAGTTTATCTCTATCGTCTGAATCCTTTCGCCCACAATATGGGCATCAAAGATTAGAAGGTTTGTGGAATACTATTTTTGGATTTCTAACGGAAATGATGAACGAAAGAAAATGAGTTTATTTTTTTTATTTCCCTTAAATTTAGTTCAGAATCTTGGTCCGATCGTCTTCTTATCGCTGCCATCAAGAGAAGTCTTCTTGATGACAGCATCCTGGAACATAACACTTCTGAAATTATAATTTCTAGTTCCTGTAATCCATTTTAGAGTTACGAAAATCTCGAAAATTTTGTCTCATTTTTTTCTACTTGTCTTCCTTTTGCCCTCCGTATCTCAATATGAATCAAACGAAACCCTTTTTTACCAAAAACGTTTATGTAAACAAAGTAAACTTTTCAGTGTTAAAAAAATCATTACTTATTACTCAATTCACCGTTCTCTTATTTTTCTCACGTTTTATTATCAGTTTTATTCGTAATGAAAGACTTAGAAGACTTAATCAAACTCACACAGTTCAGAGCCTGGTTAATCTGATAAAGTCCATTGGGATAAGTTAAACTAAGTTCACATCTCCCTACACAATCTTGAACTGACCCTTACATTTTCCCGGCAGCTTTTCCTTACTCCCTTTTTGGCTCATTATTTTTTTCGTCTGGCCAAATAAGTTTATTCATATATGTCTAACGTATTCCTGGAATAATCCTGTTTAATCCTATCTTCAATATTTCACTAAATGTTCTGATGAACCTTTTGTTCCTTGATGGTCACCCGAAAAAATTCACCCTCTGTCGATATTTCTTCATAAGCACAAATTTCATGAAACTCATAAATATTTAAGTACACGTGTTTACTTATCGTCATAGACAAAAATATAGTTGCTGGTATACTATAAGTAATATTGCCGTAGGTGTGTGTGCGTGTAATAATCAAGAGATCCTAAAAGTTCTATTATATTATTATATATATAATATATATAATATAATTATATATATATTATTATATAATATTGTATACAATGATCCGTATAAACTGTCAAAGGTTTCTATTTTTGATCAAATTTTTCATTTTTACAATTTCAGAAGTAAAATTAAAAACTTGAGTGGAATTCTAGAGAAAAACGAATTATATAGGGCCTTGCATACAGCATATATGCTTATGTAATCATATATATATACCCGAGTCGAAATATTAAAACCCGATATGAGCCTTGTAGAGCCTGAAATTTTAATGTGGGTATTTGCGGCCTCGATTTTAAAACCTTTTTCAACCTAAGTCGCCTGAAATTCGGGTATGGAGGCGTAAACAAGGGTTTAGTTTGAAGTTTAAAACTCTGTTTCATCCTAGTACGCCTTAAACAAGTTCGAAAAAGAACGAACCAGGGTTTAATTAGAAATTCAAGACTCTGTGTTAACCTATACTAGTCGAACCAGTAAATTTTTGTTGAGGATGAAAATAGGATTAAAACTTAAAAATTATTTTTCTTGTAGTATTGATAAGAATCTAACTCGCCTGGAAACGAACATGAGTAGGGCTAAAAAGGAGTTCAAATTTGAAACCCCTCTCAACCTAACTCGTCTGAATACGAACGTATCTAGGCACTACTGGACTGAAATAGGGTTTAATTTCAATGGAGCTCTATCTTCTAAAATCCATTTCAGCCTGACGTTCAGACTAAAAACTATACTAGGTAGAAATCGAGTTTGAGTTAAAAAAAATTTTGACTCGGGTATAGCCATATATGGAGTATATACGGCCATATGTAGAACGCGCATAGCCATATATTGGCATATAAACTTTTTAAATGATTTCATATATGACTATGTATAAATATACATTGACAAATCCCTGCTTAAAAAATCCGATAGATTCTTGTAGCTGTATGTATAAGGCCTATACTAAGAGGGGTTTGCACTTTTTTCTCTATTACACTCAAATCCATGAACGGTACTTCTTTGTTGCACTTGCGCAGTAAATAATAACTATGGCCGAATTTTTCAAACAAAATTAAACAAACGAAGATTATCAAAAAATCAAAGCGCACTTCACTAGATTAGACAGTAGTACATCAATGTGCAGTCTGTGATTGTATTTAGAGATTTTGTTTCCGAAAAAAAACTCATTCATTCTTATAAAATCTCTATGAGAATTTGTGAGAATCTATTGAATTCTATGAGATTTTCTAAACAGGGATATAACCATAGTTTATTCTCGAAGTGATTATGCAACAATTCCAACGTAGTCATTCAGCTTATCAATTTCTTAGTTTATGACACTTAGTTTTACTGCGTTTCTCACCCGAGATAATTGTCAGAGCTAGAAATATATTACATGAGGCATGATAGAAATAAAAACAAGCATAGAAGGATAGTGTATTGGCTTTGAGACTAAAGTTATCCCTATGGGACATATAGCAATATAACATTTCACTTGGATAAATAGAAACATTATAAGATGTGAAACATCCCAGGCCTGAAGTAAGTATTATTTTTCCGATGGACGTAACTTGCAAGGGGGCTATTCGATACTATTAGCCGTTTGATCATTCTTTGCAATACATCATTTTCGTAGCTGAAACTCACTAACGGGTTCTTTTTTCATCAAGAAATAGTTTTTTTTCAGGATATCTAACAAACGTTTTCTCTTTCAAATAATTAATAAAAAAAACGATTGTAAGTGTGCATCAATTATCAAATGAAATTGACTAATTCTCGTATATCCACCCACCCACACACATGCACACACACTAATTTTGAAGTGAAAACAATAGCCTCTCAAATTTTTCAAAAATCGTCGACTGTCACAACGAGAAATTCAAAAATTTAGTAGAAAACTACTCGGATGATGACACTTTTAGACTTAGGGACACTAGTTTATCATAAATTACTTATGTACACTCGACAATTGGCAATTCGTCCGTTACTTACGTACACACAGTGTAACATCCCGGTAAATACTGAAATCTCATGTATCAATAGTGAAATGAAGCTTTTAGATTATTCTTCAAATTGTATTGTCACAGCAGATTTTCAAAGAAATAATGTATTCTGTGCGTGGAGAAAGAGGTTAATTTGAAGCTTGTAAATGTACATAACATAACATTCATTATTTTGAAACTCAATTGTTGTCACTGAATTTTTCTTAAATTCCAACTGTCTAATAAACAGTGATTTTCAAGTAAACCTATATTTAACATAAGAAGATAAAAATTATTCTCAAGAGTTACCCTTCTAGCTTTGCGACGCTAACTAGCCAACAACTATGTTCAACACTGGTTTAACGTTCCCTTCATTCTCTGATCCTATTTAAACTTTTAACATTTTGTGGCATTTTTTTCCTCCTTTAGTATTTTCGGTAAGAAAAAAGAAAGCGAGAAAGATAAATAATTTATCGAAGCAGTAAGAGTAACAAAGAAAATCAAATCATGTAAGAAAAAAACGATAAGAATGGGAAATTATAGGCAAAGGGGATGAAAGAAAATTTGCGATGAGTTCTTCAGTTGGGGTAGATTTAACTCAATTCTGTTAGTTTAGTTACATTGGTGGTCGGGTAATGCGAGAATTGTGTACAAGGGCTGAGCTGTGATTAGATTTACATATGAGTAGAGACGAAACAAGAAAAAATTTGCCCCTCTAAGCCTTTTTACATGCGCACTTCAAGCTCATAATCATCGACAAATATTGACCCAACTATCGATCTATGAGAAGAATTTTTATCCTAGATGATGCATAATTATATATAACACAGCGGGTATAGACAGAAACCTCGCTTATAACCGGATTGTATTGTAACTTATTGAATCGTCTTTAAAAACTATGATTTATTTGAACTAGAACGTGTTTTTATTGACTAATTTACTGACGACCTTAGAAATCGTTGGCAGAATTTTTTTTTCTCCGAGGAGGAATTATTGATATTAATGAATTTCATATATATCTTGTATACATTTCAAGACGATTAGTGTTTCTAAAAGCTAGTTCTATTTTTTTCTGTCGATTTGGGTTATCGCATACCGGTGATGAAAATATGAAAAACAATGAAAACAGACCCTCGGAAGAGAAAGCTCCCTAGTGTCTATTTGATGGGACACCAATGTAAACTAGTCTGAAGTCGAAAGGGTGGAATTCTATTGAATACCACAGTCAACCCCTTTTAGTCTATTTGAATTTAATTAGTTTATATCTTTTGTGTCGAATATTTCTGTTCCATATGCATGCTAAAATTATATCAATTCAGATCATTTACATTTAAGGGTCATGAAAAAATAGTTTATTATTAGTTATCTAATACTTCAATAATGTCTGGTAACCATTGATCATTGGGTTAATGTATCTTTGACAATATGTGTACTGCAGATCCATGGTCTTATGAAAAAATCGAAATCTAGTTCCAGTGGAGTTTTGTGAATATTATTATTATTATTATTTTTTATTTAATTGGCCATGAAGTCAAAGCTTCTTGCGGCCATTCCTTAATATAATATAACATAATAATAGCATAGTATACAAAAGAGTAAAAGTAATTACATTATTAATTAATATAATATAATAATATCACACTCAATCATCACACAAATATAAACTGTAACAGTAATCATTCCATTTAACATTAGTTTAAGCTTAGGAAATATTCATAGCAAGAGGTACGAAATTCCGCAAAGGTAGGCTTTGTTGCACAATAATCAGACAATCGATTCTAAATTCTTATTGCAGATATAATAAATGACTTATCATACTTAGCACTATGACATCCCGGCAAAACAAGGTAATCCAGACGGACTTATGATTCAGTTCATAGTTCAAAAATTTTATTTTTGTTAGTTACTGTATTTTGACATCGGGCAGCCGACTTATCCGAATTTGTGCAGAAGAAAGAAATATAAATAAAAAATAAATTTTAAAATTTCTAATGAATCCATCGCAGTTCGGATATTAAAAATATTCTTCCATCCCGATATCAACTGAAAATAGTGACAAGTCAATTTCGGATGTTATCAGTTTGATTATTGTCCAAAAATTCTCAATTACTATGTATCTTAGATCACTCTTGGTCATCTAACATGTACGGATATCATGAATCACCATCAATGGACAGTCAGTTTTTTTCCTTCTAAAGTTGACCTCTTACTCTCGTATGATATTAAACCGGTCGGAAACAAGTGGACGCGTCGACCCTACCAACTTTTATCTACACAACATATCCAAAAATACAATATATTCTGCTTTAATATGCTAACAACTATCTTGTTATTTTGTTATCTCTCACAGAAGAGAAACATAAAAATGACATGAATTAGCAATGTTTTGATAATTAAATTACACAATGTTTCGAGCCAACTATAGTCCTCTTATAGAAGCCGAGCTTGAAGAGCTCGAAAAAACCAGTGCATGGAAAAGTATTTTCGAGCTCGAAAAGCCCGGAAATGTATTCACGATATTGTTTCGGTACAGCCGAATTCGTTATTTAAAAAAAAATGTTTTAACCAATTGATTGTATCATAATATGTATTATAGCATGCATTACATATAAAATCTCACGATTGAATTCCGACAAAATATTGCGAAAGAATTTCTATATCTTGAATACGGTGCGTGCACGTGCACATCGTCAAATTGATGTCCTGTACCAACCAACCTGTCATACATCTACTTATGAACATTCATTTTTACTGTCTGCTATCCGAGTATGGAATGATCTGCCTTCATCTATTGTGTCAATTACAACTTATAAAGAATTTAGATCAGAGTGTTATAATTATTTTTTACAGAAAGACGGATTGTTGATTAATGATTAGATATGTACTTATTTACTATTATTATATAATTGGAGTCTACCGACTTACCTACCTAACTTTCTGCCTTACAAACTTGATTAATTCAATTCATTTAATTTACTAAATTTATTTTAATTTTTGTATGTTTATATTTAAATATTTTTATACTATACTTTGTAATACTTTTGTATATTGCGGCCCTTAGGGAATCTCGATTCCAGGGTCGAAAAATTGTTAATAAAGAAATAAATAAATAATATATAATTCTAATAATGAAAAATTATGAATCAAAGCTAACATTAAAAAAATTGAAATTTTATAAATCATATATCTGCTTATGATTGAAGTTGATAGATTCATTAGAATTTCAATGAAATTTACTTTGTAAACTTTTTCTGAAGTTAATCGGTTGAAAAGCAACATCTCTTTTTTCGGATTTCTCCCTATAGGAATACTCTGTTGTAGACACATGTCAACTATTGCATGAGCGATTCGTATTACTTGAGACACTCATTACTTTATCAACTTAGTTATTTTTTTTATCCCAAAAACAGCCAGTACTTGTCATCATAATCATCATAATCACCTGTTGAAAATGTTTCATAAAACTCTAATATATTACCCCCGATATCGAATGCAAAAAACAAAATAGACTAAAAAATAACAATAACAGAAATCGAACTTAAACTACTGCCCTTACGGAAAAAAACTAATGATAACTATAGGATATTCATTAGTATTGATAAGTGTTTTATTAGTGATCATTAGTGATCATTAGTACTCTGACTAGTGAATCTTACAACACTATTGGATGTATTAGTATTCGTTAGTACTCTGGCTAATGAATCTTGCGACATTGTTGGAAGTGATTAATGTTGTATTTGTGAATTAGTACTTTAAATATTGAGTCTGGCAGCGCTATTGGAAGTGATTAGTGTTGAATAGCGTTTTATTAGTGATCATTAGTAGTCTGATTAGTGAATCCTACAATATTACGGGAAGTGAAAATGACCAGGTTTCAATAGTTTTCGTTAGTAACTTGAATAGTTGGTACTATACTTTACTGTGAAATTCAAATTAATGCCACTAAACACCCTAATGACCCTAAACCATTAGTGCGCGAAAAAACTGAAGCTAAACTTTAGCTAAGCATCGATTTGTGTGCGCTAAGGAACACTTCCCCTACGCAAAGTATCTCAACGGTAAACGGCAACTTACCGCACAGAATCGCGCGCACTAAGATAGGGCTTATCCCACATTAGTAAAAAAGAAAAATATGCATTTTATCAAAAAAATATTTTCTTCATTCAAAAAATTGTCGATTTTATAAATACGTTTTCAAATTATTATATCACTTACTTTTAACAATTTTGTTAGGTTGAGGTGCATCTCTGTTCCAAGGTGGCTCTCCATGCATTGAGAATTCTCTTAATTTAAGATAAGAAATTGTCAGCCTTATGATAGAAGCTTTGTCTAATTGTGAAGTAATTGCAGCTGGCAGAGGGAGCATTTTTGCTAGTTCATAAAATTCGAAGTTTTCTTTGCCGCGCCTTGATCGAGCTGCATCTCGACTTTTTTCTTTTCGCATCTCCAACAAACTGCAATCATAGGCTATTTTTAGTGACATTACAATTTTACAACGAATTATGATATGATACTATTGAATAATTATAATTCGCATATTACGCAGCTAGGACGAAAAGTAGGACATTGCAACCCACGTAATATTATTATCTGAGCCAAAAGCGAAAATATCAAAAACGCGAGTTGCAATGTCTTACTATGATCCCATTGAGCGTAATAAATTTTTTGTACAAAAAAATCGAGGTTAGAGAAGAAGTAAAACATCATTTTTTTCGTTATTTTTCAGGAGATTTTATAAAACTAATACCGAAATAGGGGTGCCGGCTTATAGAATGAATTGCCTTAATGTCTTAAGAGGATTATTAATAAATTTCAATGAATTATAAATACTGTAAGACACATGAATATGTAATACTATAAATTATACAATATTAAGTTCCTATCCTTATTGTTTGTACATTCATTGTGTCTGAAAATGTTTTATTAATTATTGTCTTAGAGAAGTCATTTTTCATATTCATTTTCAATCATAAAATTATCAATAAACGACTTCAGGAATAGATTTTTATAAGATTTAGTAATTGCATATTACACATCATGGGTGAAAAGTAGGACATTCCAACACTCGTATGTAATTGCGTACTCGAGCTGAAGGCGAAGGTGGCAAGCATCTGAATTTAGACGATCCACCTTTTTCTGTGGTGTATCCCCAGGCAAAAAATTACATATGATTAGATATAATCATATATAATTATATGTTTTTTTATATAAAATTCATATTTATATATTCGTAGAAAGTTATATTAGTAGAAATTACGACTGACTGCCAGTTCTATGCCTGGGAAGTGTCAAGCAGAAAAGATATGAAATAGTAAAGAAATTAATAAGATTATCGACGTAAATTTTCAATTGAGAGTTGGAATTCAAAACTAGAAAATTCATTTTTGTTTTAGACTAGAAATTTTGCATTCAATTTGAAATTAAAAGATACGGATATACATAACTATCAATTTAAATCAAATCAAAAATTAGATTTTGAGGGCAATGTTACAGAAAGTGGTGCCTGAAATCTGCAGGAAAAAACTTGAAGTTTTTGCAGTCACTTTGACGTCAAATTTTGGCCGTCGATTTGCAGTTAAGTCGGCTATAAAAAAAATACATTTGAAGAAAATTAAATTAAAGCCCATCGAAATGGTCGACTGACGTTGGCGTGTAGTTATTTGAGAAAAAAATATATATTTATTGTCATAATATTATTTATCAAAATAAAGTAAATTTTTCCGTTTGTCTAAAGATAAAAAGAAAGAAAATGCACTTATAGGTGGCAGAGGTGTAGTAGTGTAAACCGATCAAGCCGTGTTAATGTTAATCGAAGGAGTCCGTGAACCCGTAGTAACCTTATCATACTCCTACTGAATTATTGATGTCCATCACTTTCGTCCAAGTTCTCTACTTTTTTCGCACCATCTAATATTTCTATCCCTTTTCTATACAAGCTTATTGTATATTTTACCGTACACATACCAACACATAGTTGTCAAGGGGCACCTGGTTTTACTCAGAAATCCCCATGGGAATGTACCTACAAAAAGAACTATTGGCCTTTTGCCCAATTTCAACCAATTTCATCGAAAGTTCCGCTTAATTTTATTTTCACACGTTTGCGGACGCCAAGAGACTTATTCTGGCTGCCCTAGTAGACTGGCGAGGGATCAGCTTTTCTACGTAAGCTCTTTTATCTTTACAATCAGCATTGAGAATACTGAATTTTTATAGCTTCGAACAACTTAGAAAAAATGCAATAAAAATAGCGCTATTTTATTTTTCTTTAACAATTACAAAAGGTTAACTGCGCAGTGAAAACGAGACTCGAAAATATTATAGTATTCAATATATTTTAGCAAAAATTTAATAACAATCAATAAATTACTATTTTCATTATTTATTACTAAAGGTATAGTAAAAATCCAAAAAATAGTAATTATTACTTTGTTTATCTGAAAAATTACTATATCATTACTTTCATTACTACTCCAGTTTTATCCCTGTTTAGAAAATCTCATAGAATCTAATAGATTCACATAAATTAACAATTGGTCGAGATAGCGTTCAAAAATGTATACTACAAGTTCAGATCTTCTTTCAAAGGAGACATCGGACTGACGCACTAAGGACTGAAGTCGCACGCGGAAGATTAGGGTTCGAATCTCGGTCAAGTCAAGTGATTTTTCAAATATAAAAATTGACTCCGCTAATACGTTTTTCATAAATGGAGTCATTTTCTTTACTAGATTAGACTCGAACTTGGCAGAAATTTTATTCTCTGTCAACACTTGTTACGTAATCTTGTGTGACAGATAAAGCTTTATCATACTGTATATTTATTGATTACAAAATGATTCTTACAGTGCAAACCATTCAAACACTGTCTGCATGGCCAAAAAAGTAGAATTAAATATCATATAGTCACACTTTGAATGATTACGATCAGATCTATTGTTTATTTTAGAGTAACGTCGGAACTGTGTAGTCATGTGGGACAAGTGTGCGCAAATCCATTTATTTCAGACTGAAATTCATAGGTTTGCGCCCACTTACCCACTGCGCATAATTGCTCGACATGACTCTATATCAGTTAAAAAAAGCTAGTATTTTTTTATTCCAACGTTAAAATTCAAAAATTTTAACAAAATTTATAAAATAAACAAGTATCAAAAACAAAGTTAGGTATTAAAAATCTATTTTCTGTGACTTCTCTCTGTATAAAAGGGTTCAATGACACTCTTGAGTCCTTTAAAATCTAAAAGTTACTCTTTGCAACTTTGAAAGCTGTCATTATTCCACTGGGACAAAGAACACAACCAAAGTCGCAGTTGGAAAATACCAAATGATAGTAAAAGATGAAAATAATGTATTCAGTAAAATTACTTCAGACACGAAAGAATCATGTTCTTTGAGAAACTCTTTATGTATAAAAACACCATAATAATATTTACCCCTAATTCTTAATATTCCCTAGTGTCGAAAGCGACGGGTTATCTCCAAAACAGAAAACATCTTCTGACTTTAAAAACGTTTAAAGCTCCCTACAGAGGAAACCAAAGAACAGCCATTACAGTTATTAAGCGTAACTAAACATCACCATAACAAGCCATTCTCATTTCAATACCAGTTAATTCAAACAATGTACTTAATAACCATAAACTTTGATCGCTTTTAATTCTGACCAATTTTTCAGTCATTCGAATTTAACTATACTCTATCTTTTGATCATTCTATAAATACTTCTTTTTTATTGAGCCATAAACATTTACATACACGACTGATTAATTAAGAACCCGCAGCTATGGAAAGAATGGAGGTAGTCTCTCATTGGTGGGATCGGAGTAAGCATATGCATTAAATTGACCAGTTGAAAGTATAGAACTATAGAAGTATGCAAATTTGAAACGTGAAGGCGGAGTCGCGAGTTGCATTCACATCTCTATGGACAGCCGACATAATCGGATAGCAGTTTAATGTATAGCATTGAAGCGTTTGTGTTTTCTGCTACCATTACCATATATTTGTGGCGTTGCGGTCAACCAGATATCACAATAAATGATAATCATCCCGGGTCGAAAAATTTCATGTGTTTTGAATCAAAGCAAAATTTTAAGTTATTTCTATTCAATTTTACTTTTCATTTGTGTAAGAAGGACACTTTAATATATTTCACTTGCTAGTAGATAGAACCAAATATTTATTTAACAGTTAAACATTATTAAACCCGGCAACTAATCGTGTAATATGGACAGTTAATAATAAGTAATATCATAAGGGAACGGGAGAGAGTAGCTAGATGACGTCACGTTGGGTCCTCTCAGAGGGCCCCGTCGGAATGTCTCTTCTTCGTCAGCCTCAATGTCCATCTCGCCCTTCTCTAGTGGGGGTGAACCTTGTCAGAGGCTGCGGGCCTCAAGATGCCTACCGGGCTAAAGGTTCGGTATTCAGGAACGAGTAGCTTACATGTGTATTTAATTAATATAATTCATAACTTTTTTTCAATTCGGCCAATTCCCAGAACGTCTTCAAAATCAGCCTCTACATCTTATGAAAATTCTACTCCAGCTTAGACTCGCCAGTAAATGTGCATGCCACATCACTGTTGATGGCACTACTCACGCCTTATCCCCTACAAAAGCGTGCATAACATGTCACCTATACGCGCCGGACTCGGTTTCACACTTCATCGTACCTGCCCACTTCTTCATGAATGCAGGGTTAAGCACATAGGTAACTGGCTATCGTAGGAATGCCCTTAAGAAATTTCACTATCCATCTTTGAATCTATCAGCCTAAACAACTTGAAAAAACTGAATGGTTACTGCAGGGACTGTTTTAAACTTAAAACTCCAATACACTGAATTTTTTATGTAATAACCCCGAAATAATTAAAGAAGAAAAAAAAATTGCAAGGATATTTATGTAAATTAATATGCACAAATAATTCAACTTGAACTCCTGGCTAATTGCTTTGAGAATTGTATTCGGATACATGCAATGAATATTTACTACTACTACAATTTGGCCAATGACTTGTGGCTTGAATCTTGGATATTTTGTTTTAAAACACATTGGGGTTATGTTTTACTCTGGATTCTATCTGACGGAAGTATCAGTGTTTTAACGAACGTAAACGATAACTAAACTACTTTATTAATTTAAACTATGGTTATTAAGATAAGATTAAGTCAAATTATCAAAAGTAGTTTTTGTGAAAGTTTTGTGGGTAAATTGACAATCCAGTATAGAATGTGCATGAGCACAGGGGAAGAAAATTATGTCGAAACTGGAGCCATAACATTAGGAGCATTGTATTGTAGTGTAAGGATATGACTCTCTTGAGAGTACTGAAGTAGGGTTAGGGGAGTAGAGACAGCAGAAAAGCAAGGTTTAGCTATGTCTTTCTCTCTCTAATATTACACATCGAGATGACAATACTGAAACATTTTGACATTAGTACTAAGACTAGCCGAAATGAATGGAAGAGTAAAAAGCTGGAGAATCCAAAATCGAAAAAAATAATAATAAAGATGATCAAGTAGTGAGAACAGAACACACTCGCAGTCACGAATCTTCGTAATTAATTAAGTCAATTGATTAATTGAATTTCAATTACGTTACATGTAACGATATAACATCTATATTTTTCAAATTTTGAGTTGTATTTGAGCGACTATCGAGCAACTTAAGCGCGTTCGCACTCGAAGTATACAAAATTGTGGTCAGGTGAAGGCAGTACGGAAATGTATATTCGGTATTATTCTACATTTGCAATTACCCCACTTTTCCTTAAGTTTCAATGAACCCTTTCACTTGTAACAAAAAGATTTTGATCAGATGATTTTATCCGTAAGATATTAGACGAAGAAATTACTTTTGCCGTGTAACATAACTTAAAAAAAAAATCCAGCTAAAAGAGCTCTTTGACTAAATATCTAAATGACTAAATATCTCAAAACGTAATTAACATTAATATAAAATATTACATCACTGTTATATACTCTCTCGAAATAAATTCGTAGAAAATCGGGATTTGCAGTAAAAAGTATACGGCGACCACTTCTAATCGGTTGTAAGCTTCTCACTCCAAATTAGTAGATGTAAACTATATACTGTACAGTCGAATCGCGTTATGAACTCGCTCAAAGTAGTATAAAGGAATGTAATTCTACGATTTGCCATTCCCACTCTCACTTAGCGATCGGGATTCTTAAGTTACGTTTCTACTTTTTACATGTGAGTATACATGAATATTTTCGAAGTCACGTTATAAGTCCACTGATTTAAGCCTTTAATTTTTTTTGAAACTTAAACAGAATATAAAATCGCGTGATTCAAAACGCATAAACTATAGATACGTAAATTTGTATAGAAATGACGCTGACGAAAGTAGACTGAAAAAATGTATACCTATCAAATAAGTTAAGTTGGAATGAATAGGGTGTTCGGGTATGTCTCGAGGGAGCTCTGTTCTAGTAAGTCGATAATAGGAATGGTGATGTGTAAGTAGTATAAGGACATTGGACAGCAGTGCAGATGAATACGTCACGCTACAGTAGTAAACCTGATGCGATCATAGGATCACTTACGCTGACAGAGCAACCCTGGGAGCAGTCATCACCTTCTTTTAGCACTTTTTCCCTCCTTTACTCATTTCTTACTCACATTTTTATCTGCCCATATACCTTTTACTTCATTGCTAACCAAATTCTCGATAATTTTGTCTATATATCTTAGGGTGACCTAAAAAAACGACTTTTTGTTTTCGAGTCTCATATGAACATTTGTTAGTCTAACACCTTCTAAGAACCCTCTCCAAAAAAATTTCATAAAAAATTTTGAAAGGATAGTTTACGAATTTAGGAAGTTCTAAAAATGATTAAAAATTGGGATTTTTGAAGCTATACTTCTGTTGACGTAATGTAATGAGAGTCGATTCTACTCGCGCACAGGGTGGGATGAAAATTCTCACGTTGAAGTTGTTCGCTAAATATTTCCGTAAGTTTGAGGACAAGGCTACCAACGGAA
Source organism: Microplitis mediator (assembly GCF_029852145.1). Lineage (NCBI taxonomy): Eukaryota > Metazoa > Arthropoda > Insecta > Hymenoptera > Braconidae > Microplitis > Microplitis mediator. The sequence goes on along the minus strand of NC_079969.1, from coordinate 4,220,857 downwards.
TAGAAGTAGAAACCGCCATTGAACGCGCATTTTGGCATGCGCATCGCGTCTGATAACTGTATTCATATTTATAGTATATACTATTTATTTGCATGTTTTTAGATACACAACACATGTTTTACTTTAATACGAATACAAATTATATATTTGCTTATTAATTATATAAAGTGGTCATTGATATTGACTACTGGAAGATATTATCGAAATCATTCAATAATTGTGGATATTAGGTAAACATTGTGATTATAATCTTTTTGGGTCTTCCGTTATAATTGAGGTTAATCGTCCGTGATTGATTGATATAATAAATTATTATGTTAATAGTTAAATAATTAATTAGAACTAGATTTTCAGTATCTGATATGTATACATATGGGGTATTCCATGCCAAATCACCGAGGTTTTGACCCGACCCCCTTCGATTTCGCTGGAACTTTTTTATCATTTACTACCCTACCAAAGACATTTTTCTGAATTTTTTCAGATTTTTTTACCCAACCAAAAAAAAGTTACAAATTTTTGAAAAAAACCGCTCTTTTTTTTTAAATTGCTATAACTTTCTCACAAATTAACCTTTCGGCATTTTTTTTTTTTTCAAAATTTGTGATTTTAAATGTAGTTTACAGAAAAAAAAATACAAAAGATTTTTCGAAAGTCACGATATATGAAATATTTCAGTTTTTTCAATGAAACTGTCATTTTTTCGAAGTCCGAAACCTTCGATTCTCAATTTTTTCGTCTCAAAAAAAACTTCAACTAAGACAGTATTTAACCCCGCTCGTCCCATTGTGTGCCTACTTTCCTTTATATTTTTTTTTTCGATTGAAAATAAAAAAATTTCTAAATTTGGCTTATTTTTTAAGACTTAGCGCTGAAGTTTTTTTGGATTGTTTTTAAAAGCTCAGTTGAATAAAATTGGACAAAAACAACCGTAAAGTGTAAGTATGCACAAACCCATTTATTTCAGTCCGAAATGAATGGGTTTTCGCACACTTGCCCTTTATGATTCTAAAGGATACCGAAATAGAGAAGTAATGAAAATTAATTTTTATGAAAATCAAAAAAAATTGCAAACACACACAACTTTGAAACTAATCGACCGATTTTGATCATCTTCATTCGTAAAATTTTCGAATTCGATATATAGAAATTTTTAATAAAAGTATACAATAATAATTGTTTTGGCGGATGTTAGATTCGAACACTGGAACCTTCGATCGAGAGTTAACTATTACTGCGAACGCACGTATATTGTTTTCTGTAGAATATTCAGAACCGTCGTCTTTCCTTATAATTTTACAGTTTAAATTGGTGTCGTCAACACTGTTATACTCATACTAATTTTTCTTATAAAAGTATAGATGAATTGAAAGCGTATGTTTTTACTATTGAATATAGGTTTCAATATCCGAAGACACGGTAGTGTTCATCATACCTTATGATATTAGTTTTATTTTGAAGCTATATTCGTTATATATATACTAATCCTGACAGCCAACTTGACTGCAAGTTGATGAAAATCTACGGCTGGAATTCGACGTCAAGTTGACTGCTAAAACTTGGTGTATAGTTAATTAACGTCAACTTTCTGTCAATTTGGAAATTACTTTTGTTGCTAAAGCTTCTTTCCCGCAACGTTCAGGTAACACGCTCTGTAAACAACAATTCAATTACTTGGTGATTTGTGATTTCAAACTTTTTTATAAGAAAAAATAAATTTCACACAGTAAGTAATAATAAATGCTTAACGGGTATGTACGTGACACGATTTTGTACAGAGAATGAATTTTTGAAAGCATTTATTTTATTCAAAAGTAAATAGATAGATTAATATAGTTTTTAAATTGTAATTGTTTTTAATTCTTTTTACGATGTTAACGTTGTACAATTTTGAATGATATGTAAAGAATGTGACCTAAATTGTACATTCCAAAATCAAACATTCGAAAATTGACAGTATTGAGAGTAATCTACGATTACAATGTTAACATCGTAAATTTTACTAGAATTTTTTTTCCGTGTACACCAAAAAAATCAGTGTTAATTTACTTCTTTTTTGCGGGGTAGTGATAATAAGATATGCTAATAATTTAATTTCTAATCGAATTAATATTTTTTAGCTCAAGGAAAAACTAGACTTATCAACGACCGCACGAGCTTTAGCGGGATTCGAACCCGGGATCCCACGCACAATAGACCGACGCTTTAACTACTACACTACGCAACCGGTTGTGGCTCTTAAGTTTAGTTATCTTCAATGAAATACTTGAAATAGGGAAAATAGCGACTATTCACTGTTTAGTAGTGAAAAGTATGGCACTAATTCAAATAGTGGTATACTTTTCACTGGCAATAAGTTATTATTCACTGCCAAGTAGTGATTGTCACGTGATTTTTACTAATTCGTTTTTAGAGTAGGTATCAGTCAGGAATACTAAAGGTGCACCTAACTTGAACCATATCACAGATCGTCCTAATAACAATAACTAAGTTTGAATTTTTTTTGGCATGTCGTGTTTTGGTTTTTCTTATGAGGACGAAACAAGGTTTGAACTAGGCTTGCCGTATTTCGGAAAGCCTCTTTCAGCCTGAATCGGTCTTCCAGCTTGTCGCACGACAATAGATAAATAAATTTATCTATTTATATATTAGGAAATTTCACGTAGAATCGAATTGTATGGGGGGATGAATTAAGATCATAAGAATCGAACCCACGCTCTACAAGTCTGATAAATTTACAGTTCATAGAGTACTCGCAACCTTGTACTTTATGAGCTGGTTGACACCCAATCGCCACCGTCCATCTTACGGCTTTAAATAAATTTATCTATTTATTTATTAGGAAATTTCACGTAGACGATTTTCTGATCAGGCAGCTCTTAAAACCTTTTCAAATGTTTCGTCACCAAAAGCTAATGAAAAATCATGTCTTCATATCATCTAGACTACTGTCTTAAAGTGAATCAACCAAAAAACTTGCAAGTCAGTGAATATTCGCTGCGAATCAGGCTCAAGTATGTCACTGATTCAATTAGTGTTATACTTGGGATTTGTGCAGTGAACATTCACTGATTAGAGTACTTTTCACTGATTCATTTTTAAAGAATAATATTTTATATAAGAACTAGTTTTATTTTGTCAACTGACAACGCAGCAGAACTGGATATTTAGAAGATGCATAATGATAGCAAAAAATCAGCATCGGGGTAGGATATTATTTAGGAAGGTGACCTCTAGAGATATGATTGCAATACTGAATAGTAATAGATTTTTTTCGTTTTATTTGCTATGATGCGGTGATTATCATGAATATTAGGAGTATGTTGACGCAGAACAAGTCTTATTTCGATCTCAGTATCATAATTAGAATATTCTGGACAAGACTCATTTACAAGTTGAGTAATTCGTATAAAATAAGATATCTACAGGCTCTTATAAATATCTTTTCAGAACGAAAAACGAAATTATTTTTGACTGGCAATAATTTCGACATAGAAACTCATATAGTTTCCATCTTGACCGAGTCAAAAATTTTATTTTTCTGCAAATTTTTTTATCATGAGCACGAAAACGACAAGCAAATTTGTTATCGATGCGGATCTCTGTGAGCTGAGAAACAGCGGGAAGTTTTGAGGGTGGGCAGAGTCACCGTTACAGATTTTTTTTTTAAATTTTTCTTATTTTCTAGATTAATCTAAGACGATTAAAAATATAAGATAAACAACATGCCCTGGCTCGAGGAGAGGACCCTGATTCTGTTTGTACGGGACACAGAGGTCCGCCGGTACGAACCAAGAGTGGGTGAATGCGGGGTTGATGTTGAGGGTACCAGTTGGACTCTGATGTGGTGTACCAACTCCGACCCCTACTGAACTTTGTCGCTGAAAGCCTCCATAGTCCATGGCAACCTGATATGGCAACATTTTTCTATAGTACTAATTCACTCACTAATTTTTTACTATAATTCCACTTAATTTGTTCAAACATTTCGCGTAATTGGCTCTTGTAGACCGTAGCCATATCGAAAGCTATTTATTCGATACATTTTGTTACTCAGTCACTGAATTAGTTTAGTAAATGTTTTTAATTCAACAACAATTTTTATGGTTCCTAGTATTAACTTTTCTGATGGCCACTTTTTCAAATCACTTGTTTGTCTAATAACCATTAATTTAAATATGAAAATTTAAACATAGCTATTAACTAAAAACTTAGAAGCTTTCTAAACTCGGTCCAGTATAAAATCTTTGGCTATATTTACTGACATTAAATTAAAAGAACATGTTTATGAAAAAACAGTGACACTTTTCACTACACAGATAGGAGCTGATATCCGACCTGGTGTGGTAAGTACGGCTGACTAAAGAATAAAACTGTACTCGGTTTCTTCTAACCAGCATTTTCGAGTGGGGACACAGGAGTAACTGAGTGAGGTAGATTGAGATGTAAAAGTGAGACAGAGCAACTGGTTTTGAGCACGCGCGGGTGATACAAGGCGTGTCTCGTTATGCACATCATGTGACGCCTCCCATATTAACTGGCGAATCCGAATTGAGGCTTGAAGTCGAAAACAATAATCATTGGTCTCTAGGGTAGTTGGGTTGCTGAACGTAAACTTGGATCTACCAACCGTATTTTATAGATAGGTCAAGAACACACGACAGTTTGTCAACATGTGACGCCTATCTTCAAATAGAGCTACAGTACTGAAGATGAGATAAATAAATTCTAACTTACCGTAGTTATTCAAGTCGCAATTGAGTTAAAATATAAGAGGATTATTTATAACATGATAAATATCGATTTCCATTATTTAGTTTTTTTATCTACACTGAAAAATAGAGTTCCTTCGTCATCATTACAAGAGTTGGAAGAAAGAAATGTCATGTAATTGCAATAAAATCAGATTACTAATGGTAACAGTACAGGTTTGTTAAAATAACAAAAGGAGTCGACTTGCCATTACATAGAGAACCCGTCAGATTAGCGGAATATAGTTCTTGCGATAAACGACATTTTGTTATCAAAACGAAAGATGTTTTCGGATAACAAATGATATTTGTTATGTTAACGTGATTGATTGCTATGAAAATCTGTTCATCATAATCTGACAACAAACTGAAATTTGTTACTCCACACAGAAAGGGTATTTACGTAATTTAGTCGCGAAATGATGATTTGTCGCCAGTCGCAATGTTGCGACATGAACTTAACGTTCGTGGCGCGTGTTTACGAAAACGAGTGTTAAGTTTGACGTGTGTTGAATTACGACGTTTTCGTAAAGAAGCACCACAAATCTTAGGCAAATGTCATAAAATTGTGAGTGCCTGAATCACCAGTTTGCAGCTAATTTGCATACAATATTTTTTGTGACGATTGTTCAGAAACTTTTATTTGAGACATATAAGAGCTTACACTCTAAAACCAAGTGTGTAGTCGAAATTAACACACTTGCCGAATAACATTGAAACGCCATAAGCAGTCTATAGATTTTTAACACATTGTGATGGTGTGACTACAAATAACTCTAGTTTTGTTTATGGCCTTAAACATAGAACACATTTAATATGTGTTAAAATAATACACTTGTAACACACTTGGTTTTAGAGTGTACTTAGTTCCTATTTTATATAGAAAAATAACTACTAAGGTACCTGCGGGTAAGAAGGCCTGTCGGGTAATAAGGCTTAAGTGACAGAAATGATATTTAAAATAATTGCCTCCGCTAAAGGCAACTCTAGTAGAAGGGTCTTGCATAGAGATGTTACGACAAATTTATAGAATCCCGATATCACGTTCCCTGTCTTCTATAATTCATCATCCGTCATATGCAGTCGTAGTGCAGAAGAAATTATAAAAAAAAATAATCTAGTCTTCTGACTGAAAAAGTATTGTTGCTAAATTTAAGTGGGTGATTTATCTCTGATACCAATTTTATTAAGTATAGTTTAACTATTACAGTTTGATGAACCCGTAGGCCTTATTACCCTATCGTAGTAAAATACGGCCTATTCGTATGGTTTTTGTAAAAGTTTAATTTTTTGTTTGTTTATGGTAAAAATTACCATTACTTCATTAAATTTTATGGCTAATGTATTGAAATAAAGATAAATGAGACATTTCGATAATTAAATGCAATATTTTCGATTCTATTCAAAATCTCCCTAAGCTAGGTCTTATTACCCACCGGTACCTTATATAAAAACCATAAATGTTGGTTACGGAAGAAAATAAGATGTTGAGTCGTTAAATAGGCGTAAAAATTAAAAACTATAAATACTCATCAGAGCGTATCATACTATAAAAGCTTGTTTAGTTCGATTCGTATGAGTATTTCCAAAACCCGACTTAAAATTTCAATTTATTTTTTATTAGGTCCGAATTGGGCAGGTCAAATATCTTAATATAGTGAAAATTGTTATGTTGCTAAATTTATTGATAATTTTAAATCTTGATTCGTAAAATGAAGAAATTTCTCTATTAAAGGGAGCTAACTGTCGCGTGACTTTTGTATAGTAGGTTGATTGGCCACAAAGATAAAGGACTTTGCTATGAAAAGGGGATTAAAAAGGAAAAGAAAAAGTACATATAGAATTGAATAGGTACCCACTGGTAAAGGGAAAAACTCACTAAACGTACACGATAGTAAACGGTGTCTAATCAACTGCAAAACATTCTTTCTTTTTCTATTCTGCATTGATTTTCTCTTTCTGTCTTTTACGATCGAAATCCCTTTCACCCGGATTTCAGGACAAGCAAAATTTTGCAACCCCATTGTAAAAGTTCAGTAAGATAGTCACAAACTCACAAAATGCCCCTCTGTGTACACTAAATTGACTATTTTGATCGCTCATGTCACGTGGAATGAAAATACATACAAATGTTAATAGTAATAATAATGGAATAATATAGTTCTATTCTTGACTACTCTTCGATTCTAAATGCTACTACTTGACTTTTCTAAAAGAAATGAAATTTCAAATACTCTGTGGACTATAGTTCTAAAGTATCTTGCTGTTTCCGAACTCAACAAATTCGAAATCTATATTTATACAAAAAAAAGAATGCTACCTGGCACCCGGAATGGAAGGTATAGATTTAAAGTCAATAATGTCCTCTTTCCTTTTTCGTATAGTGTAAATGGAAATTCAAGGTCATGTCGAAGAAACAATATCATTAAGATGTACAATGCGAATGACTGGTCCTTCAGACCTCAAAGTAACTGTAAAACACTTAAGAGAGTGAAATAGGTGATTTTCAAATGAACCGTTTTCACAGATAACAACCCAAATCATTAAATAAAATATGTCATTCGATGCGTAAAGTTATTATTTATCGAATGAAATGCATCTGGTTCGGAAATTTCAATTTATATCTGAGAACGGCTCATTTTAAATTTCTATTTGCTAATGTAAGTGCAACAAGGACCGTTTCATTTGTTCACATGTGTGAGAAAAAGAGAATAGATGGCAAATCCTCTTAAATGAACACGGAGAAAAATGTTGGTTCAAAACCTACTAATTTTTAGTATGCTGTCGACGAAACTTGAAACAGTACGGGAAGCATCCACAAAATTATTATGCTCTTATGAAAAATTATTATGCCGCATCACAATTATTATAATGTATGGAAGTAATTTTTATTAAATCTTATCGATAAGTGTCTCGCGCGTAGTAAGTATTATGATACAGCATAATAATTTTTCGTATGAGCATAATAATTTTGTGGATGCTTCCCTTACTGTTTCAAGTTTCGTCGACAGCATAATAAAAATTAGTAGGTTTTGAACCAACATTTTTCTCCGTGAAGTTGCAGTAAATTATTCAGTATTTCATACAATTACTTATCTCGCAAACAATATCGTCTGTATCGATATTATGTGACATTTTCAATGGAGATAAAGTGTCATCTTAAGGAGGGTTTGTAATTTTTGTCCAAATTTATCTCTTAAACAAAACCATTAAACGCAAAATTAAAAACGATGCTCATCATTCTATAAGCTAGCAATTTACGTTCTTATTTTTTAAAAATATTCATTTGTGAATAGAAAAACGTGGACATAGTTTCCATTTACTGCGCAAGTGCAACAAGGAAGTACCGTTCTTCGGCTGAAGTGTGAAAGAGAAAAAAGTTTGGACCCCTCTTAGCTTATTCTATAAATTAACAGAAAAATTAAGGTTCCGAAATATTCTTCTCCGTGTGAATTTCACTTTTGATGACTGCTAAATCGCGGATTATAATTGAAACGTGTGAACTCGGATAGCTTAACCGGAAGAGCACATGGTCTGGGTTCGACTCCCACTTCGGACTATCCATATTTTTCTCAATTTATTTATAATTTTTTGATCGAAAAGGTTCCTTCCTTATCCTGCCCAGTCCCCTCCTATTTGAATTCTCCTTTCTCGTAACACAAAAGTGGGGAACGCTTCTCGTATATACTTCTGTATGTGTGTGTATGAAGACACAAACTTTTTCGTATCCACAAGATAAGATAGCTTATGGTAACAAATTTCTGCCTTAATATTGGATAACGAATCATTTGTTGTGATTACAGTGTTTTTGTAATCATAAGCTATGATTACTCACGGTAACAAATTTCGGCTTTGAAATGCGATATTTTTGGAATTTGTATAAAAAAAAATTCTTATCAATTAACAGAAAACCAAGGTAGAGTCATGCGGGGCAAATGGGCGCTGTGGGTAAGCGTGCGCAAACTCATTTATTTTGGACTGAAATGCCCCACATGACTTATTGGTATTCTTATCATTTCAGTTTTTTTTGTAGAAATAATATATTTTATGCAATATATGATCACTGTTGAACGTGTACCTGCCGCAATTTTTTTACAGAGAATATGGTTTTGGTGAGATTATTCTCATTTTCATTCTAAGACTCCTGTGACAGTGAAAAGAGAATATAATTATAAAAAGACAAAAGAAATAAATACAGATGCGGCCATGATGGACATGCTCGTAAACAAATCGGTCGCACTTCATGGGAATGTCAAAGCATAATATTGGTATTCACGTCGGGAACTCCCCAAAATATGTAGACTCATGGGACGCATGCTAATGTGATAGAGGGAGCTCTCGTATTCACGCACCTACACTATTCTTCTTTATTTTTTATCTCTCTCACTATTTTTGACTCGCATCCGGTTCCCATCAACCGAATGATGTTTCATTGTCTACTTTTACAAACAAAAAACCATCTGATGAATAAAAAGTTTTTCGGTGAATTTTTATAAACATAAAAATAAAACTCAACAAAACTGCGATAGGTCGTCGACAAAAAAACTTTTACTTTAGCTCGCTTTGAAAAATTCAATTATGAACAAAACCGGTGGACAGAAAGCATCATCCACTTGCATGTTCAACTGGAAACAAAGACTTTATCGCTTATCAGTACAAAAATCCGTGACGATTTATTGATATCCATGCACAAGATTATGTAATCAATAAAAACTAACTGAATTCTCAATTTCTTGCAATGAAATCTTGTCTCTACTGTCATGTCAATAACTCAAGAGGAAAATCCTTCACTTTTACCAGAAAGAAATATAGACAAATTGAAAAGAAAAACAGTCTAACTTTGAAAAATTTTATTACTATTATTATTATTGTTGGAGGGATGATGGTTGGAAGGTATAGAGAATATAATATTTGGGATCGAAAATAGGATAATATTTGAAACACTTTATTTACACTGTGAAAAATCACCGGGGTAAATTCAAGCGCTGTAGGTGTTAAAATTCGCGGTGTTAAATTTTAACCCTGAAAGTGGTGTGAAAATGACGCCGCCGCCGGGGTAAATATTCTTTACCGGTGTTAAAAGAAATTTTCCGGTGGTAAAATATTTTACTTTGGGAATGTGTGTGTGTGTGTGTGTGTGTGTGTGTGTGTGTGTGTGTGTGTGTGTGTGTGTGTGTGTGTGTGTGTGTGTGTGTGTGTGTGTGTGTGTGTGTGTGTGTCAAAATATTTCTTGCGTTTTATAAGCTTTTCAAAGCTAATACTCTGAGCGGACGCAGTTAACCCCGCTTTTACACTGGTATTTCAACACCACTCCTTTTACAGTGTAACTTTATTTAATAATGAAATAACCATTGAAACAATATTTAATACAATAATAATAACTGAATGAGCTCGAATAAATGAATGTATATATTTGAGTGAGGTGATCATCACGAGAACTGGATTGACACTGAAGTTGACTATTGTTACTGGTAGACCCAAAAGTACAGAAAGTATCTGAGGTCATAAACTGGACCCTTTTCAGTTACTCTTCGACGCCTAAATTTATATTAGTGTATATGTTTTATGTAGATGTATTGGTGTCGTTGCTATATACCAACAATTATTATTGTTATTATTATTATTATTTAGTTGTGAATTTATGAAACGATCAGTGTTGGTTAATTTTTTAAATGAAGGGATTACGGCTTTCCTGATCTTGTTAATTGACTTTTTAGATTATATTCATCGTATTAATAATTACATATGGACTAATAATATTAGTGCGCACTGAAATAACATACATTTATTGAATAAAATCAAAGTCCTAAACTTACTATTAATAAACGGTTTCGCCCCGAATATACTTGCTAGGCTCATCAGTAAAGTTGATGCAAGTATATTCTAGTTTAGACCGTATTAATGATGTTAAAATTGAAAAAAAGAAAAAATTTGGAAAAAAATGGAGCGAAACCGTTTAAAAATAGTAAATTTAGGACTTTGATTTTATTCAATAAATGTATGTTATTTCAGTGCGTACTAATATTATTAGTCCACATGTAATTATTAATACGATGAATATAATCTTAAAAGTCAATTAACAAGATCAGGGAAGCCGTAATTCCTTCATTTAAAAAATTATTATTATTATTATTATTATTATTATTATTATTATTATTTAAATACCTTGGAGATACCTAATAGTCTGGTGTTACGATAAATCGATCAACCATAAGCTTAATTATTATATAAATTACAATACCGTTATATCTAAATTACGGAATATGTTAAGGGGAGAAAAAATATGTTCTTACTTTTAACCGTTATTAAAAAAGTCATCAGTACTGTACAATGGAACCTGTTGTGGAAAAATTGAGCCTCTCGTCTTATTCTAATGTTCAAGGACATCGGGAGAATAAGATCAAATGTAGATACAGAATCTTCTACAAGGTTTCTTACATCTTTAAATTATCCAATTGTATCGTTCTCAACCGGTGTTTCAACGAGAAATACTATATATTGTCTTACTAGGAAAAATACCCACTGATTGATATCGCCGACTTTTTCCAAAAAATAAGTGGTCAGGTGAGAAAAAAGAAAGGTAATAAACTGTTCAGGTAATCGGTCGGTAGAAATAGAAATGCCATCAATAAAGATTTCATTGTATTCAGTGATAGGTACAAACGATAGACCGATACAGATATTAAGAGAAATTTTGGGCTCTCGATAATTGAGAAAAAGTAAAAGATTTCAAACTTTTCTGATCTCGGAACGACAATAGCAAATATTTGACATAATAAATAAGTTTCATCACTAACGAAGGATTGTCTTAAAATATATAAATGCATCAGACAGTATCGGAAATATATTTTCAATATTTTTTACTTATCGCTATGAAAATAGAAAATTGTCATAATATCGGAAACTTTTTCCAATAGATAGTTTGGAAATCGAGTTTTCAAATCATTGTTTCTGAAAACAAAGTAAAGTTTAAAGTTCTCAGTTTTCAAATTGTATGTTTAAATATTGTCGATTGAGTTCACTTTTCACTACTTTTTCTAAAAACCAATTAATGAATAAATTTTTTAATTTTTATCCATTTTTCGAAGTTTAAAATGTTAATTTTAATGATAATTTCAATCCTTGTCAGCAGAACGGTAATGAAGTAAATGAGAATAAAATTGTTTTAAAAAGATTTTTCTTCAATATAATCAATACTACTACACATTCATCGATAAAATCGTGTTTTTTTAAACGCTGTCTTTTTTTTATCCCCCGTCACTACTTTAATTTAAAGCCCGAGTAAAAATGATCTTTCTAAACGTAACAGTGAAAACCATTGAAAAATAGTGTATAAACACTATTTCACAGCTATAATTATACCACTGGGTATACCTATAGCTGTGGAACAGTGAATAGTCAATGTTTCAGATTTAGAGAGATCATATAAAATTACAGATAACAAATAGCCCAATATAATTATTTATTATTATAGTAAATTATAAATACACTAGAAATACAAACAAATTACTAAACTTATGTTGAAAAAAAAAGACTTTTAAAAATTTCATTATATCGGTATTGACTTACAGTAAATGTACATTGATTGAAAAATATTTTTAGTCCCTTGAACCCTCGACCGTTGTGTCATGAAGCCCGTCCGCTATCCACTAGACATCTATCTTATTAATTTTAAGTGAATTTTGATGTTTATTTGAAGCATTATTGGCTAATCTCTTAGTATTTTTTTTTGTGATAAAAAGATCAATTCATAATGACTCAATTAAAATAGAATCATTTTTTTCTTTTGCTTCTTTTTTCAAAATTCGATAAAATTTTGAACAATCACAACTGTCAAACTAATCGACCGATGTCGTCCATCTTTGATCTTGATCAAGGTAATCATCCGAAGAATAAGTGTATAAAATTTCAGAGAGATCGGATAAGAATTGCAAGCGCTATCTTGATAGAAAGCGGGCTATACTTCATATATATATGAATACTTATCTGATTAGGAGAAACATGGCAAAATGAACTAAAATGAATACTAATAGCATAAAGGTCAGTGAAATGTATTCAAGTGTGAAGGTATTTAAATAAGGTGGAATGGATACGGTTGATCAATTTGAAGGGTAGCTAGAAAAGATGTGAAATCCTCGGAGGGTTCTCTGAAGATTTTAACAGCTAGAAAGGGAAAAATACCGTAGTCTTAACCCTGCATCACCTCATTTCCTTATCTTAACAGACCGTTATATACAGTCTTTCTGTATTTCACTCTTCATATCTTATCGTCAAGTTCATAATTTTATTTAAAAAGTAAATATATAAAAGTAATTAAATATTATTTATAACTTCCCGCTATGAAAATTTACGTTTTTCAAAAAATGTGGAAGGCTGGTTTTTGAAAATCGAGTTTTTATCAGATGATTCATCACAATAATTTTTTCGAATTCATAGAGCGCGAAAACAAAGGGAGGTTTTGGGGCTGGCCAGGGTCAACTATTTTCCAGAATTTTTATATTTGTATATAAAGTGTATTATTAAAAATGGTTTATAGTCACAAAGACAAGGTTAAGATAATTTGTCAGATGTAGAAAAATCATGTCAGTGAAAAGTCGATTTTTTCATCTAAGGGTAACGTGCGAAGTCCATTTAGATGTCTCCTATGCTTGCAAGTAATACTATCTAACCTTGAGTTTTTTCCATCCCTTACGAAATCCCCTCAAGCGATTCAAAGTCAAGCTAAGCCATGAAAAATGATCGTTTCTAAATTTCTCACTTATATGATAAATATATTCTGTTGCTTCTGTGCACAAAATTTCGACTTCCGAAATTTTATTGCCTTCTTAACTTTTAGTATTAGTCAACTTCAGTTTTTATCATTGATCTAAGATTCATATTATTTTTCACAGAACGTAATTTTTAATATCTACGGATATAGAACTATAGAGTCACCTGGGGCAAGTGTGCGCTGTGAATAAGAGTGCGCAAACCCATGCATTTCAGTCCGAAATGAATGGGTTTGCGCGAACTTACCCACAGCGTACACTTGCCCCAGATGACTACTTCGCATTATTTTTCAAAATATTCATTAAAATCGTGAAGCGATCGAATCTACGGCCCTCTACGTTTGACAATATTCTCTGCTCGGTTATTTTAGAGAAAATCCACTTCCCTTCCGGCAGCCGGATGTCATTTTTCATATTCAAATTCAAGTTGTTTCTCATTTTCAAGCTGCTGGCTATTTTCTTTCATAATGTTATTTATCATCGAAAATACTCTGTAATTAATTTCAGTAGTCATATAATAGTTTGAGAGTTAATTCTTATCTCTATAACCGCTGTAAATAAATGTAAAGCCGAAGGGAGTATGAGAAGTTGATAGGGCTGAAGAGGTTGCGGCTGGGAAACAGATAACTGCAGTAACGATCTAATCGTGTTGTTGATTTAACTCGCTTCATAATTTTGCTACCTAATCTAAATTCTCGTTCGTATAAGCATTCTCTTTTCCCCTCTCACCTTTTCTTGGCTCCTTATAATCCAATCTCCCTCGTAAAAATTTGCATATACATTTAATTAGCCAAGATCAAAGGATAATATTATAATAATTTTCTTCCACTTTTTCATAGATAACGTATATTCATATTACATTATAGAATTTAAGAAAATGCCATTATAATAGTTTTTTTTAAATTACATTTTTAATAAATAATGCGACTTAATCTACCACGGAGGTAATGCCAAAGTAAAAGGATCAAGCTTTTTTATTATCATTATGCTGCTATTAGCTAATGTAGAGAATTGTTCCGTGATACGACAAGACAAACAAGTAAATTAAACGATAGTTAAGTTTTAGAAATGGGAGCTGTGTCTAAAAAAGTATCATCGAATATAAAAAAGCTACGATTTTTAACCAACGGTCGTAATGTCGTTTTTTGAGAGCCCGCGATTACATTGCATAGAACAACAATTAATATATTAGGAAAACCTAAAATTGCATACCTCAAACGCTCACTGAGCGATCAATTTAGTCTTACAAATTAGCAACGCGCGTATTTATTTTTGAAGAAACGAAAAAAAAAATATGACAGGACGATATCGATTATAAGGACGGTACTCATACAAATTATGCATATGAGCTCTATATGATGTGTTCAGGACCCTCTAGGGATTTAAATCGACCCGCCGATCAGTTGTGTACTATTGGTGTCCTTATTTACCATCAAATGAGGAGTATACGCAGCCAGGTCGCAGGAGCGACATCGTGCGAACCTACACGGCGTAAGCCTCAGGGCAGGGCAAGGTAATCGATTAAGCGGTCGATAACTTGTATCGATGTCAGATCATAGATGGTGCTAAAACCATACATTACTATGTGGGAAGTTGATGGACAGCCACGAGGGTAACGGAAAGAAGAGACCTTCTTCTCTGCGCCACCGTTATAGTGAAAAGTCACGTTCATTTTTACAAAAGACAAATCTAATTATTTTGGTGAAATCACATTTTGCGCACATTTACCTACTGCGCACACTTGACCCACAAGACTCTATTTGTCATGTAAAAATATTAGTCGTTTTAACGACTTGTTGACAGATGTACTTTGCGAAATAAATTCCTTATCTTTGAAATAAGTTGTTGGACCCTTAGTCGCCGCGGTTCGTGGCTACCTCAGATTTAATAAGTCAAGTAACAAATAATTTAGTGATATAGAAGAGAAAATACGTAGAATTGAAATTCTATGACAATTTTTTTTAACATGAATAACAATGTTTTGCTCGGTAAGTGAATTAAAGAAAAAATTCACCAGAAATGAATCACCCCACGATATAGTATTCGAAGATCGATAATGCAATTTTCGTAACCCTATCTCGAATGCAAATTTTATGGTGAGGGTTATATCAACGGATTGACGAGTACAGTCGAAAAGCTATATTATGCATTTCCCTCTTATAGTCATGAAAAGCTATGTATAGTAGAAAGGAATGTTTAACTTTGGAAAGGATAGCACTATTTTCATAGTTCTTTCATTGTGATTCCTATTTCTCGAATATTTCTTTTTTTACACTCTCCCCTGATTAAACAACTGAATTCGATCGAATTAAACAAAATTAAATTGTTAATTCTATTTAATTCAAATAAATTCTGTTAATTCGGTACCTAACTTAAAAATGAATTCTGTCTAATTCGGCAGGAAAACCAGAATTTGTCCAAATTAAAACGAATTTAAATAATTCTATTCGGTTTAATTCTGATTAATTCGAAAATAATTCTCCAATTTCTGGTTCTGAATCCGAATTAAACTGAATTAAAACGAATTTGAAATTTTTACATCGGTTTTATTCTGTTTAATTCAAATTCAAATTTTCAATTCAGTGGAATTCTGTTTAGCGGAATTCAACAGAATATAACAGAATTAAAATTTTTAATTCGGTCGAATTCAGTTGTTTAATCAGGGTCATTTTTCAACTTCTTGCTAAGAAATTAAATATTCTTAGAGTGATGTGTGTCCGTCCGTGTGTTTGTCTGTTCATATATCTATATTGTCTTGAACTTTTTATATTTACTAATATTCTTCTTCCTAGTGTTCACTACCATGTAATTAAAACTTTGTTCAGCAAACAATGAACTATAAAAATATCATCGAATTTTTGTAGTCTTAATCCCCCTATGACACATGTCTTAGGCTCTATCTCTATCTCTCAACTCCACGCCATCTAGTCAATAGCTTATAATTCTTACGCTCTATATATATAGACTATGTATTTATTTATCTGTTCAAGAAAAAGGTACCATTTATATCTATTTCCGCAAGCCCCGGATTTTTGACTCACTTTTGTCTTATTTATGATAGAGGTCTTCAGTATATTAAACAAATTATGATTATTTTGAGTCACTTAATAATTCTGATACCCGTAATTTCTAAATCATTCTTTTGATAGACATTTAAGATTGTAAACCATTTCAAATCATATTTGTTAATCAGTAAGTAGCAATGCTTATTAACTACATGCTGTATTGCCACTGTAGAAATAGGGGGATTGGATACACGCTTCGCTCGTGCCATTTAACCTACACGAGTATAATACTGATTCCACAAGATGTATAAAATACTATTCCATTGTTTTTCATTTATGAATAGATGAGTAGTAATAGTTTGTGAATAGTCAAAATAATTAATAAATTATAAGTTAATTTAAATATATATCTTATGAATGTATATTAGCTTTTTTATACTCTGAGTATTGATAACAATCAGTATTACTGATCGGGGATCTAAGAAAGGTAGAAAATTTATTGGAAGAACGTGGCAGCACGTGGGAAAATTAAGAGCTCAACGGAAGGAAAATTTAAAAGAGTAGTTGAGTACTTACCCTCAGTATGAAGAACAAGCTCTGAAGTTGTATATCGTCAGTATAAGATAAGGGATATAGTGTAGTCTCATTATCGTGGAACGAGATAGTATATGGCCGAGTACAGGATGAAAGGGTTAAGGTATGACGGGTAAGGGGCGCGTAGGTATAGAAGGATATAATGGTTGAGATTCGGAATTGTTGCCTTAAGGCCGTGATATTCGCTAAACACTACCAGACCAATTAATTTTCAATTAGAGAACAGAGATAACTCCTTATCACTTTATAGGGTTGGATTTTATGGGCAATCCCTCCATTAAGTAACTGTGGTAGTTACGCTGCTTAAATATTTATGCATTTGATGGATCGCATCGTTTAAATTGTAGAAATTATGATAACGTTAAAGAAAACTAATGTTTCATATAACAGATTCCTGAACTCAAACTGGCCATAGTTCGAAATAGATTTTATCTATACTTCAGTTTTTAAATTTTTAATCAAAATAGTGGTCGCACCACTGCATCACTATTAGCTGCTTTGATTTGAGATTCAAATTAGTTTGCAACCTAATAAGTTTTTTCTGTTTACAAACAAGAATGTTTTCCAATTTTTAAAAAGTCACATATTTTGAGAACTGTACCCATGACAATTATCCGGGTCAAAATATTGATTTGGCCGAAATCATGGAATTTTATTTAATGAGGCCTAAATTTCGCCGAAATCACAACGAAGCCGTAGAATTTTATTGGAAAAGGCCAAAAACACGCCGATGAATTGGATCGTTCTAGTATTCACTACCTCGGCCTTTTGTTGGTCACTTTTCGGCCGAGAAAAAAAATGATTGTTATTATGGCTTGAATTTTTTTTCCCAGGTTGACTAATTCGTTAACTTTTTCAAAAAATTTTCAACTTCTAGAATAAAAACTCAAAACTGTGTAATTGAAAGTGTCCATTTAAAATTCTGTGTAAGATAAATGAACGTAACTTCCATTAAATATCAGATAAATTAAAAAGTAACGTAATATGCTGAAAAGACAAGATAACAGCCCAAAGCTCCATTTTTTCTCATACCACATCTTTCACAGTGAAAAATCTTTGTAACGATAAAACTGTTATTTATTAAACGTAAAGAATATTGCACATTAATCAAGATCGAAAGACACTATTCGCTGTGATAATTATCTAATTTATTATTCAATTTTATTCATAAGTATCATTTCCTTTGGATTTTTTTGATACAACTAAAAATTTCACTGTTCTAATTTGAAGGTATTTTAAACAGAGCTGCAATATTTCATAGTAAAAATAGTAAAAAAAGATGTTAATGAAGAATTAAGGGTAAGTGGGTATTTTCAGGATAGCGCCGCCATTACAGTACTTAAAACAAGGAAGATTAGTGAAACTTACCCGTTTACTTAGAACAAAAGACGCTAACTAAGGACATATATAGAATAAAATTGCTAAGCTAGTTTTCGAGGGTTTGTGGAAGTTTAACAAACAAGTTTTATTATAATCTAAGCTGTGAAACGTCTTAATACCGAATAAAGTATTTAATATAGGTTAATATAATTTATTTCAAAAGATAATGATGTCAAATTTGAAAACAATTATGTATAACGGGGATTCCTGGGATTGGCTAGTCTAGTTTTTTTTTACATGAATCTCAATAGACTTTTTAGGGAACTACGATATTATTATCTTTAAATATATCTTTCGTTGTACTCTAGTAGCCATTTTATTATTCAAAAGTTTTCGTGCAATTATTATTGAAAAATTAAGACCATTGACACCTAGAGCCAATGACTGAATAATTCTATTCGAGTATCATACGTAATCCAAAAAAAAAAATTCGTATAAATACCGGAAGCAATTATGCATTCAATCAACGATTTCTTTGTCAAAGGGAGACGTCCCTTGCATCCAATGTAGTATTGCTTCTGCTATTTTTACTACAGTTCATTCTCGCTATATACTTTTATGCTCCTCATATAAGTCCCTTTTATTCACTGAATAATTTCTCTTCTAGGTATATTATTTTTCGTCTATCCGTCTACTTTATAGTTAATTCTATTTCTGATTTAAGACAAATACAATAAATTAACTAGTGTTACGTTATTTTAATATTTATATAATCACTATTTCAATGAATAGATTCTAAGTCATTAGTAACGGGAATCTCGCAGGCATTTTAAGAACCCCAACACAGTTCATCTGTAGACATAACTACTGTCCACGTGAATTAGAGTTATACTGTCCCGACGTTCTCACAAGGACCCGAGAAGCAGCAGGATATTAATGTTTTAAGATATAATTAGTATAGTACAGAGAAAAGCAGTTAGTCAGAGGAAGAAAAAGTAATGTCCTGCTTTGATCTACGAATATTCAAAAAACCGAAAACAATTAGAAAATTTTGATTAATTTTTGTTCTTCGACTTTTTCGACACCGATATCTTCTGAATTAATCAACTGATTTTTATGTTCAATGTGTCATTCGATGCAGTTTTTCCTGTGACGATTTTCGTTAGCGATATCTTTCGAAAAAATGATCCGATTTTGTTAGTTAAGGTGGCTTCTAGTTGATCGATACAATCGTTGAAAATGATTTTGGGCAGTCGGTAAAGGAGGTGTTAAAAATATCTCTTGAATTTTAGAGTCGGAACCTGGACTTAAATTTTGGCAGAGATCTTCCGTATCATTTGTAGGCATTCGTTACATGCATGAACTATATTTACCATAGTTTTATAGGCCATTATACACGCGGCTTGGAATGCCCTAGTTTAGTCTCTAGGTATGTAATGTACTATTTCAACAGCTGCGCCGAAAGTTCAAATTCCTGCCCTGTTTGGATGAAAAAAAGTTGATATTTTCTTTATGAGAAAACAAATGATAAAAATTAGCGCATGCGCCATTTTTCCAGAAGTAAAGACAAGAATTTGAACTTTCAGGTGTAGTTCTGGTGAAAATTTGTATACACACCATGAAGGTCAGCAATTAAACACGTGGGTTAGAATATCCTACTTTTCTTCCTTGGTGTGTAATATACTATTTTTTCTTTTTCAAATAGAATTCGCCTTTTGCTAGCTTATAGGGGTAAGTTAATTATTTAGCATACATCATGAGCGTTTGAGTTGTGTACTTCTGATTTTCCAAACATGTTTTCAAAATTTTCTTAGAGTAAGGCAAAGCATAACTTTTTTTGAGCTCGAATAAGGAGCGCGAAAAATACTAATATTTAAAAAATAACAGTTACTATTATTTTACTGAAAACACTTCAATGATTCTCTTATTTAATTGTGATGATACATAAGTAAATTTGAATACGTTATTCTTATCGTATGTATTTTAATTGCAAATCTGAATAATAATCTTGTAAAACTTGAAATAAAATATCTCATAAGCATTCTACTGTTGGTTTCTTACGATAGCTATTGCAAGACGCGTCCATTGGTCGTGAACTCTCGCGGGCGAATTTCAATTATTAGGAGGAATTACTTGGAGCGCCCGTAATCATCCGCGATGGTTTTCTACCGCATCAGTGCTAAGAGATTTAGTTTCTGACACTGGTTATTCAGTGATGCGAATAAAAAATATCGAGAGAAAAAAATATACTTGATGAGGTCGGACGCAAATGAGAAAGATACGATGTGCATACAGACAGCTGGAATAGAAATGATCTCATGAGGTTATGTACGCGAAGGATTCCAAGCTTGTAGCATCAGAACGCATCATCAGAGTGGTGAGAGAATAGCCTTCAGTTGTGATTACACAGTCGGCTTTCTCTTGCCTTTGCTTTTTTAGTTTATTTTCTTTTCTCGTTCGTTCATCTCACTTGATCATTATTGCAATTTATATGATCTAGGGAGTACAGAAGTATTGCTTTTATACTCTCCGATTAAATAACATATTTTTAAGCTTCTTAATACACAAGTTTTATTTAGGACGTTATCGCGAAGTTAAGGTACTGTGTACCAGAGTCACTGCAATCGCATTTTCAAAACAAACCAAAGGGGTGTGCGCATCGTGTTCAAATCGAATGTTATCATTGGTTCAAAATTCGAATCAAATAATTAGAATTTTTGATAAATTCTCGAATTCTGTGTGAAAATTAGAATCAATTCTGTAGCATTGTAGACAAAATTAAACGAAAAATAAAAATTTGTCTTAAAGTTCATTTTACCCTCAATTTTTTGTCGATTTGTAATAAAATAAATTAGATAATAAACACGAAAGAATTTTTTTTTATCAAAATTTCGAAATGATAGTCATGTGGGCAGAGTGCGCACACTTGCCCCACATGACTTTACTATTTAAAGTGACCGATCCACCCTTACATTTTTTCTAGAGACTTTATTTAAATATTCAAAAAAAAAAGAAGTGTTTTATGCTAAAAAGTTGTGTCTCATTTTGCCTCACATACTTATGAAAAATATGATGTCTCGTTCTTTTCTATTGTCCCTTATTTATTTTATATGTTTTCAAATATGTAAAATATATGCTGCCATCTATATGACATCTATTTTATTGGCGTGAAATATACGGCATATATGACGCATTGAATTTCTGCATATATTTTTTGTCATGCGGAGTTGGCACTTTTCGGATTTTTCATGGCATAACTTCCTAATTTCCGGAAAAATTTACCTCAAATCGAAACAAACCTTTTTTTTAAGATCGAAGAACTCAAAAGTTCCATTTTTTTTAGCTCGAGTAGCTCGAGAATAGATGGAAATTTTCGGGGTTGTCCCTCAGAATCAACCGTTTTCGAGATTTTTATTTTAATAGATTAGATGAGTTTCCATTTATGGGTTAGCTACTTGACTTCAGTATAAATGACATTGTATAGATTAAAAGAGTAGGTGTCCAAACACATGTTTTTAAGATTCTTTAAAGGTTATACTTGAAAGACAAGCAAAAAATGTGATTGGATGAACAATTGAATTTTGTTAAATGACGAATGAAAGTTGGATCATGTAGGGTGAGTCCAAGCGATAGGGGTGATGTAGTAAGCGGATAGGTTTGCCAATATGCTGTCCATACATCACGGGGGTAGTCCGACAAACTGGGGAAACCTGACCAGAAATATGATGTCATTTATATGGTAATACATCGGAATCCCGTCATTTAGATACTTTAATGATTAATGTCCTCGACAAGACAACGCCAGCTGGTATCCCAGCAACCTTTCCTTCAGCCTGTGTCTTTAACCAGCTTTCTTTTTATTTTTGTATCGTATATTTAGAAAAAAAATTTTTATGTTGGTTAACTCGTTATTCCATCATGAGTTTTCATTTACAAAATTTTTTAAGATCTTAAGGCTCTTTAATTATTTGAATTTTGATGTCGATTTATTTCCGGAAATAGCATTCTGACTTTAGGTAATTCGGGGTCTGGATTACCCTGGTGGAAATTTTTCGGAATTTTCTCTGAAAAACTCAGTTCTAAAGTTCTAAAGACTTTTTCAAAAATTTCCACCAGGGTACTGTTTAAAAAATTTATACGGATAATTTTAGTTGATACCTTTGAACGTAGGTCATATCTCTGCGCATTTTTTGGCGCCAAAAATTTTCACTCACCTCCAGAAAATTTTTGCATTATGAATTAAAAACGAAAATTTTCTTAAGGCGAGAAAAAATTTTTTTAACCAGGAAATTTTTTCTAGTCTTAAGAAAATTTTTAGTTTCATTTCATAAAGAAAAATTTTTCTTGTGCCAAGAAATTCTTTTTTTTTGTATGGGATAATTTTAGACCCGGCCCACAAGGTCAACTCTTTTTCTTTACAATTCTTTGTCAATTGTACATTACAAACTACTTGTAATGTACTATATTATAAATAATGTAGGGAATGTATTGACATTCAAATAACCCCTCATTATACTTCATAATTGAATATGAAGTTTTCAAACAGTTCACTGCAATTTTTCTAATTTGCTATTTATAGCTGACCACAAAGATATTAAAGATATTTGTCAATTGAATCAATATACCCGACAATGAAGACACAATGACTTTTTGAATTTTCGAATTACATACTGAACTCAAAGAGCTAAAAGAGTGCAAGGCGTCTTAGAATAATCCAGCTAAGTCAGCCGGTTTTGTTTTCAACAAACCTGTCTACCTTTCAGCATCATAATTTTAATACAACATATGCTGAAGGACAGTACGTTTTAAGATAATATCTTCCGACGTCTTTTCATCATCATTAGCATCTCTCGTTTATTCTTAACCTTATATTTCATTTTTTTATTTTTAGACGCAATCTCAAGTTACCGAAATTATTCCAGAGAATATGTTTATTTTACCAACTTATATGACATGTTTTTAGAATTGCCGCATTTCTTAGAGACTTTCGAGTGTTTCTTTCTTTAACTCACTCCGTGCTTTTTCGACGAAATTCTCACTAAAACCGTAGATTTATATGCGTCCAATTTTACAAACTCTCGTGAAATATAGTTGAAAGAGAATAAAGAAACAAGGTGGTCAAAATAAAATGAGAAGAAAAAAATACAGATTGAAATCATACCTTCAAAACTTATTCTACTCCAATTACAAATTACTCAAATTATATCAATAGTTTATGTTTTATAAAAATCAAGTTGAAAAGCTGTTTTTTGAAAGTTTAGATCATACCTGCGCAAATTTAGCACCCCATTCATAGAATTTTTAGGTGATTAGCCTTAAATGATAGGTCACCGTGAGGTCAGTTTAGGTTACATCATTTTTTTGTTAGGTCACTTACGGTTTTTTTATAAAAAATTTTTTTAATTTTACTCCTAAAAAATTTGAACTTTAGCGCCCTATTCACAGAAATATGAGTGTTTTTTATCATAATTTAAATCTATATCGATAGGTCAATTAGTCAATCATAATAATTCAAATATTATTAATATTCAAAGTTTTATTCATAATTATAAATAAATCTGACCTAATCATAACAGTTCAGAAACTCACATGCTGATCGAAATTCACCTTACGGCGAATCAAAAGTTTAATGGACGCGAAATATTGACGAATATTCAACATGGCACCAGATTTTTTATTACCGGGAACCTACTCTCTAATCATGAATAAGTGAAATAAGTGAATATTCATTAATTCTAAGTGCCAACCGAACCATTTTTTGAAATAAGTGGTTCGGTTTGCACTTGGAATTAGTGGGTATTCACTTATTTCACTTATTCATGTTTACAGAGTATTGGAAGGGAAATCCAAATACAATTAAAGTAGAACCTAAAACGAAAAACTAAGAAGTTGGATGCTAGGTTAGACGAAAGAAGAACCAATTCGACCATCGATAACGTTGAGCAGTTCGGCAGCTCTGCAATCAGTAGAGGGGCGGCGGATCAAATGACGAAACACCTGACCAAAAGAAGCTGAAATTCCACGTTTGACAAAAAAAGAAATTAATTCGTCTGATAAAAAAAAATAACAATGAATGTATTCATATTGTTGGAATTGGAGAAGGATGCTGTAGAATTGGCGTATATAGAGAATGTACAGTATACTGGAATTTTTTAAATAAGGTTGATAATAAATACAATACTGATACTTTATTGAATAATTATATGATTAATGACAAAACTTAATGTCCTTATGAATGTCTATGTGTATACGGTACACTGTAAGTATGACCTGAACTGACCGGTACGAGGCTTAGATAGACACTGACTCTATTCATTAAAGAAGCACAAAGAGTAGCTAAGGGCTGTAAAGTTTCCCTTCTCTAGGTACACACTTTTTCGGAAACTGTATATTGGCACCGTGCACGAAAATACTAATACTATTAAATCATCAGTGTGAGACGTATACATGCATAATAACAGCGCCACCGAAAAAGAGGATCGGAACTTCTGGAGGATAATACGTATACACAATACACATTTACTTCTATAGTAGTATACGTAAGCGTACGGAGCCAATATGCAACTGTGTGGGTGTCTGTATATAGTGTAAGTATATGAGTATCGTTGTAATACACCAACACATATTGATAATTTCCTTAGTCGTAATTGACAATAACAAATAAAGCTGACCAGCGGCTCGCAATCAGAGATAACGAGCGACATAATAAAATTAACAATTGATCGACATTAACAATCTTCCTGATAACTCGAAATCACAAGTCGGTGATCACATCGCAGCCGAGCTCGACAATACTCACGCATACATTACAACAATCGTCACCCACAGTAGACATAACATCAGTCATATTTTACTCGAAATAACATTGTAAGAATGAATCCAGCGATTTACTCAAAGTGACTGAAGGTCACAAGTACGTACGGCTGTTTTAATAATGCGGCTTTCACCCGCTATTTTTACCACGTTTTTATGCTTACAGTAATCGACTCGCAGATTTTATTAAATTTGTAGAGCATTAAATCCTCGCGTAAATTAACGCAATAATACAATATTCAAATCGATAACATTTACAAAGACTCGCTCTGGATTTTAGCTCGATGAGAAAACGATGATTACCAACTTATTTATGCCGTACATCGGCTTCCATCACCGCAAGTAACCAGCTTCGTGTTATATTACATGTAACAAATATCATTGGACGTCTCCAATATCGAATTTATCCAATCGTGTAATCATTTATTCGCGTCCCAAATTACTAGTTGAAATTTAAGAAAATAAAACGTCCATATGCATAATACGAGATTTAATAATTCAATTGTGATAGTCGTGCACACACGTGCACGCTTTGTTGTCCTCCAAGCCGGGATCGTCGGTCGGCTCTCGTTCCTTCATCCGTGTCGACGATGACGCTGCAGTTGACTCGAGCTTTAGATCGATAATCGAATAGATAGACCGTCGAAAGTCAAGTGTCAGGCTCGTCAACAATCCCCCTGAACTTCAAATTACATTTTGAGACTAAATGATTTTCGAACTGGGTTTATAAACGCGTTCGTTTCGAGCTGCCCCTATTTTGGGCGCCATCTTTCTATCTCTCGATAATATAAAATATCAAATGGCATCATAAAGCCAAGTGATAAAGAGGTAAGACAGAATAATGCAGTCAAAATTTTTGACGTAAAGACGTAGTGCGAAGTGGAATTCAAAATAAAGAATAAATTAGAAAAACCGAAGAGAATGTCATAGACAGATTCATCAACCGACTGTATAATAAGATAAAAAAAAGCACGAGCCCTTCGAGGCTTCAGTTTTAGGATCGACTTACGTGAGAGCATTTGCCTTATTGCTCCCCGAGTGGCCGCAAAACTAAGTTTGATCAAATTCAACTGCGCTGGACATAAAACTGACCGGTCTATCTAGAACCATTTCTTTCCAATGTAGACTTACTTTTATATCTAAGTGCCTTACTAGCCTCTTGCTAGCGCTATATCGGGGATAAAAACGGATAAGGGAATTGAAGGCGGTGGTCAGGTTATGGGATCGATAAATGATTCATTCGCAATCGCATAATGTTGACCAAACAACCTTACTCTCCCTAGAATA
This sequence comes from Microplitis mediator, assembly GCF_029852145.1. Lineage (NCBI taxonomy): Eukaryota > Metazoa > Arthropoda > Insecta > Hymenoptera > Braconidae > Microplitis > Microplitis mediator. The sequence continues at coordinate 4,194,319 of NC_079969.1, read as the reverse complement.
TTAATATTTATGTTAAAATATAATCTGAATGCTTAAAAAACATTGAAAAATTTATAGAAAAATCATTAGTCTGTTTTCCACGTGAAACTTATTATCATATTAAAGACTTCGCATTTGCTATGAACGCGCATGATTGTATTTTTTGAATAAAAGTCCTTACGCAAAGTGATTTTTGAAATTATACTGAGTAGATCAGAATCTTTTTATAACTTTTTTTCCTTGTTTTTTTATGATTGACGTCATATGGACATTGTTTTCAATAACTCGACGCATCACTCATAATTTATCAATCGTTAGAAAATCTATGACTTGGAGTAGAAAAAGAAAGAAGACTAAATAGGCATACAGATGTCTTAAATGCGAGTAACCTCTGGCTATCAAAAAGCTGAAATTACCGAACTGACCATCTTTTTTGCATAACGACAAGCAAGACCGGTTCTGTCCCTCGATGCAACGAATTCCATTAATGTTTTACCCTCTTCTGACCTCTGACCCGTGCGTCCTTCATAGAACTATTAGTTTATATCTATACATCTAAACAGTGAGGGAATCTTAAAAAAAAAAACAAATGAATGTCGACTGATTCTGCAATATCTTTTATATTAAATTTGATTTCTAAGCGATCACCTTCTTCTATTCTTAACGTCGGCTATAAAAATGCGATTTTCAAAGAACTCATTGTTTTCCTATTAAAAAAATCCGTATGGGAATTCAGCCTAGATTCCTCTAGGGTTTCCCACATAGCGTTTTCGGATGGATTTCCATATTGTTTCTTATAGGAATCCAGCATAGGTTCATATATTAGACACGCGTATCAACAAACGATAGACAAAGAAATCCAGATACTCCTGATTTTGGGAATCCAGGTACCCACAGTTTCCTATTATTATTATTTTTTATTTAATTGGCCATGAAGTCGAAGCTTCTTGCGGCCAGTCCTTAGTACAATATAATATAACAATAGTATAGTATACATAAGAGTAAAAATAATTACATTATTAAATAATTTAATATAACAATATCACACAATCATCACATAAATATAAATTCTAACAGTAATCATAACATTGACCGTTAATTAAAACTTAGGAAAAATTCATAACACGCCTACCTTTCAAATACGATATGATCCAATTTATAACTGTATTCTCGAATCCCATAGCTTTTAACTTATAAATCAAAATATCAAAGACAATCGAATCAAATGCTTTGCTAAAATCAAAGAAAACCGCAATAGTTATCATTGAGTTATCCATGCCTAGTCGAATATCATCACACAATTTTAGGATAGCATCTTGTATATTTAACCCTTCTCTGAAAGCAGTCTGATAATGATCAACTATCCCGTTAGTAATTAAGTAATCAATAATTTGATCATGAACACATCTTTCTAAAGATTTCGATAACGTACATGTCAACGAAATTGGTCTATAATCTGAATAATTAGTTGGACTGTGAACCTTTGGTAATGGTACAACATAAGAGCGCTTCCCGACCGATGGGAAACATCCTAAAGAGATAGAAAATTTGAATAAATCAGTAATATATTGCAAAAAGTACGGTAACAGTATTTTATACGTCTTGATATCAAAACCATCAGGACCCATCGAGCTAGAAGCTATCCTCATGATTGCCTCTTTGACAATATTACAGTTAATAGACTTAAATGTGAAAGAACTATGATATTTTGGCACTACTCTATGTGGATTTCCCACATGGATTCTTACATAAATCCATACTTTTCAATATAGATTCCCATGGATTCCCATGCAATCCCACATGGATTTTTTTGATTGTACTGATAATTAGTTACCTAGAACAGCTGGGAGCTTTTCGTGTCTTTTAGCTATTTTTTCCATTCTACTTTGCGTTGAAAGGAAGTTTCAACCCCTCAATTAGAGAAAATGAGCAATGACATAGAAAATTATAGGAAGCGTTTAAACCGCGGTCAATTTGAATATCAAAGAAAACTGTTTGATGATTTATTGTTAATAAAATTAGAAGGTGAAAAATTATATTAAATAAGACAGAATTCAAAATGTGATAATTGGACAATACGAATTGACAAGGAGCACAAGTTCAAGACAGTCTTTGCTGCGTTAGATTCAAGGGGTACATGGCATCATTTTATCCTTCTTCTATTCATGCCCTTTAGCTCTATTTTACATTCTCGTCTCTTGAGTTTAATTACACTGAGAGGCTTTTGCCCGTGTTGCAATAACGAAGGACACTTTCCCTATCGTGCACAATTATTCAACCCCAGTTATGAGATACAGATTGGGTACATAAGGGCAAAGCGATAGAAAAAAATTACGTCAAATAACAGCAAATTGCAGTTTAAGTCTGAAACTGAAACTTCTTATGAAATTCATGACTTTGCTAATTTCAAAATAAAAAATAGCTTTTTCAGAATAGATATTTTATCCACGTTAATAGAGAACTTCAGAATACGCGGGAAAAATTGGCTAGCAACTGAATGATTTAAACATATAATTTTACGTTACGGTCTTACCTCGTATTGAATTTTAACAGCAGCTTTACACTAAAAACTACAGAACAAGTCTTGGATGCTAAGCTAAAATCTAGCTAACAAATTTGAAACTAGTCCTGTTAAGCCGATTTCCTTTTTCGGAAAATGAGAATATAAAATAAGACGTCATTTTATTGATAACAAAGGAAAGCGGAATTTTCAAGATAATTCCGAAAAAAGTATTGAAAAAAAGCCTACGGAATTCTTTTCTTGTCTTTCTATTCATCTCTTCTTCACATTGAGGATAACTTAATTCTATTGAAAAGAAAATGCGTAATATAAGAATATGTTAATGTATGCAAATACACAACTGATTTTTATAGCTTTCACAGACACCAGCAAAATATGTTTTTGCATAAGTTTATTAAAAAGATGCAGCTTCATGAATAAATGACGCGACTTTATGAAATTTTTCGATATTTTTGTCTACCCGTGAAAAACAATTCTATAAAATTTAAATGCAGTATGAAAAATAAGGATTTCATAAAATGCCTCTGCTAAAACTTAACAAAGAGTAGCCGTCAATTTCTTAATTTAAATATTGCACACCTCAAACGCGAGGCGGAGAGGTAGTGCTCTACTGTCACCAAATGTCAAAGCTGGGTTTCTTAATATATGCATTAGTATCTTTAAGCAACTGCGTAAAGGTGTAGACATATAAGACGGTCATAAGGGTGCGCTTGATTAACTTGAATCACTTTAGAAGAGATGAAGTAAGAAGGAAATACATCAAGCCATAAGATAGACAGAGAGTAGATCAGAGAAAGATAATGAAAGAGTGAGAGAGGTTCAGAATAAAACCGAAGGCAATATCAAATCCCCGCGTGTCAATTCTCAGAGCAATCTGCCAATGCAGATTAGTATCTCTCACCCTTATGTTCAACCACTTAATTTGATTTCTTGCTACTTTGACTCTGTCTAACCTTCGTACAGTCCAGGGAATCTTATGTTGATTTGTTTAATGTTTAATTTTTGATTTTATAATTAGTTATGTTTTTTAAAATTTTTTAAATTTCATATTCATGGAAACGATACGAAATATTCGTATGCTTGATTCGGTTATTTTTTTTTCGGTAGCTAAGAAATGTTGAAGAAGGTGATGAAAAACTACTGCACACTTTTTTTAGTCCGAAAAAAGTGCGTTAGAACACATTTAAAATGTATTAGACAGTAGTGAGTTTCTTGCTTTTGATTTCTTCAAATCTTTTTATTTCAAGGGGAGAATTACGCACAAAGACCCTTTCTCGTGTAGGGTCGAATAAAGGGAAACATAAATTCCCAAAATGACTGTGATTTAATATTTTTATAAGATTTATAACAATAGCAAAAACTTATTTACAAAATATATTAAGTTTTGAAAATTTTAAAACAAAACAAAAAGTATGACTGATTTAAAGTCTGTTTGAATTTTTATTGCTTAGAAAATTTTAACGTCTACTCAAAAAAAATTTAATGGCGCTAGAAATTTTTTCTTCCCCTCAGAAAATTAAAAAAACAAAAGTAGTGTTGGGATCGATTTCAAGATCTTGACGTTAAAATAGAAATAACTAGAAAACAATGCGGAATTTTCAAAAATTTTATCAGAAATAATTTGTAGGGAATGAAATTTTCTACAAAAAAGATCGAATGACATTTTGTGATAAGTCTCATAGTTTTGCTGAAAAAGTAAAAAGATTTCGAAATTTACTATAAATTTGACTTCAAGCTCCAATGCCGAGGTATAAAATTCCAAACAAATTTTTTTTTTCCCGTTATTTAAATGGGAAATAGAAAATTGCGATGAGCGACCTCTCAATATTAATATTAAAAGCTCATATTTTCACAGGCATCTTATTTTACCTCCCTGCAACTTTTCCATGGGGGATTTTGAGAAAAAAACAATAGTCGATTTTGTTGAATCAGTATAATATATATATAAATATATATCAAGAAGAAAAACATAGAGTAGTAACATAATTGATGGCAAATAATTTTAAATAGTTTTGCACAAAGTTCAATCATTTTATTAATTTGAATATTTTAATTGTTAATTAGATCGAAAAAAGTTTGAATTAATGGACGAATGGTCATGTATTGACCAATAAATATCATCTCTATTGTCTGAGTACGCGATAAATTTCTTAATTTATAAATATTGTCTTAGATAACTACGGATGGAAATTTATTAGTCCTTCAAGTATTAGCCCAAGGATAGGATTAAACGCCTGTTTTCATGCCTGCAGCATTAATTTTCATCCCCTTCGAAATTCGTAATCTTATTGAATCTCATAACTGTTGATTTGAAAAAAAACAAAAACAAATATGAACAACTTGAAAGAAAAAAAAAAATTCAACGAGATCAAGAAGCGACTGGAAGAACAGAGTATAAAAATATAAAACGGTGAAAAGTAGAGGGATCGTATGGTAGTTAAAGAAAGTAGTGTTAGTGTTGGAAATGACTGTAGGCTATGAACCCTCAGTAAACCGCAAATTCAAGATCCGATAAGCTGACTATATTGGAATCTCCTTCTAGATATTGTTCTTTTTTTTTTCATAGCCCATTAACTAGGCCCGTTCTTTTATTACTGTTAAAAAACATTATCCCCAAATTATTGTGACTACTAATGAAATTATTATTCATAAGTATTTACTGAATTCTCTATCATTTATACCAAATGATTTCATCGACTCACAGCTCATTATTAAATGACGTTAAAGAAATAAAAGGTGTGCACACTTGCCTCACATGACTTTGTATATATTGTAACATGTGAAAAAATTCGACGCCGACACGTAATCGGTTATTACTTAAACATTTGAATAGTGACCCGCAGAGCAACGTTCTGCGCCATCCGTGGTTAAAAATTTGGACTATGACCGAGCTATCGATCCAACGCATGGATTGACAAAAGAGAGATTCGGTTCCGATTTCGAAGGTAACAATCGCCCCTGATTAAACAACTGAATTCGATCGAATTAAACAGAATTAAATTTTTAATTCTATTTAATTCAGATAAATTCTGTTAATTCGGCACCTAACTTAAAAATGAATTGTGTCTAATTCGGCAGGAAACCCAGAATTTGTCCAAATTAAAACGAATTTAAATAATTCTATTCGGTTTAATTCTGATTAATTCGAAAATAATTCTCCAATTTCTGGTTCTGAATCCGAATTAAACTGAATTAAAACGAATTTGAAATTTTTAAATCGGTTTTATTCTGTTTAATTCAAATTCAAATTTTCAATTCAGTTGAACTCTGTTTTGCAGAATTCGACAGAATAAAACAGAACTAAAATTTTTAATTCAGTCGTATTCAGTTGTTTAATCAGGGGCATATTACGTTTTGAACAGTTTTTCGATAATCTGATCAACGAACAATTAGGTTGTGTGATAGTAATTACGTTTAAACAATTACCCAAGTGTATTATTATTTTTTTTAATTCGGGTTCATACACTGTAAAAAGAGCGGTGTTAAAAATGGACTCATTTTAACTCCGGCCGGTGTTAGAATAAAATTACACCGGTGTAGGAGGAGTAATCCACCAGTGTTAAAAATACCGGTGTTAAAGCAGGGTAAACTGCGTCCGCTCAGAGAATTAACTTTAGAAAGCTTACAAAACGCAAAAAATATCTTGACACACGCACACACACACACAAACTCACGAGCGCACACACGCTTGCACGCACACACACTCAATCATGCAATCGCACACACTCACACACAAGAGCGCACGCACACACACAAGGGCGCACACACATGAGCTCACACACACGAGCGCACATACATGCACACACATGCACACACAATCACACAAACGCACACATATGTGCACACATTCCCAAATTGAAATATTTTAACACCGGAAAATTCCATTTAACACCGGTGAAGAATATTTACACCGGCGGCAGCGTTATTTTTACACCGCTTTCGGGGGTAAACAACACCGAAAATTTTAACATTTACACCGTTTGGACTTACCCCGGTGATTTTTTACAGTGTAGCTATCTGCAATATATTTGAATCTACTGTTAGATCTTACACATACGATAGCTGTAATAACTATCGCGTATGTTGCATCAATAAACTTAATTTTTCGTCATATTAATTGTTAGCGGACAACAACCAACTTTTGGGTTCTAAAAAATTCATTCTCTAATACACCTGCAAATACTAATGCAACAAAAAGTAGGAATGACTAAACCTTCTAAACATAACGACATTGTGCGATTTTAAATCAATCATAATCGAAATATAGACGTCCATTAACAAAACTCAATTGATATATTTTTTTAAGACATAATAGTCATTCTTTAAAAATATCGAGAGCAAGTTTATTGATAATAATTGGCTATCGATAAAACTATTATTTCTTATCAATTCAAGTATATATATACATATGTATGGTATATATATACATATGTATGGTATATATATTATATTCTAATCACACAAATAATCATTCAGTAATCGTAAAAATGATTATTGTACAAGATTCCACAACGATTATATATACCTACCGCAAAATGATTCTTATATTATTTGCATTTTTAATAGAATTATTATTGAACGAAACGAAACGAATGGAAGAGTATGAAAATATACAGGAGAATATGAGGCAGCCAAAAATAAAAGTTTTAAATTAAAAAAAAATATACCATAAGAGAATCAAGAAAAAAAAGTAAAATAAAAGAATAGATATACCTTAGACGGTTATTCGTTCGGAAGAATCTGGACGTTATTATATTTTCGCGATACGCACTTTCTACTCTTCTTTCGGCACGAAATCATAGAGTAGATACTACGGCTCTCCCGCGCTCAACTCTCCGACAAAAAGTTAATCGACGTGTGGCGCAATAATTAGTTTCGATGCAGCTTAACGAGTAAAAACAAGAATATATTTCTATCCATATGTTTTTTTCGTTGTGTACACTTGACTTATATCAGTATTAAAATTTTTGTTTTCACCTTTTAGTTCAATAGGAATTTTTTATATATATTAGGGTCCCTTGAAAAAACTATTATTTATGGTTTTTTTTTTCAAGCCTCACAGAGTTAAAAAGTTCATCTTAGCTATAGAAAAATTCTCCCGATAGGCTTAAAATCGTAAAGCCAGATAGAAAATTCTATAATCTAATTATCATTCTTCTATACCCATACAAAAAAAAAAGAATCGGCCCATTACTGGGTCGTGAATGGCTGCCAATTTCAAGCATCGGTTGAATATTGGCTAAATATCGGATGATAACGGTACGCCAAGCATTGGCCAATCGTGACAATCAATCATCGGCCGAAGCTTGGTATCAAGAGCACTCGATCAAACCGTTGGCCAACGAACGGCGGTTAATTGTGCGCCGTTTTTATAAACAAAAAGACGGCTGCCAATGATTTACCATGCACGGGCCAGTATAGTTAGGCATTTATTGGCCAATCATTGCAAACCAGGCATCGGCCGATCTATGAGAAAATTTTGAAGCTCGGCGACTTTGTATGGGTAACTCAGTAGAATCGTTTTTATTTGCTTACTGGTTATATACGATAAACACTTGAAAATGTTCAAGTAGTTCTCTAATTACCAATTTTATGACTTACCTTTCAAAAGCGTAGTGCCTTTCTTCAAATCTGTAACAAAAAAATGTTTACTACTTAAGATATTTTTTAGATTTATGAAACCTTAGAAAAATATGAGTAAGCGATTTTTTTTTCGACATGTCAAGCTGAATCGGGAATATCCTTGCAAATTGATAATAGTTTTGTTTCTGATATTTTTTGGTTGGTATCAGCTCACAAGAAAGGTGCGTGTGCTGCCTCACGCCGATTTCACGCTATAAATATGTTGTTGTTTTACACTCAAATCCCAGCTCACATATTTTTTCTGTTTGCTGACCAGCAAATTTTAGGAAAGACAGTTTGGATTTCCAATAAGAGATGACAGTGAATGGACAAATGAAAAAGAATCGGTTGCCTTTAAAAAATTAGCCAGGTGCTTTGATTCCTAAAGCCATCACCTTTAAATTATCAAGACACTATACGACCTCTATAAGAATAATTAGATTTTTCTGATAAAATCAACAGTTTATTCAAAATCATTTGTTAATTTTTGTTCTTAACTGCGCATGTCAATTATCTATTAGAATAAGAGTCATCATTATATTCGACAGAATAGACGCACTTTGAACATTTAAAGTCACCTCTGACGCTTTAAACTCATCCTTCAATTTACAAACTATTAATAAAATTCAAAAACTAGCCATAAAATTATGCACACGTTGAGTTTTTCAACAGTATTGTTTAAAGCTTCATAACCTTTATTCTGATAGCTTCGCGAAGAAAAGACATCAAAGATTATCGTTAGAAAATTTTGTTTCCTACAAGACTATGTTCTTAGGTCCTTGAAAAAAATCTTTTTGAACGCTTAAATTTTTTCAAAAACAATCGAAATGATTTTTGCCACAAATCTACTGAATGAAGTTTCAACTGTTTTTTAAGGAATAAAACATTCAAACTTTTCCGCTGGTCAGATTCAATATAAATTAAAACTCACCGAATGTTGGCTGACGTCACTGTGCCCAGGTTGTCCAAGGGTTGTTTCCTAGAATAAAACCACGAATGTAATTCGTTATTACTCGCTTGTAACTGCATTATTGCGGGATACGGATTGTATGTGTTGTAAAAGTTGGTGGTTGTTTCCCACATTTTATTATAACTTTTCACATTCACATTCATTTTATCTAGTCATATTGATAACTTTTCATTTGGAAGCACTTTTAATCGCTTGATAGACAGTCTAACTTAAAATAATTAAAATACTACATGGAATTTTTTCGATATTTTATCTTATTGTGCCGACCCAAGCGACCCTCACTGCTGCATATACGAAAACTGAGTGTCGAGTATTGTCGCGTGCTGGCCTCGTGGTATTTTAACCCTAGTGATCATTTCCCCACTTCTTAGAAACTCAGGGGTTGATCTTGAACTGCGCGCGTTCTTGTCTCTCCTTTTTCCTCTTTTAGATTCGTCCCTTCCAGCAAAAGTATATTCGCGTCATGGAACGTGCCACAGGGAATACTTCATCTTCATTTGCCTAGTAGAATGAGGTAAACAAGGGACACTAACTTCTTACTATAAAAAAAAAAGAAACCCCATGGTGACAATAAAAGCCTTGGTGTCCTGTGTCACGCGACCACTCAGATCTTACGTAATTATTTATATATTTCTTGATTTCTTAGCAGAAAATTTTTTCAAATAATAATAATATAGAGTCGGTTCACTAGAAAATTTACACTATGAGTAATAATTAAAAGAGATATTTCAAGTCTTATAAACTTTGTAGCTGCTGCAGACTCAGTAGCTAATGATCATTGAAAATTCTTTCATATAATGGACCTCTATTGCAGCCTACGAAAGTTCTATTTTCGGACGCTTTGTAGCAGAAGTAAAGTGGTTCATTTTGACGGATTATAGGATAGCCGCAGTTTCTCGCACTTGCATTAAAAGTGCGTCTTAAAATCCCTTCTTATTCTTCATTCTTATGCTGAAATACAATAGTATATTCAAGCTGTCTTTGTACTTTAACTTATTGCTGGCAGATGGAGCCACGTGTCATCAGAAACTAACGCCACTGAACAATATTCGGGCTACTCAAAATACTTATGTATAATTCGTAGTTTCTCGCGAATCGAACTGTCTCAGAGAATTAAAAAAAAATAGTCTGTGACACGGCTATAGTGTAGAAGAAGAAGCAACTTCTAATAAAAAGGGACATTATTTATTTCAGCATAGAGTACATTTTATATGAGTACTTGTGTAAATTGCAGCACTCACCTGCGGCGTTGAATTCTATGAGCGAATTCTATAGTCAAGTATAAGTCTTATCTATACAGCTATGAGAATCTATCTTTTTTTTTTATACAGGTATCATTCGTAGATAATAACTTTTTTTCTGTGTAAAACAACAAATTTTTTCTTTGTCTATGACAGAAGTATTTTCAACAAAAATAAATTCGTTTTTCTAAATTTTCGAAAGTGGGATATCATGTCTCTCTTAAAAATACTTGAACACATTACAGAAAATATACTTGCGTTAATTATTAAGTACTTTTGGAGATCGGTTTTGTAAAAATCAGCATTAATTTTTTTTTGCACCCCTTTTCGCACGGCCTTTTTTTCCACCCCCTCTACTTCAAAGACGCATAACTCAATGAAAAAAAATTTTTTTTTTTAAATTAATTTTGTGTACTCTTCAAATATAAATAAAAAAATTGATAGTAAAAATATCAAATTCTTTTTTTTTTATCAATTTCCAAAAAAACGCTCGAAATTCGGGCCTCTAGACTAGAATACCCCCTTAAACGAAATTTTCTGATTCTACTGTAAGATATATAGGCAGTTATTTAACTTTTAATACTAAGTGATTTCGATCGTGGAAAACGTTTAATTACTCACAATTATTATATAAATAAGTCACTCATGTATTATCTTATATACTCATCTTTATTTAAGATAAATAAAACTTTGATGGAAGCAACTTACTTATTTCTCTTTATGTTTACCAGTACACGACAGCATTCTATAGTCACTTCTTCGTTAACTTGTTTTTTTGGATACCTATAAAACTTAATAAATCAACAAGTCTGTAGACTCTATACATGGAATGACAATGACAAAAATAAAATTCAATGGTACTCGAAGGCCAAGACATTTGGATTAATAGTCAATCCGTACTAATTGCAAGTTGCCTGATCAAGGTAAAGGAATGAAAGATGGCAATGAGGAACCAACAAAAAATTATCAAAGAAGAACGAGTGATTAGCTTCTTCAGCGTAAGTTCTCCCTCTCGGCTTTTTTATTTTTATCAATGTTTCATCAAAGTTCCAGTAAAGATTAATCCAGTTCTCGAGCTTGGAAGAGCATTCTACATTTTTTTTATTCTTACATACGCATCGTTCTTTTCAACATTTTCAACAATCAATAGATTATCAGTCGCTTAAACTTTTTCATCGGCTATAAAAATTAAGATAAATATCACTCGTCCTAAATAATTTAAATACTATTAGAACTAAAAAAAAAATGAACTATTACAGTTCGTTTTGATCCTGAGTTGAAATTTAGCTTCACTTTAAGTACTCACTATATTTGAATAGACCTATTTTAGTACTTGATATTCATAAGTGGACCTAAGTAAGTATTTTTCATACACAAAAAATAATAATTTTCGACTGATTGTAAATATTTTATGAATTTTCAACTTCTTACTTAATGTTTCAGATACTCATGCATTTTTTCTCAACATTAGAGAGTAATAAATGAATTTACTAAGTACTTATTGCACTATACGCACTTATTAAGCCCTAAGGATTCATTGAGAAAAAAAGAGTTAAATAAAAATCTTGCAGAGTCTACACCATCGCCACTTTAGTCGAGTACAGTCACCTTTCTTGAGAAAAATTTTTGCGACGAACCGTGAGCACAGTTGCTGTTGGTTCAAACATCTCCGTTCACTTGCCGCAACACAACAAGAGACTTAAACTGACATTTGCTTACTCTTGAGTTGAGTACTTTTCATACTTTGCTAGAATCACAGGTCTTGATTCAAAATTAATTATTCTTAAAGTAGGAATTTTTTAATCTTCAGATGATTTATTTTATTTTTAGGCGGGAAATTTACTTTCTCTCAGTTTAATAAAATATTTTTTAATTCAAAAAATATAATTAAAAATATGAGTGTGAACGTAGCAGACATCAGACAAATTTAAAATTATAAATGAATAGAGTAAATAATTAAAAAAATAAAATTTTTAAAAAATGCACTTATTAAAAATTTTTTAAATGCGCATTTTTTAGAAATTTTATTTGAATAATTATGAGTGTAAATGTAGCAGACATAAGACAATTTTCGAATCACATAAAAAAATTTAACAATTAAATTGATATGATAAAAAAATGCATGTACTGATTTTAGAATTTTCTACAAGCCCATTTTTTAATTTTTTTTGTTTAAAAAATTTTATTTTATTATTTTTAAATTTTTAAAATTGTCTGATGTCCGCCAACTTTACTGTCATGAATAATTATTTACTCTACTTATTAATAATTTGAAATTTGTCTGACGTCTGCTACATTCACACTCATTCAAAATATTTTTTTTTTTTAAATTGATTTGTTAAAATAAAATCTAAAAATTGTTAGTTTGTTTACTAACTTCAGGGTCATGTCCATTAGTGCTAATCATCATTTTTTTTTTTTATATGTTTCAAATTTTAAAAAAATATTTATTTTCATCACTTTAATTATCAAATCCGCTACTCATTGACACATCAATTTGTACGAGTGTGAATGTAGCAGACGTCAGACAAATTTAAAATTGTAGATAAATTGGGTAAATAATTAAAAACAAAAGTTTATAAAAAATGCACTTATTCGTTTTTCAATTTTTTAAATACGCATTTTTTTTTAAATTTTATTTTATTAAATATTTACTCGATTTATTAATAATTCAAAATTTGTCTAATGTCTGCTACATTCGCACTCATCAATTTATTTACGATCCTATAAATAATAAAACACAAAATAACTAAACGAATAAACAAACCGTGACTTTATACTGATACAGACACTCATCATCATTTTTTTACTTTTTAAATTCACTTCACTCACGCACTAAAAATATTTCATTTACTTTACTATTATCACGCACACACTTTTACTTAATAATTTAATTTAAATACACTTGTGATTTTAATTCTAAGGAGTTTTGAAAATTAAATTCAATCAACCTGAGTCCGTAACACTGAGTTCCAACTAAAATTCATTTCCCCCTGAATTAAAAGTTATCCAGAAGACATTAGGATCCGTTCAAAATTTTTGACATCGAAGGCACGTTCTCATTCAAATTTTCAATAAAAATAACAACTCTCTAGCCAACTTCATATTATTGCCCATTGTTGCTAAATCATCGCCATTTTTTTTTTATTACATTTCCAATTTTAAAAAAATTTTTATTCTGATCACTTTAATTATCAAATTCACTAATTATTGGTCCATCAATTTATTTACGAGTGCAAATGCAACTGACATCAGACAAATTTAAAATTATTAATAAATAAAGTAAATAATTAAAAAAATAAAATTAAAAAAAAATGCGCATTTAAAAAATTTAAAAATTAATAAGCGCATTTTTTATAAATATTATTTTTTTAATTATCTACTCTATTAATTCATAATTTTAAATTTGTCTGTCTGCTACATTCACGCTCGTATTTATTTACGATAAAAAAAAAAATAAATAAATCGAATAAACAAACCTTGACTGTATACTGATAGACACTCACTATCATTTTTAAAAATTTTTTCACTTTACACATTCATTTACTTCACTCGCGCACTAAAAATAATTAACTCACTCAAAAATTATCGTATTCACATTTTTACTCAATAATTTAATTTATTTCACTTACAAAGAATTTAAAAAAAATAAACAATAACCAAACTCACGATATTGACTCTACACCGAACACCGAATCTAGTTCTCATCAAAATTTACCTCCCCCTAATTTAAAATTAACCCTAAGACACTGATAGATTTTAAATTTTTTAAATTTCATTGGCTCACAAACCATTCGTCGATTATGATCCTGAAGTCAGCAGACATCTAATAACTTTTGAATTTTTTAGAAATATTTTTTTTTTTCGTTATTTATCTGTTAAAAAAATTTTTTTTTAATTTCAAATGTCTGCTAACTTTACTATCATAATTTTGAAATATTTAAACCAATGGGAGACGGCGAAAATAATGAAGCTCTAGCTAACTTCATATTGATGTTCATTAGTGCTTCATCATTGCCATTGTTCACATCTCCGGTAATTTTTATTGATTTACTATTAAATAAATAATTAAAAAAGGCCATTCGGCAGCCGAAATGGAAGGTAGATTTATAAAAAGGCACATACAGACATATCTTGTGATACATGTTAGTGTATATAGACATGATATGATATTAGGCTCGTTTTCTTAGAGTGAGGGTAAAAAAAGACAACGACTATTTTCGATAGAGAACTTCAGATAGTTGATTCGACAAAACATTTTATAGGTAACCTAACAAATAACCTTCACAGAGAAAAAACTATAGAAAATTTTATTAGTATGAGATCATAATTGTAATTGCTATTACGATGGCAAGATCAGATATAATTTTAAAACTACAGGTACGATTGAAACATCATAAATATTAAAAGAAATACTTTTAAAATATAAAATAGCTGTGAAATTTGCAGTTTATTTTGTTCAGAATAAAGTACAACTGACAAAATTGTATTATAATGAAAAATACATAAGTTATGTGGAATGAAAACCTTATTTTCAACTTTTATTGATTTCATGAAAATTTCAAGGCTATCAAATTATTGGAAGAAATACTCGAAACATAAAGGTTACGGTCATAAATTAAAGCTTATTAGTCAAGCTTTAGAATACTTTTTACAGAAATTATCTATGAGTTTCAGTTTTAAAGTTATATAAACTTTAAAAGTGAATAAAAACTGATTTTTTCGAAAAATCGTGAAAATTTTAAACAGCCATAACTTCAAAACTATTTGAACGATTCAGCCCATCTTTGAACTTGATCAAGATAATCGCCTATAGAATAAGTGTGAAAAATTTCATTAAGATCCGATAAGAACTGTAGGTGCTATCGTAATGACAAGACCAGTGATAATCATAGGGAGTAGAGGTATATTTGATCCATCATAAGTAATAAAAGAAATACTTTTAAAATATAAAATAGCAGTGAAATTTACAGGTTATTTTGTGCACAATAAAATACAACTGACGAAACCGGATTATAATGGGAAATTCATAAGTTATATGGAATGAAACCCATATTTTCAACATTTTTTGATTCCATTAAAATTTTCAAGGCCATCAAATTATAGGATGAAATGGTCGAAATATGAAGTCTAAGGTCATAAATTAAAGCTTATTAGACAAGCTTTCAGATACTTTTTACGGAAATTGTCTATGAATATTAGTTTTAAAATTATATGAACTTGAATGTGGAAAAAAATTGATTTTGTCAAAAAATCATGGAAATTTCAAAAAGCCATAACTTCTAAACTAATCAACCGATTTTGCCCATCTTCGAACTTAACCGTGATAATCGCCCATAGAATAAGTGTGAAAAATTTCATTAAGATCTGATAAGAATTGTAGGCGTAATCGTGTCCTCAAAACTGCGTTATATCCCATATATATATATATATATATATATATATATATATACATACATATATAAATTTTTTAACGGATGGTATTTTCGAACCCTACTCAACTAATTATGATAGGTTGTGACAAAATTCCTTGAAAAATCGACCATGAGGACAAATACAATAGTTAGATTTTAGAAAAATCTACCTAATTAATTAAATGAGTATATTAATTTATAAATTGACATTAATTTTAAATTAAAGACAGACATAATTCATTATTTAATTATAGTGAAGTTATAATACAGTGTTTGAAACGAAGTGCGGGGCAACGACAATGAATCGGTCATTGTAAAAAAAAAAAATTACCGGAATAAAAAAACGTAGAAGTGACTAAATAAATGTGTTGTAAGATTTAGTCAGTGTTTAGTGCAGTGAGTAAAAGTAAAAAATATTCTATTTTATTTTTAACGACTAAATGAAGTCAAAAGTCGATCGATAATTTCTTGGAAAAATGGCAGGCTAGGGGTCTTGGAATTTCTTTGTCTAAATACTATCATATTTCTATTTTAATATTACATTTAAATGTTTTAGCCTGAGCTCAATTTGTTATTTGTTATTTTAAAGGTCTATTTAAATATTTAATTTTTTTTTTCCAATTAAAAATTATATTTTTTTTTTTGATTTAAATTTTATCATGTCGTTATAGAATATTCCGCCATTTTTTCACTAGGAATCTTAAGTTTCGATTCGAGATAAAAAATCAAGTGTCATAATATTTATATTTGTGTAATCGATAATCGAAATCGCGGAATTTGATTTAATTTTTTTTAGTCAGTAGAGAAGCAGTTGATCAATAAATGAGTAAGTGAGTGAAGTTTTATTTTAATAGTGAACGAAATTTTATTTTAATAGTGAGTGAAGTTTTATTTCAATAGTGAACGAAATTTTATTTTAATGGTGAGTGAAATTTTATTTTAATAGTGAGTTTTATTTTAATCGTGAGTTCAGTTTTATTTTAGTAGTGAGTTTTATTTAAATAGTGAAAATAAATATGTAAAGTGAAGAGCAAATATTTAGTGCCTTTTTGTCTTCGATTCCTTGACAAAATCACTGATTTTCTCCTATCATCAAAGACATCGTGACAAAAAAACCAGCGAATGGTGAGTCAATTTCAATAAAATTTAAATTTATTTCAAAATTGATATGAATTATCCGACATATATATTTTGATTCTATTGGTACCAGTGCCATTTGATTCTATTGGTACATAAACAATTAATTATTGCATAAGAAAGTATAAAATATATTGAACTAAGAAAATTTTTGTTTTCATATAAAATTGCGAAAAATATTTTTGTGGCGAGAAAAATTTTTTGTTTTACCAAAAAGTAATTCTGAGGCTTTTCAAATTCAATACCTTCAATTCACACGTTGAATATTCTGTATTTTAATATCTTTTTTTTTTTATACTAGCTTATAGTTTAGTCAAGTTATTTTAGTCAAAATATACAGTATACTTCTTTTCATTATTTAAATTTTTTTCAAATTGTCATTCAACTATAGATTTAAAAGTCCGCAAGTACTTAAAAAAAAAAAAAGAAAAAACATCAGTCAAAACATTCTGAAGATAATTATTTTCGTATCTTGTTGGGTGCGTATGCATTACTGCATGTCTGATGAGTATGCATTAAACTATTTATACGCTACAATTTATCACGACACGCTCGACGATGCAAAAAAAACCAAAAGTGAAATTTGTAAGAAATATGACTACTGATAAAAATTTACTCTTAAAAAAAAAAAATATAAAACAGGGACTAGAATTTTGGAATTTAAAAGTATGGGCAGAAAAAAATTAGCTATGCCTGTAGTCGAGAATATAATAGCATATATATAATATTACAGCATAAGTTTTTATCAATGAAATTTTATAGTTTCATACAATTTTATAAAAAAAAATTATCAAGGGATAAAATAGTCAAATATTTTATTGATTAAAATTTTTGAATAAAAAGAAATTTAAAATTATAGACCGGAAAATTAGATACCCTTTGGTCAGTATTTAAAAAAATGACCTTAATATTTTCAATAGTACTCAGTAAATATTTTTTTTGGACGGACAGTGTCAAGAAATAAATTAAAAAATGATAAATAAATAACACATACTCGAAGTTAGTCAGTAGTGATAAAAGGAGACTGATTTATGAAGCGTTATGAAGAGCCATAAACAGCATCAGCGCAATAGTGGGTGGTAGAAGATGCGAACAAGCCTAGTTAGGCCGTATCATGTCGGAAGTCGAACTTGTTATCAAAGTTGACTTTCCTTTAGGGGAGTTCCTGTGCTTAGTAAGTATAGTCCCTACGAACTTTCACTTGGGAGCTAATGTGAAGAGAAGAAAAGAAATGAAGTGAAAATTATTTTTAAATGACACAATATGTCAAAACTGTATTGGACATCATGAAAACTATTGTCACTCAAATTTTGCTGCTTATAAAAATCAAATAATCTGAATTATCATCAGATAGTCACTATTATACACATTGACGGAAAAAATGGAGTTCATATTTCAATTCTAATTGTAATGATGAGAAATACAGCCCCTTACTATCATACCCTTCTGCTCAATTTAGTCATAGATTTTATTAGTAGGATTTGACCCTCCCCAAGTGTCCGGCTCGAATCTGCCCACTGTGTAAAACTATTCGTGTATATATGCTATGTATGTATTTATTCGGTGGTTTGGCTCAACTCCGTGAGATGGCAGTGCACAACTCGCGCCTCTCACAGTGAGTCCCTATGTTTGTTTCAATATATAACATTTCCAATATGTACTTTCCAACAAGGCGTCTTAGGTAGAGTATATGGCAGACACACCTAACTGAGAAGTCTCAGCTGTCGTGTACTCAGACGAAACACCTCTCACTTCACAAATTCATTTTTTCATTTCTCTTCTTCGAAATTATTACTCACAACATTTTACATATTTGGTGTTTGCTAACTTAAGCAGTGATTGTTTCAATCTAATCCTATAGTGTTGTCACCAAATGTGTATATAAATTTTCATTTTTATAATCAATCAAATCAATTCAGGTTGTACACTTATTTTATATTATTATGTATTAATTTATAAAATAATTATATGTACCAGTACAAACACACACACGCACACACATGTATATATTCAGATTTATTCTTGAAAATTAATAAGCAGTGATTCAAGAACTTCGTGAAATTATATTTTATACATGGAATGAGTTTAAAAGTACTTGCTATAGAAATTAATAATCAATGAAGAAACAGCAAGACTGCACTATAAATTATCGAAAGTACTCATTGCCAGAATTTCTCAATTTAAATTAATGTATCGCTATTTACCTGTCAGTCCAGCAGAGAGCTTCATCTCGATACCTATAAAGAAAAAGAAAAAAAAATCATTTTTGCTTTTAAACTGGAACAGACTTTATAGTGAAATAATATAAATCGCTAAAAAAGTATCCAATGCGAAATTAGGAACGTTAGAGAATTACATATGATACTTTTGGGGAAATAAATATGTTAAAACTCTTAAGATAAAGAAATATTTTAAGTTGTTCAGACATTAATAGTTGTGATGTATGCATCAGGCTTTTTTGAAAAGCGTAAGGTCGGAAACAAAATAATAATTTGATCTTTATAGATTATCAAGTTCACAAAGAAAAAACATTTGAAATTTTTCCGTTTCTTTTTTCACGCATTATTCAAAAAATTTTTTTTGCAACACCCTAATACGTATATATATAACAAGGGAAAGTATAAAGAAGAAACGGAAGTCTTTTGATCAGGATTTCGCCGGAATCAAAATCCGTGTCGCGACTTACAGGAAAAAGCTTTTCTATAAAAGCTTTACCTACTGCATAAGATCACTGTCGTAAATTGTGCGCTACGGCTAATCTTGCGCTTGAATAAGTGCTTTTATGCTATTTCGACCCCCTTCAATTTATCATTTGTGTTATTTCGCTATTTTTTTCTTTTTTATTTCGAAAAAATTAATCTCAATCAGTACTTGGAATAAAAAGTAAAATTCTGTATCGAAGTCAATATTTTTTGGATAATTGAGTGATGGTAAATTTACCAAGTATGTGGATCAATTCTATAGTGTTCTTGTTAACCATAATTTATCTTCTGGTACTAAGTTCTCATTCTCATAATAATGAACTACGTGACAAAATGCACAACCGAAAGCTATTTTCATTAACTATTTGAAGATCTGTCACCAGAACATGATTTAAAGCTAAATATTACGATAAAGATCTCATTTTTAAGTGTTATGGATCTTTCTGAAAAGGGGGAGATGTACAAGTCGAGACTGAGGGTGTTATAGAAAACGTGTGGATACGACCAGAGTGGAGTTTATTACCACAAAGATACCAAAACGGCTGCACGAGGGTTGTCCAACATTGATTTAATGCAAAAGTAATTGGTTTGTTCGGACATCTTTATATGAGACTATTGCGACCTATTAGTTATCTTTTTTGTTAATTTGCTGAGTTTGAATCTTTCGTATATCAGAAAAAGTATACGATTCACTTCAAGCTAAAAATACTTCATCATGTATTGGTTTTTTCGAGTTCTCTAAGACCCTCAACACTTATACTGACCACTATTCCAGAAGTCCACTGAGTACGCAATGAGAGAAATCTCCACAAAACTGGTCCGAACTGTCCATCAGATTGGAAGACGGGAGAAAGGAAGACAAGGCATTTATGGTAGATATGAAAACTGCCCTTCTCTTAGAAATTCATTTAGTTAAATATACATGCACTCAGTCTATGGAAGCTTCGCGAATCAGTATTGCCAATGAAAACGACTCCTTGGAAACTAAAATTGCTGATACAAAATTGCACACAGTAGAAAAGCTGGAAAGACCTGACTCTGACGTGCTTCCAAACACCTGCAGCTGACCAATTCGCACGCTCGAATGAAGTACATACTCTTTTATCGAAATCACGTGAACCTCAATCTAGCCTAATTTTTTTCTTACTAAACTTTCACTTCTTTTTATCGATTCTTTTAGTCGATGCATCGACGCACTTACATGTATTACGTCGATTTTCCTACATATTTTTTCTTTGTTAAGTTCACCTCAGCTTTACTACCCTTCTTCTTTCTCCAGTTTGTTGTTCCGTGATTGGAAATCCCCTAACATCAAATTCCGCCTGTTACTGTACGGATTGTGTTATAGCTACAAATATATAACGTGTTCGGACATTTCGTGCACCCGGCGTTATTCCAAAGTTTGACTTTACACTAGATGATATCTGTGGGAGACTTTTGGTATGTAGGGTAAAACATAAGAGGATAATCGTACCACATGTTATATTTTGCAAACATGTAAATGAACATTTGTACAAGTTTTTAGTAGTTTTGTTATATTTATGCTTATCCTTACATAAACCTATGGTATATTATTATACTTTTTTAAAAACGATCGAACTCCTTCGAAATTTCTGATTAATTTATTCAATTCATCCAGCATCCAAAGCCGATAGTGCCATACTGGCACAACTTTGTCTATTAGCGAAGTGCTGATCTCTTTTTTTTTGTAGTACGTAATAGTAGTGATCCTATTTCTAAAATCAATCTCAGAATTCCCATATCGAAATCCTTATTCCTGTTGTATGACTACTAAGTCGTTTTTATTTTTCTCTGGAAGCTTCTCAATCATTAACTTCGACCACTTGCTTAACTCTGAGAGGTACGTAACCTCTGTAAGCACAAATTGGATCCACTCCGAACATCTTAAGAACGATATCTTTGGCTGATTCTTGCTCAGCTTGGACCTGGAGTTTTTTCTTTTGACTGCGAAGACGGACTTTCACCTGACGCAGTCTTGAAGGTCACTCTCGGTATCATTGTTTTTCTCATGCTCTGCAAAATTTGAAGAGAGGAAGAGAAATTAAAATAAGCTCTTATTGTGCAATTTGTGATATTTATGATTTTATTGAACTTAATCACAATTAATTTCCATAAGCTCGTATGAACCTGGTAATGCCATGTGGGCTTTATCCTTCAACTTTCGTGCAAATAGATGAGTATCCTGATACGAAGCGTATTTACTATTTATTTAATTAGCCCTATCTGCATTATTAGTAAATGCGCCCGAATAATAAGTGGACAATAATTCATTGAAATCTGATATGAATTTTAGGCCTTATCATGATGACAAGATTCGTTTTATTCGGAATGAGTCATATGCGCTTTCGATGCACAATCCGAAGGTGCGGACTCAATGTACGTTAAAGACAAAGATGAGACATTGTGTTTTGTGGATAAAGATTATCTACTTGAACACTACACTATAGTCAACTTATGTCTGGTTGTCTAGATTACAAAGCTATCAAGTGAAGTCTCATTAGTCATTAAGCGATAGCGCGTGATTGCCTTTGTGCGATTGAAAATTTTATGAAAATTGTAAATCAATACCCATTGAACACATCCTTTAATTGACATCATATGTAAGTCATGTGTTCACTGGGTATTAATGCCGACAATCAGCTAACAGATTCTGGAACATGATGTTATATTGAATCCTTCTACTATTTGTTCCCGGAATGTGTCAGCTCTAATGATAATAATATATAGTGACAATTAAGAAGGCTGTTTAATAATCGCATTAAAACTGTATCGTTATGAGATCATTATGTTACGCTAGTGAAAAATCTGTAGTGTCATTATTTATCGTAGGTCAGTTAGTAATCAGCCAGTCAGAGTTCACTTTGCAAGTTTGATTTAAAAAAATAACCATCTATCTGTTAAATCAATACTTTCAATAGGTGTGAAATACTTTCATACATGAATTTTTTGAAATTCTTTTTTACTAACATCAATCGAATAAAATCAAACCCTTGACTCAACCCGAGGGTTCGATATTTGACACATACTTTCAGCGTCTTCATACTGATGCTTATAGTTTACAGATATGTCTATATGATTAAGACTCAAGAACTAAAGAAAACTGAAAAAGTGAAGTATAAGATAATGAAGCCTACAAATCAAGGGATTAAAATTTGAAATAAGTAAAATGAAGATGGCGGCAATCGTTTGAAATGATTTAGGACGGGTTGACATTTATTTGAAATATGTATCAAGTCAAGATTATATTTATGTATGCGGTAAAGGCACTTACAGTAT